>NW_022436990.1:9523314-9758793 GCF_009761245.1 Sapajus apella
CATACCATGCCATAACTGCTCACGTGACTTGTTCTAGAAGTTTTCACCTCCTGCTTGTTTTCTTCTGGACAAAACAAGGAAGGAACACTGAGGAGATATAGACAAGAAGCTTAGACAAGACTGTGGTCATTATCATAAAGAAAGAAAAGGCTGGGTATCCTCAGCCTCGTGCCGTCTGTTTTAAGCATACAGATTCTTAATGCATAGTGAACAGATAGACATAATTCCATGACTAGGAATACTACAATCGAATGTCTCTCTAGGTGTCTTGAAGATTCTAAAAGACCAACTACTATTGTAATAATCCAAATGAGGATGTACACAAGTTAAAGACAGCAAAATACATGAAAATCACAAAGATGGAAGTAGGCTTCTTAATGCAGATATTAAAAGAATACATACAATGTAGGAGACACAAGGAGTAGGATAAGTTTTAAAAATGGCATAAAAGCCTCAGAAAAGCCAGAGCGTAGAATAACCTTGGGTTTATAAATGCTGCTGGAGATAGCAAGGTAAATATACACACACATACATACACACAGATACGGATGCATCTGCTACGAGACAACAAATCGGGAAGGGTTAACAACAAGATTAATTGGCAAGATTCTATAATGCTGATTCACCACAGGGGGTAAAGGGGAAATGCATAATTTTTCTTTCCAGGTTTTCTTTTTCTTTCCCGATTCTCGAACAAGAAAAGAATACAGAAGAAAATTTTAGTTTGTACATATTCTTGTAATATTGGCTTTTCCAAAGGGTCAACAGCATCACTGAAAAGGAACAAAGGGCTTGACATAGGGTGTGTGTATATGTCTGTGCAGCATGTGCACATGCATATTTGTTACCTATATGTGTATAACCATACATATGTATAAATTTCTTCTACTAGAATAAAGTACAAATGTACCAAATTAAGTAAGTTCAAGTTCCATGATATAGGCAAACCATAATCAAAAGATCCAGTACCATGGAATAGAGGGTGCTTTTAATTTTATGTTGCCTCAGCATCTATTTTCATATAAAAGTTTAACTTTCTCATACCAGAAGCAGGTCTCAGTTACCCTTGACACAGTTTCCAATATTATACCCTACCCAAACAGCTCCAGCTGGTGGCCAGAGATAAAATTCAGAGGCATCTCTTCCACCTAGCAGGTTGGGCTCCCCACTTTCCTACCACTTCCTTTAAATGGACCATTCAGTCATTTGCCTGCAAACTTAAAGTGAACGTTTCTCAGTCACAGCGTGACCTCCTGGAACTAGTGGCTGCGGCTTTAAACCCTGCAATTAAAGCTTCCCTGCAAGAAATCTGTTTGGATCATGCCCTGGAGCCAATAAAGGCTTTGGCCCACTGGTTGCCTCTCTGCCTGTGCTCCTTGGCCTGTGTGGAGGGGGTGAGCACCTCCAGGCATGTCATGTACCTTCCAGGACAAGACCTATACAACTGGATCCCCTACTGGTGCTCTTTTGTTTGGGCCTCTCGGCTGCTGGGGACAGTAGTTACCAGCTAAACTAATAGAGTTTCATTCAATACATAAAGTTAGCAATCTTTGGAACACTTTATTAAAGATAAAGAATGCTCTGTAAAAGAAACCAGTGATCACTGGAAAACAGCAAGCATGCATTATAAATCTTGGTGAGTTAACATTTTTTTCCCCTTTGAATAGAATTTCTAGATTTCCAATCAAATGATCCCCTTAACTGTAATATTGTTTTTAGCAGCATATTCGATAGACTTGAAATTTAGGAAGATGTGGTAGACAAAAAAATAGTTAAATGGAGTGCTAGCTATGAACAATGGAGTAATAACTTGAATCACAGAATTCAGTGTTAACTGAGGGAAGTTGGTGATTCTATAAAGGACTCTCTCTTCTACTGGTTTGCTCTGTAATTATCCTGAATCATCCCACATTTTAAATAATGTTTTCATAAAGACATTTCATATAGATAAAGTGTATTTTAGAGGCAGAACTCAGATAAAGGTAAATTATCAAATTATCAGGATTCAACTTTAACTCTTTAAGCAAACGAGCTTCAGAAAACATTAAACATAGAGTCAGCAGAACTAAATGTCAAGTCCTAAACTGAGGCTAACAAATCATTAACTTAAATGCAAGATGGGAAAACCTGGTGTATTAGTTTGTTCTCATGCTGCTAATAAGGACATATCCAAGACTGGATAATTTATGAAAGAAAGAGGTTCAATTGACTCACAGTTCAATATGGCAGGGGAGGCCTCAGGAAACTTACAACCATGACACAAAGGGAAGCAAATATGTCCTTCTTTACATGGCGACAGTAAGAAGACTGAGACCTAAGTGAAGTAATACATTGAGAAATTTACAAACTATGCCACAGAAGAATCATGAAAGAACTTAATTAAGGGAGAAATTATAGAAGAGAGCTGATATGGTATGGCTGTTTCCCCACCAAAATCTCATCTTGAATTGTAGCTTACATAATTCCCATGTGTCATGGGAGGGACCCAGAGGGAGGTAATTGAATCATGGGGTCAGATCTTTCTTGTGTTGTATGTGATGGTTTTATAAAGGGGAGTTCCCTTGCACTCGTTCTCTTGCCTGCCACCATGTAAGACATGCCTTTGCTTCTCCTTTGACTTCCGCCATGATTGTGAGGCCTCTTCAGCCACGTAAAACTGTGAGTCCATTAAACTTATTTCTTTTATACATTTCCCAGTCTCAGTTATGTCTGTATTAGCAGTGTCAGAACAGACTAATACAAGAATTGTTAGAAATAAAAGAGATTAAAAAGTCAAAATAAAAGAGGTTAAGAAGTTAAAACTGGAATTAAAAAGTGAAAAATATAAATAAGACACTTTTTCAAATGCAAATAGTACAATAATAGGATGGGCTGCCTTGAAAGGGAACAAGTTTGCTATCATTGGAAATATTCAAATAGTAGTTGGATGATTTCAATTAGTAAGATTCAAAAGATATTCTGACATTGAAAGATAATAACTAAATAACTAAATAATCTGTAAATTTAGATTATAAATAACTAAAAATTTATCTGTAACTCTAAGATTTTTTTCTATTTTAGGCTATTGCTTTGAGATTAGAATATACATGGAATACTGACTAAAATGTATGTATAAGGAATGTTGCACAAGTCTCTCTATAAAGTTTTATATTAGGAAGGGTGATATAATTAATAATGCTAATTTTCATATGTATAAGAAGTTTATAAAACACCTGTGCATACTATATTTCTCAAAATTCTCTCAAGAAATTATCAGTGTTAGAAGTAAAACATCTAGAAATCAAGTAAAAGAACAACAATCCAACATTATTCCACAATCTTCTGGTGCACAAGGAAATTACAGAATCACAGGGCTAAAATGGACTTATGTAAGTCCAATGGCTTAACTTTACTAAAGAGGAATTTAAGGGCAGTGGGGTTTTATGACTCGCTAAATTTGTTGTTTCTGTGGCACACTAGGAAAACTTTCTTAACAAATTTAAAAGATGTGCTTGTAAGAAAAACATCTCTTTGTGCTCTTTGTACACTTTTTTTTTTTTTTTTTGAGACAGAGTCTTACTTGTTGCCCAGATTAGAATGAAGTAACCCAGTCTTGGTTCACTGCAATCTCCGCCTCCAGGGTTCAAGTGATTCTCCTGCCTCAGCCTCCTAAGTAGCTGGGACTACAGGCATCTGCCAGAACACCTGGCTAATTTTGGTATTTTTAGTAAATACAAGAGTTTGCCATGTTGGCCAGGCTGGTCTCGAACTCCTGACCTTAGGTGATCTACTCACCTTGGCCTCCCAAAGTGCTGGGATTACAGGAATGAGCCACCACACCTGGCCAAGACTTTCTACATTTCCTATCCCCTTGGAGAAAGAAAAGAATCATGTTTTTCAAACGTTCTGTCATGATAAAAATTTGGAATTATAACAAATATGTGAAGCTACCTATGAAGAAAGAATTGGTATAATTATTTGGCATTGCCCTGGTGCATACTTGATCAATACCTTCAGTGGCATGAAACTTCATCAAAGGCAGTCAGCACCCTCAGTCAGGGGACAGGGTTACAGTGAATTGGACACTAGAATTTGCTGCAGCTCCCCACTCACCAGGCTTGAGACCACCCTGAGTTGGCCCAGAGGAGCTCCTCCATTTCAGCATCCTCTGTGTATCATCAAGAAAGGGAGCATGGTCCAGTGGCAAGTGCCCTGGATCAGGACCAGGTCTCTTCTGAGGATGCTCATTCATAACATGAAGAGCTGGGTAATTTCACAGGCACCATCCAGCTTCAACAGCCACTCTCCCATAATGGTCTAAAGTTAACTGTCATCTTTAGGACATAGCTTGGCATAGCCGAGCCTTGCTGAGCATCAGCTTTGCTGTTTTACACCTTTCAGCACCTCCACAAATGGCATCATGAGCCTGAGGAAGCAGTTCAACTACGAAAAGATGTTTTAAGCACAGGCATTCTTAACCACAACACTAAAATGACATTCCATTTTTTATCTTCCTTCTTGAGTAACAGACTCAGGACATTTTTCCTTCAGGTTGGTTTCTGGCCTCTTTAGGCATGTAGCAAACTTAACGTCCATTAAAACTGACTAGTTATTGCTTTCTGTCACTACCTGGCTGGGAATTCTGCAGGTTTTAATTTTTTTTGAAATTGTCTAATTTATTATTTTTAAATTTAAAAGACATTTAATTTTTTTTTTTGCATTGGAATTCTCATTTTTCAGTACTCAGATTCCTCCTTAAGATTCATTGATTGGGCATGGATATGGCCACAATTCCAAATAGAAACTCGGCTCTGAGGAACGTAGGTCAAATTCATGCTTCACAACATGACCACAGTGAAGAGAAGGGCATCTCAGCCCAGAGAAGTAGGACTCATGCCTTTTTCTTGTGCATTTACTCACTGAATTTTAAGGTATAACCACTCATGCAACTATTTATTTTAACTAGACAAACCACATATTTGCCCCCTGGGAGCAGTGTGAAACGTCTTAATATATACAAGTGAATGTTCCTTTTTTTTTCTCCATAGCTTATGCAGGCACAGCCTTAGTCTCTCTCTGTAATAGCTTTCTAATCCACCAGGTAGAATAAATACTGCCTATAAATGTCCTATTTACTTCACAAAATTATAGTGTAGATGTATTAGAAAAACAGTTTCTGGAAAATGCTTTGGATTTTTTTTTAAAAGAAAGGTACTATTTTCCTAAAATGATATTATTTATTGATTTGTTAATTTGGGTAAGTTTGGAAATTGAACAATTGCAGAAATTTTATTCCTGCATGTACTTCACATGTCCAACCTTAGCACCACAGACCTACATGGTGTTGAAAAATTTCTTAAGTGTACATATGTCACTGACAGTCAACAACAGGTTAAGATCCATTGCTTGTCAGAGATGCCAAAACAGAAGCAAAAATAGAAGCATTTATTTTAGGTGTGACCATGCCTTTCATTTCATCTCTGTCACCTATTAACCAATGTGGAAAATTTTTACACATTGTGGGAATGATTTTTTCTTATTTTGTCTTAAAGGTAAAATTGACAGTGAAAGAGTAACCATGTACTTATTACCATAGATAGAGGCAGGATAGCTTAGTGATTCTGAGCATGGATTCTAGATGCCTTCCCTAAGCTGGTAGAATCGTCGCTAATAAAATGCCTCTGCTGAGCCATTAATAACACATGAATCCAAATCGGCAAAGGCCCAGGTATCATGCAGCGGACTTGCTTTCCTTTTTGAGCAACTCTTCTACAGCCCTCTAATACCCCTCTTTTCTCTGATTCAGCCTTGCATTTCAGCCTCTGTTTCACATATTACTGTTTAAATATTGAAAAATCTTGCTATGATGTATTTTTTTCCCCTGTGCTTCCGCCATTCTGCCAGGAAAAGTAAGTTTCACCAGTAGTTTCTTCCACTGTTACATTTCCCTGCAACTTGGAGGGTCTTACTGCTCTTCACTATGTGAAAACTGCTTACATGCAGCACTTTATTTCAATAAAACATAAAAATGGGGTAAGAGTATGATCTATCTCACTGCAATGCATGTCATCTTTTCTATGCTCAGTAACCACCAGGAATGCCACATGAAATCACATTATCATTTATGATTTTTATGCTCAGTAAGCATCAAGAAATTTCACATGAAGTTACATTACCAGTTATGTTTTTTTAAATATCAAGACAATTTCTATCTTCATTTGACTGACATACATATGTTATTTTCCAAATGCGATACAGTGTATTTTCAGTACTTCAATGCCTTTTAGCTTAATTCCCCCTTTACATCTTCATTATAAAATTCCTCACCAACTTAAATGTTGCACACTTGAACAACAACTATAAACAGACAATGCTGGAAATATACTGGAAAATAAGTGGGAAGAAATAGGCTACAGTGGAATGTATGAAGATTTTGGTGAGAATCTGGCAAATTCTCCTGATCCTTGAAAACACATGGTGTACCCTGCAATATCTGAAGTTGTGACAGGGAAGCCGCTGGCTGTGGTCATTGCTTCTATAAGGCTATGTGAATATACTGGTGCATAATGTCAATTTGACGGTGCCTCTGTGGTCTATAAGTATATAAAATATTTCAATCATTGAATAGTTAGAGTCAAAGTCAAATTATGCCACATTATTACAACGAGCTCAATCCTGAAGTGGTTGTCCTCTCAAAAGGAAGGGCTATTTATTCCAGTACAGTAAAGGACTCTCCCTCTCTTTATCAATCTTGTGGGAAGATTAAAGGCCACTCTATTTGGGACAGTCAATTGGATTCCTTGAATACTCTACTCTAGAATCCAGATGGTAGAAAACTATTAAGTGGATAAAAGCTTAGGGACCAAGGGTTTCAATTATAAGTCATGTCCTTCTTAACCTGACTTTCTCTGTGCCCACAGATATATCAGGTAACTTCTCAGCACTGTTTTCTCTTCCCCAAGCAGGCAATCTTGGAAAAATTGGTTCTTACACTGCCTTAGGAATCTACATTAGAAATCACCATATCTGTGAATTTTTAAAACCAATTCCCTCATCAGACTGCTGATGAGATCAACGAATTAGAAGACATAACACAGAACAAACTGATCATGCCTTTTTACATAGCTTTGAATTATAGAAATAAATTAACAACAACAAATACCAATCACCTAACTCCTGTACTGCCTTTGTGCATGTGATGGACTGCAGCCTCTAGGCTCATAGACTGTGATCATCACTACAGGCTGTTACTCCATACGTGTTTTCCTTCTCATTGGATGATTTTAAATACATCTTTCCAAAGCCCAATAGTAAGCAAAAAATGTAGGGGTAGTGTGGGCCAGAATTAACTAGCCTCAAAATGAAAACATCAGAATAGGAAATTAAGGCACAGCAGCTAGACTTTCAATAAGGCAGAGTTGTTGTTTTTCCTAATTAAAAAAGTCAACGTCTTTGGTTTCTCAGATTTCTAACTAGTTGCAAGTTAGTTGAACAGTTTCCACGTATGCCTCTGAATTGTGCCCCAAGAGCCTCAAGGGTATCTGAACCAAATATACATATTTATTTGGGAAAATTAATTGTTCACACTGATGAAATAGGTTGTAAATTGGATGAAAATATACAGCAATGTTTGAATATGCGGGAGAAATTTAAATACATGCACGGATCTTTGAGGAACACAGATACAGCATGGTAGACAGCACTTGAAATGCTGCTTTATAAAAATAGCAGTTTCATTTCCAGGATCTTAGACACAGTGAAAAAAGATAAAGACAACAGATTTTGGGAGAATTTTCAGGAAGGAACTTTTTGTGGTTTAGTGTTTCTGTGCTCTAACACAGTGATGTGCACACGCCACAATCATTCAAATAAGCGGTTAATATGTCCAAAATATTAACATCAAAATGTTTAAAAGTGTGTTGAAATATACATTAGCCCTTTGATCCCCTTAATTAGCTATTATGAATTTTTAAAAATCCATGTATTTGTTGAAGCCCTTCTTGAACTTCATGTCTATGTTTAATTTGTCTTAGAGATAACATTTGCATGCATCTACTGGTCAGCAGAGGACTTGTTGGCATGATGGTAAACTATACGCACAAGTAGGGAGTCATCTCTCGAAATCACCCACTCTTCAGGCTTTCTTCAGGCATACCGGAAAAAAAAAAAAAGAAGAGCCAAAGGATATTTGGTTCTTAGAAATGTGCCTGCCTCCTTTTTGGAGGCCGGCTGGATCTGCTGCAGAATTCCTGTAGCAGGGCACCAGCAGTTTCTCTCAGACATAGTAGCCCTTTATTAGGTCAACCTGTGATGTCTGGGAGGCCTCAAGGGACATTGCTCTATATGAAATCGAGGAGGTAGAACAGCACTTACACCATGTACAGTGTTAATATAAATGGATGATGAAGATGAAGATGATCATGGCACTGGTAAATATAACATCGTACATACTGGCTATTATAATACTGTATACACTGAAAGGGAGAGGACATACTGGGGTAGATAGGTTTTAGCATGTTTAGCTTAATTATATTCATTTACCTATTTCTATCTTTGGGTAAAGAAATCTAATTTATGTTGTCCCAGGGCCTAAGCCATTGCCTAGAACTTGTAAGCCTATGGGCTCTGTATTAGCCAGTATCTAATAATCATTTGATACAAATGTTGGTTAAAAAAAGTCTTCTATGTGACATAAATCCAGGATTCTATTATATTCAACATATTTAGTCAGGAAATTATCAAAATGTGTTAAAAATTAATGTATTGATTCAATGAGAAATATCAAAGATAGGACTTCATAAAATTATAAACTCTTAACTTAGGTTTTATGTACAGGATGATCCCAGAACATTTGCAAAATAGAAAACCAAAGTGACAGAAACATAATTTTGTTTTTAAAAGACATTTACAAAAATTTTATTAAAATATCCCAAACATTCGATCTAAGGCTAGCCAAGCTCATTAAACCTAAAACTTTTTAGCCAATCTTATTTCACCAGGTTTTGTCCTTTGATGTATTCTTTCTCTCTACATTTGCCACCTGATCCACTTAATGATGGCTGATGGGTTATGACTGATGGATTTCACAGTGGACAAATATTTTGTAGATCCCACAAGTATAAGCATTTATAAACATAATGTCTATCTAAATTCCTAATGCTTAAACTTCTAGGTCTGATTAAAGGATTAAAAATCTACAATTTCCATGAAGCCTCTCATGCAGACACTACTTCATAATGCTCCAACCCACACCACCTGGAAATTATTAATCACAGTAATTTATATTTCCCCCTAAATGGACTATAAGCTCCTTAAAGACAAACAGTGAGTCTTATTCTTCACTGTATTCCTCAGAGCATCCAGCAGAGTATTGGATACATAACTGGATGCTTAATACCCGTTTTTGAATAAATCAAAACAATGCGTTTCTGTTCATATTGGACCCATACCTTGCAGAAGTCTGAGAGACTAGGATCGCTGAACTGAACATTTTCAATCTGCAGGTGAGTCTATTCCCTCCCAATATTTTTGACCTTGAAAACATTTTTGGTCCTGCTATGTATATAGGTTCCCACCCCCCAGCCACACCCACCTCAAAATAACCAAACTATTTGAGCCAATGACTTTGGATTGACAATTTTCCTCCCCGTGCAAGTCTAGCTTGGTTCATCATCTACTGAAGAATATTTTAAATTCTCCTGCTAGAAGAGTGAATGATCTGTTCATTCATTCTTTTATTTATTCAAACAAAATTTATTCAACTCATACTATACTCTGAATACTTGTTTATATTTCTATTAAAAACTCATATATAACCTAACACAAAGCTATCTGTAGCATTTTTTTTAAAAAACAGTGTTCAAAAGGAAGAATTAACTTCCTACAGTGTGACTTTTAATGGGTGAATAAGACAGAAAAAATGAGGAGTGACTTAACAATACTTTCACAGTCTATGCCATTTTCATTCCATTCCACTGTTAACTATGGATTTTTTTGGAAATGAGATCTTGCTCTGTCACCCAGGCTGGGGTGCAGTGGCATGATCTCAGTTCACTGCAACCTCCACGTCCTGGGTTCAAGTGATCCTCCTACCTCAGCCTCCCAAGTAGCTGAAACCACAGGTGTGCACCACCATGTCTGGCTAATGTTTGTATTTTTTGTAGAGATGGGGTCTCACCATGTTGCCCAGGTTGGTCTCAAGCTCCTGAGCTCAAGTGATCCGTCTGTGTTGGCCTCCCAAAGTGCTGGGATTACAGGTGTGAGCCATCACGCCTGGCCAAATATGGAAATTTGATTACTATGTTTCATTAAACTGTTCTGAAAATCATTTACATTCATTTTGAAAATAATTTTTAAAAAGATGTCTACAGTGAACAAAACTTTCATGGCTCACATTGGTTAGGCTGTTTCAGAGAAAAGGCTGTTTTCAGGCTTTTGACCTACAGTTAGGTCTTAACTCCAAAGTCCAGAAGATGAGCTATTGCCTAAAACAATTATCATACTACTCATGACTTCTGTTTCCTAATACTTAATGTTCTACATATAAATGAAATCCAAGAGTATAGGCCCTATTTTGGCTGCTACTTGCTAAGAAAAGCAATGCAAGTCTGCCCTAAGAAATAGAGTAGTTGCCTCCAAATGTATGGAGAACATTCCAACAGCACATTTCAAAGTTACCTGGTCACTGTGCTAGGCACTTGACATATGTCATTATTCATTATCACAACTTTCTGAGACTGTTTCTGAATTAAATAATTCAGGGTTAGAAAGGCAGGACTTGGACTCAGTCTCTATAAGTTCAAAGACTGCATTTGCTTAATGATGCTGTGTGGTTTCCATATACCATCTTGTTTCCCAGGCTAAATGTACACAGGACTATAATTGCAAGTTGTTATTTATCATTGCCTTGAATAACAGCAGGCAATGATAAATAGCTTTAAAAATATATTAATGATAGGAGCCTACTGACAAACTACTCAAAAATATCCCATTTCCATAACTTCATGGTCCAGGATTTTGGGGTTGTGTTTGTTTCTGCCTCATTTTATCACGGCAATTTTCTGACATTTGCAAGTTTCTTAAAATGTAGTTAATACTAACCATACATCCTCATAACTTGCTGACACTGAATAAACATTAAAAATCCCTTTGCATTTGAAAATATGGTAAAAGCAAAGATTTCTTACATTTACATATGTAATACAGACAAGTAAAATCAATGACATGGAATACCTATGTAATAAAGTAATTGCTTTAGAAATGTGTGTGATAATTGCATATCAGCTGAATAATTCATTACTAAAATTATTGGTAATGAATGTTAATTTACTACGATTATCTCATGTGTGGGAATATGCTGATGTACAGTGATTTACAGTAAACTTTAAGGATGAACATTTTATTTTTAGACAACTGCATGTTCATTAAATATGAAAAAGTGATGACAAAACAGGTTTCAGTGATGCATTCAATTTGCAACGATAGAGTTTCAATCACAAATGGCTTTTGGGTTATATTAACTATAGCCTATAAATCATATATAAATATATGTGTGCATGTGATATCACATCGAGCCGTCCAGCAGAGGGCTCCTTTGAAACAGAACATGAGAAACGAGGCCACTGTTCAAAGTGGAGTCAACATGGTACTTTTAATAAATTATATTGAGGTTCAGCAAAGATTTATTCCAAAGCAGCCAATGGTCCTACAAACCATTTTCCTAGAGATTGTAATTTCATGTATTTACAAGTGAATGAGATTTTCATATTTGTCCTGTGAAAACATAAAGTGACTAAGGCCAGATATTCTTATGAAATGCAAGCAAAACCACCTAGTAAGTCCTTACAAGCTGTATAACTGGATGTGTGTTTAATTACACTTATATAGCAACATGAACCAAATGTACAGGAACATTTTGTTAAAGGGAAATCAATTTTTTTCCAAAGGAATATGTTGTTAAGCATGACTGTACAAACTCTCACCTTTTATTAGAAACTACAGTTGACATTGAAAGATTGCTCCCTTTTGCCCAATGGAGGGCTGGTGAGAGTTCGGTGGATTTTTTTCCTTCATAAATGATTTAGATGTGAAAAGTACCTATACAAGAAAAGTACTTTTCTCTTTATGCAGTGATTATTTCTATTACTGTTTTTAAGAAATAACTATGTATTCTCAAACAAAATGATATGACACATTATATGCCATATTACATGAGTAATACTAAAAATGCTATAGCTGATCAGACTGATCAACACTTTTCACTTGAACTGATGAGTGATACCATTTTTAGAAAAAGGGAAGGCTAGGCTGTGCAACAATTCAGAAAATTGTATTTTTTCACTGGGATAAGTAATAGGTGGGGGTGGGAGTGGGGACCCACAGAGATTATTATGTTCTTAACTTGGGAGTTATCAACAGCTTCTAAAGTATAAAAAGGAATCATCAAAATTGAGTCTTCATTCAGGTCAACCTTAAAGTTCACATTCAATTTTAATAAATGGATACAACATTTCACTTGATGAGAAAATGTGAACTTTAGATCCCTAAAGAAGATATTGACATTTATAAAACAAAGACGAGCGATAACAAATATTTAAAACAGCAATCTAAAATCCTTTGTAATCACTAAGATGGATTTTGTTCTGTGCCATGCAGCCATAAACTCAACACTCTAGAATCAGGATACATGAATCACATTGTTCTAGAATTGACAGGAATTCCAATATTCAAATAGCATGAAATAAAACAAAGAATATTTAATTGCCCTTAAATGGACGAAAGCTAATATTTAAATTTTTATGTTTGAGTAATTCTTATAATAAACAACTTACATGAATATATGTAGATCTTTTGCCTAAAGATGAGGAAAAGTTAATACCTGTGTTTAACTAGTGAGATGTTACTGTGAAAAGCTGGAAAAGCCAGATGTAGTACAAGTCATATAGTAACAAATCAAAAATCATGTTGATATGAGTACTTACTATCTCAAACATGGAAAAGTAATCAACACAGTATCATCTCAGAAAATGGAACCAGTCTAATGGAACCCAGAAAAACAATCACATTATATAATTTTGCATTTCCCATGTGCGTTTTAAATGCCATTATTTTTCCTCTTTTGATCTTTCCTTTGTGTTTGTAAAAGAAGCTTTCATCTTTGGATATGTATATAAGGAGATGCATTGGAGTCTGCGTCTGTGTGTTCCATGTTTATGATGCCAACAGCCAGCCAGACTTTTGCAAATGACACAGACTGTACCAAGACAGTTGTGTCTAACTGCTTAACCCCTCAGCTTGTCTGGGCAGTTCAGGAACCCCTGCTGTGATGTTTTGTTTGCACACGTGCACAGATAAAGGCCACCACTCCTGTCATTAAACAAGAAGGCATGTGGGAAAATTAATAATTTAATTTGCAGGGAGAAGATAGATGTGGAAATCAAACGTGCATCTACAACCTTCCCTGGGCGCTCACCTTAGTGTCTGAGGAGACAGTATGCCAGTTCTGCTGCCTGACTTATATCTCTATAATAATATCAAAGTGTCAGCAAAATCAGTGCTTTCAACCTGCTGCGTGAGGAAGAGTTGCCTTGTCACAGTGCAGACACTCCGGGAGTGGGAATGTGGTTGGGAGAGGGGAGAGGGAAAAATCCTATCAGAACTTGAGCTATACACGTGCTTTTTTAGGCTGCCCATGCTCTAAAGAATCTGAACAAATCCTAGATGAGGATCACATGATAAACCACCCCAGGACCCAAGGAATGTCAGTGTGATTGTCAACGAATCACAGACAACTATAATCTACCAGTTTACTCTCTACTCATAGGAAAATATTTTTCTCTTTTCTTTCCTAGAAAGAAATGAAGAAAAGAAAAAAGGAAGGGAGGAAAAGGAAAGGAATTGGGGAAGGGAAGGGGAAGAAACAGAGGCAGGAAACTAGGTCTGCTCTTTGTCCTATACCACTGGATTTCGACCCGGGGTTGATCTGAGTGCTTGCAAGAGCAATGACAAGCATCTTTCATTTTACAATCCTCATCAAGCCTCGTTTTCCTGAGGTTTGTAAAATACCAAGCCGGATTATGTGCAATTTTCTAAACCAACAGCTCCATACATGACACTAACAACAGCCCCTTGTATCTAAATGATGAAGGGGTCACATCCCCATTGAGCTGACCAGATGAGCCATTTCTCTGCAGAGAATCCTGAGCTTCACTCTGCCCTCAGTCTCTTGATTTAGTCCCCAAGGGCATCTGCAATAGGGAAGAAATTTTAGCTTTGCAATTTTCTACATAGAAACATGGAAATAGAAACAATTTAGAACAAATTCTTTGAAGCAGGGGAGAGCCAGGTAGCAGAAGTCATCATCATAATATCCAAACTTTCAAAATGTACCTTTTTAGTTCTGTTTCTTAAAGCTTATTGTTTTGAATTTCTTCATTTCTCATGCTCATAGCCAGAACTCCGATTACATCAATAAACATGGTGTTACTGGGCAACTTCACAACTTACCCTAACACGAGAATACTGTTCTTCTCATATAAGGATGACACTACTCACTCATGGTCAAAAGGAAGTACTTTGTAAATTGCTTTTTCATAATGGTGACCTCTCTGTACATGCTGTTTTGTTTTAATCAACAGCAGCAAGTAGAAGATAGATGGCTAAGAATAAGATGTCGGGTATGGTTGCAGAATTGAATAAAAATAAGTTGCACGTAGCAAACTAGGTCCTTGGACTTGGTCTGAACAGTTCAAGTCCCTAACCAGTTAATCTAAATTTCCCAAAGATCCAAAAGATAGCATAGGGTTAAACACCACCACCACCCTGGATTTAAGAGACAATATATGGGCTTTGACTCAACACACAACCAGCTACATTAGCCTGGGAAGGACAGTGAGGTTGCTGGTAGCTGGAAACATTATTATGTATTTTACATATGCTGGTTCTTTTGACTAATAGCAAACTGTGACATCTTTTTCCATCTACCTATTTATTTTTAATCTTCCCTCTGTGAATACAAAGGTGCCATTTCATCCACTTCCATATGACATCCTTACAAATATACTAAGAACACTCTCTTATCTCCGGTAAGTTATTTTTTTTCAAATCTCCTTAGCTCAAACATCTGTAGTTTCTCCAACAAACAGCAAAGGACATAATTTCCAACCTCCTCACTATTTTGGTCTCTTTTCTCCAAATAGTCTCTAGTTTCATTACTATATGTTAAAAATGTTGAAAAAGCAATCTATGGATCTAATTCTACTATATTGTAGAATTAGTATTTCCCATGTAAGAGCTGAATGATTTACATAATTTAAAATACTGAAACCAATGATCTAGCCTGGAAAAGAAAATTGCTCATCTTATATGAATCAATGACAATAATAGTACCCGAGGGATTTGAAGAAAGGTCATTTTTTTCATGTAGATAGCACAGTTTATGTTTACAAATGATCTGACGTCCACCTTTAGTCTAAGTCTAAGCTCAGTGCTCAGTATGAGTCTAAACACCTGTAAACATCCACTTAAAATGTGAATGGATCATTTTCATAAAGGAACATTTCCTAATCAACCAGATTAAATTAGTTGCTGGAGGAGGTAAGATTTTCATGTTTTAATCTATAATGAACATTCATGTTCAACATTAGCAACCTTGTAATTTACACTACTTTATTTGAATTTAGAACCGGCAAACATAGGTATGGATTTATATACACCTATAAACAAATCTGTAGGTAAACTTTAAGAGCTAATTACAGCTGATAATAACAGCTACCATTTATCAAGTGTTCACTATGTTACTTGCTAAGTATTTTGTATATAATATTTTATTCAATTCTAGCAATACCATGAAATAAGTATTCTCATTTTACAGATGAAGGACACCAAAGTTCAGAGAAGTTAAATAATACGTCCGTGGTCATACAGGTAGCAAATGGTGGAATGGGAAAACTGAAACCTGGTCTACCTAATTTTAATATCCATGCACTAGATGAGTTATCTGGCATCTAACAGCAAAGATCATCTCTCCATGGAATGAGAAGCCTCTTTGGAAGGCCTCTGGTAGATTCTAAGTTACCATGTATTAGAGCTGAGCCTATAGATTCTTCTTCTTACACTCGGTAACATCTGTGATGCAAACTACCACTATAACAAAACACCTAAACTGCCCTGCTAAGATTCTAATATCAGTGTTTATATAAACAGTCGGTACGAATTTTGACTTTTTCCCATTCCCTAGGAATGATGGTCTTCATTACAAACATTACTACCAAGATATAGGACCAATTTTATTGGCTGACATGAGAATTTATCTAAGAATACAGATCTGCAAAGAATCACTTATTCAGTCAACAAATATTACTTGAGCACATATATGTGCCAGGCTTTCCTCTGAATGTTAGGAATACAGCTATGAATGAATCAGCAAATTCTTGCCCTCGTGTAATTTACATTCCAACTATTTTATTGACATTAAAAGTACTTGGCTCTTCTCTCTTGTAATCACCGTCAGAATCAGATTCAAAGTTAAACAGGAACACAGTCTCATTATGCTCTACTCCCACCATGAATGTCTAGCTGCGGGCATCTCACTGTTCCTTAGTCCCTTTCATGGAGAGGGTGATGCTCCAGCACTAGATACTATGGGGAACATAAAAGAAATCGACGACAGATGTTCCAAAACACGGCACCGTATAACAGTATTGCCTTTCTGGCTGTGGAATTTACTTTATGATGTTTGTAACAGGAAATCCATGTGTCTATAATTATTTTCAATTAATATGATTACTATTGGTTTGTACTTTTTAAGGACAACCTAGGGAGGAACATGTCAGGTGGTAGAGAGAACAAGCTTGATGTTCAATACGGGCCACAGCTAGGATGTACAGTGGCTACGCTGCATGCACATAAGGAAGGAGAGCATCATCTTCCCAAACAAGAACCATTCCATAGCTCTTAGGACACAATGCTTATAAAAATAAAACCTTAATATTTTTCAAGTTATCAAGTACCTTAAGAAATTGTCACTATCTCTCTGCTAGGATAAGAGCACAAAAAACCCAGCTGGATGAAAGTCAGTGTTCAACCATACATTATACATATGACTTACCAAGATTGTGCATGACGTATAAAATAATGCCTGTAAAAAGTGTTATCCATCAGTAAAGAAAAATAGAACAGGTCAAAAAAACAGTCAAGGTAAGCCCAAGTAAAGCCTCTGGCTTATTTTCCTGCAGAAAGTCCTACAATTGAATGGTAAGGAAAAATGTGCCATAATTCACTGCAAATGTGACACCTTCAAACAAATCTCAAAACTTCTCATGATAAAGTGAGAGGAGGACATAATACAAATGAGACTTGTAATATTCTTAAGAATACATCCCCATTCTTTAGAATGGTTCTTACTAAATGTATAAAGAGAAAGACAGAAATGTATAAAGACTTTGGGCTCATCGACTAACACTTCCCTCTACCCCATCTGCACTCTCCCTCCCCTTCAGCACCAACTTCTTGGTTCATCACTTCAACTTCTCCCTTAACAATACCCTAAATATCCTCACCCAGGATCTTCTGTTAGACTCTTCTTGGCAAAGCCTAAACCCTGGAAGAATCTAACTATCTTCACTTCCAAGCCAGTATTCTCTGCTGCATATGACACAGACACGCAACTCAGTCCACTCTGAACTCAGGTTTACCAACTCAGGGAGATCCATAATCTTACCTACATTCAGAGGTTTCCACGTTGGTAAGCTCCTTCCTTCTCTTAAAGGATTTAACGCTTCTACACAATCTTAGATCTTACCTCCACCACACCGTCCTCCCTGCCAGCAGACTTCATTTAAACCCAATGCAAGAGAAGTTCCAACCTTCCTCCTATCAGCTTATCTGCTTTTGTATCTACATTTTTCTTCATGCTTTCTTCTTAACATGGAGGTGGAATCTGAGTTCATGAATCTCCTGCACTTTCATCTCCTTTCTTAGTTCATCCCCGTCTTATCTTCATTCTCTCTCTTTACTGGCTCATTACTTGATGTTGCATGCAGTCAATGATGGCAAACACTCTTCTGTGTCTGCATGACCCATTTCTTTTTGAGAAAGCAGTAAGCTCGGCAAATGCAAGTCCTCTCTCTAGCACCAGATGACCTGATGAGTGTAAACCAATGGTTCTCAAATTTGCACAATGTATCACTTGCCTAGAAAGCTTGTTTGAAACATACTGCTAAGTCCTACCCGAGTTTCTCTTTCAGTATGACTCAGGTGAAGCCTAGGAACCTGCCTTTCTAACAAGTTCCCACGAGGTGCTGATGCTGCAGGTTCATTACTCCTGATGTAAAACATGTTTAATAACTGCATTCTCCTTTGTCAATTGCTCATTTAGAAATGGGCAAATAACTCAGTCTATATAAGAAGATAGAAAAACAAATCTGAAGTAGGAGTGAAGAAAATCTGGGGACAAATTTTGTCCCCTTATAAAAAGACAGAGCACAAAAATCATGTTCCTTGTTTTTGTTTTAAATTAGGTCATGTAGAACTGAAGAAGCTTGCTAGTGTCCATTACATGTCAAGCACATGAACAAAAAGCCAACATGCTAAAAACAAAACAAAACAAAAACGTCAAGTGGAAACACAGGGAGAAACTGGCTTGAGTATATTTTTGAGGCTGTGCAGCAACCTTGAATCCACTCATCTCATGTATTATTATGTGAGATAAATAATAAAGGCATTTAATAAAGTGATCATTAGGTATTCCATTACTTGCAATCACATAAAAGTAACTAATTCATCAACTCCTGGCCATCTAAAAACATCCCTTTTCAACTCCATATCTTCCTCTAGGTAGAGCTCTACCTCATTCATCCATTTAAATGTAAACTCTTCAAATGACAAGTGCCTTCCATTTCCTTATCTCCTATTGGGTGACAATCCATTTCAATATGCCTTGCATACTTTTTATTCCACCAAAAATGTTTTCACCATGAGCTCACCATAACCCTCTTGATTATAATAGATGTTTTCATGCCTAGTCCTACTTGATTTTCCACAGTGTTTGATGCTGCTAATCATCTCATTTTCCTGAAACAGTCTTTTTCTCCTGGCTTCCAGGGCACTGACGTTATCCTCCCTTGGTTTTCCTTCTGCATCTCTATCACTTCTCATTCTTTCCCACACTCAATCTTTAAGTAGTAGCATTATTCAGAAATCATACCTGTTCTCCTTTTTACAAATAGTCCTTCAATCTTGCCCAGACTCTGAGTTACTTCAATGCCATCTGTTTATAGATGGTGTCCATACCTGTGGCTGTTCACCAATCTTCCCTGTTGTCTCCAGGCCTCTATGTCCAAGTGTTTTCTCATCAACTTGATGTTTCCAGACACTTCAAACTCAACATGATCCAAACTAAACTCACTATTCCCACCCACTTCTCACACTGCCTCCCTCCTCCCATATTCCCTAACTTATGGACTGGCATCATCTTCACTTTGCTGTTCAAGGGAAAATGTGGGCATCATCTATCACTCCTTCTTATTCTTTATCCCATGTTTCCAATCAGTCATACACTATATTTCTAAATATTTCCTAAGTTCATTCCTTCTCCTCATTCTTGCACCATCCCCAGGCTCATGGGGACCATCGTGCATTGCCTAAATGACAGTAGCCTCCACCCCCAGTGCACTGACCTCCAGGCTTGCACCCATCTAATTCCTTCTCTGATTATAGTCAAGTAGTTGCATCTGATCATACAACCTCTGTTCGAAACCCTTCAAGGGCATCTCGGTCTGCAATCTGAACCTAGCCATCAAGGTTCCACAGGTGTCCTCACTAAGTCTCTCATCTCCACACTTCTATTCTCTCAGATTTAGCACTTCAGCCTTCTTTTAAGTCTTTTAAGTCACTAGGCCCTTGCACATGCTACTGTCTTTGCCTAACATGCCCTACCCTTCTTGGGCTCCGAGTTAGCTCCAACTTATCTCTTCGATTTCAGCTTGAGTATCACTTTCCCAAGGAAATCTGACCTTTGAAACCACGCCCAGTCAATTCACGCTCATGTGGTACCATTTGCGTCTCCTGGAGAACACTTGTTATAGCTGCAATTTTGTTTTGATGTGTGATTGTTTAAGGAGTATTTTGTTGCCTTCTTGCAACCTATATTTGTTTTTGCTCACCAGAGTTGAGCACTTTCCTGGAGACATGATAGATATTCAATCAATATCTGTTAAGTATCCAATTTTTGAAGAAGAAAGGAGGGAAGGAAGGAGGGAGGTAAATAGGTTGGTTTCTTTTCACTGTCTCCCTCTCACTACATCATAACTTTCTAGAATCTGTCATTCTCTTTCACTTGCTTTTGACCTAAATTAATGTACTTTGCTATAAACGTCTACAGTGCCCTTCTCTGAACACTTATAACACCTATAGTTATTTGTTTCAAGTCTGCTCTTTTTCTCTCGACTAAAATGTACATGAAGAACTTTACTAGTTCTTGTTCCCAATGAGTCTCTCAGTACCTGGCATATAACAGGTGTTCAAAATATGTTTGTTGAACTAAAGTATACTTGTCTCCTTTTTAATATTTCTTTTAAAACGTGATAAATATACATATATGTTTTGGGCCAGCAATGACAAAATGGATATTAATATGCATACTACCCACTTGGACATGTATCAAGATGGGATCAGAATAAAAGCATGCATTTCCTGTCACAGATTCTGTTTTTGGTGACTTTTAGTAAGGTATATTTGGGTAAAATTGTTGTATTGAAAGACAATGTCAAATGCAACCAACTACATCTCACATGTCCCTAGAGTGAATGTACTGAGAGTACATAAATTAAACAAAATTAAATAATTTGAATCCCATAAAAAAAAACAACAAGAAGACTATTGTCAGCAGGGAGAATCAATTTTAAAAGTCTTGACCATCAATACTATTTATGTCCTTCTTCATCTCTGGCTACGTAGGTGTGAAATCTACAAGTTGTTCAGGAAGCCCAACTTGTCCTCAAAACTGCTAGTGGAGAATTCCGACCTGCCTTCAAAATGTCCACTGGATTCTGCTCCTCATACTTAAACACAGGAGACAGGTAAGTTATAACTACATTTAGCTGTTTTAGAACAGCACTATGTTTTTTATCAAATATGTTTATTGCTGGGTGGTCCCTCCAACCCAGCATGTATTCCACACTGAATAAACTAAATGACCAGATCATTGCGGGATCCTTTATCAGAGGAAGACGACAAATTCATTCAACTGAATTTTAAAAGTCCCCTATTTCATTTCTCTCCATACATCCAAGATGCCACATCTCTAAGCTAAAATGTGCTCCTTTGCATCAATCTTTGTGGCTTAAGTATTAACCAAACCAACACTTTCAAAGAGAGGTCAACATATCTATAATTCCTTAGATAACAGTAGAAACACATAAAAAATTATGTTCTTAAGAAATTGATTCATTCATCAAATATATAAATTGAGTGTCTACTCTTACAAGTAATCTTCTAGGTCCTAGGAATAGATGTGAATAAAAGGGACTCAGCTCTCATGAAGCTTAAATTTTAATAGGAGAAGGTAAATATATGTGCTTTTAAATATGTACATACACACACATTTCTAGCATATCTGACATTTTCCACATCCTCTTTAGAATCTCCATAGAGACAGAAGGTATAATCAGTAAGGAAGAAATGTAATTTCCCTTTATACCTGTACATTTATCCCTTTTATTTTTTCCTATTTCTCTCTTCATTCTTTTTTCTTGCTTATAGTCTTTCTCAGACTTCTTGTTAAATTTCAGGAGTAAAGCGATCTTTTATTTAAAGGAGACAAAACACTGCCATCTTTACCTATCCCCTACAACATACTTTAGAATTGGGCTCATCTTAGTTGGCAAACCTCATATATACTATTGGATATTTCCCCATCAACTCTCAGATGAGAATCTCAAAATGTTATCGTATAACACTTACTAAGAACTGACAATGTGTGAAATGTCATACAGAGCCGAAAATTAGTCTTGGCCGCTGCTCAGTGGGTTCACTAATGCAAACTTTAATTCACTAAGGACACCAAAAACACCTGAAAGAGCTATTAGGACAACTATCAGAAAGTTCAATTTGCTGTCTCAAGGTCCCGACGTGGCATTAGTGCCAAGAATGAAAGGCCAACTACAAAACCCATCCCTGTTGAATGTTACCTATAGAAAAAAAAACTCAAAAATTAAAAACTACTCCAGTTTAAGAAATGGTCTCATTTACTTCCTATCCATAGTGTCTACTTTCAGTCTAACCATCTTTCTTCTTAATACCTAAGAACTCTCTGGTTGTTTAAATAATGTACTGGTCTTTTCAAGGTATAACAGAGTTCTCTCCAAATTTATTCACTAACAGTGTTATTGACTATAAAAAATGAGTTCAATATAACTTGTCTACCCAGTGTTTAAGATTTTAAAGTATCCAGCAGATCACTTTGAATACTGCCTAAACCTTCATACAGAGGATAATTTACTACCCTTTAACTTTCTAGCAACAAAAAGACCAAACATATCTGAATTTCACATGACATCATGCTCAACCTGACATACGAAAAGCTTCTAAATGGGAAATGCTTCTATGATTAGAACTTAATTAATTGAGTTTTTAAAAGTAGCTTTAATTTACAAGGTCACTTAAGGTCATTAGAAATCCAGATATATATATATATATATATATCTCAATTGCCTTTCCTTTCTGCTTTCTCCCCCATCTCACCCCAGTGAAAATTTAGAAACCAAATTAATTTTTTTCAGTAGGCAAAATTCCTTTGTTGAGAAACAGCTCTTAAGGACATTCTATGAATGTGATGGGCTGTGGTAAGGTTCAAAGGCGCACCTTTATTGGGATGGCCCTATACTGGGAGCACAACATTTTTTTTTTTTTTCTGAGAAAAGACAACAATGATAAGCCACAGTAGCGACAACTTTAAAAAACAAGGGTTCTGCAGAATTGAAGGTACATCTTGATTACATACACATACGAATCCAGCATCTTTTTGAGGCTTCAGGTATAGTTAAAAGAACCAAATGTAAAAGAGGAGAAAATGATTTGCCAATTTACTGTTTAGAACTCAATTTTAACAACAAAGTAATATAGCATGAAAATCTGGTTATTCAACAGCACTTGGCTACACAGAGGACAGCTCAATGAGCTCCTCTTGCCTGGCTTGTCACAATGACTGACACTTTCTAATATTGAGCTGGAAATAATATGGATATTTAATACTGCAGCATTTACATCAAATAGAAGCAAAGCGCTATTGTTTATCAGCAATCTACTTCTGATGGCATGAATCTATATAGACATAATTATTGTTGAATGATGAGCTCTGATTTTCACATTATGGCATAAACAAATCTGCAGAATATTCACAATGTTTCATCTTGTGTGATTTGAAAAATCTCATAAAGCCAAACTCTTAAGTATTTCCTATGCTTTCCACTTGAATTTTGACTAAAATTTACCTTTTAGATCTGTTATGCCACTCATGAATTTTTTACAGTATCCATCTGTGCTTTGCAATCTCTATTCTCCATGGTTCTACATTGTTTTGGCTAACTAACAGGCCCATATGTTGCCTTAATGTATTTCTGCACAATGTTTGTGCTTAAAAAAAAAAACACAGGGAAAAACCACAGGTCTAAATAAGCTATAAAGAGCATCCACATACAGTTAGACTGTCTTTACTGAGTCTAGAGACATTATGATTCTGCTGCGACAAGCAGCATTTGTCTTCATTTTGTCTGACTGTCCTCATGTGTTATTATTAGTGGCTGTCAGGCTGAGGCAGAAAAAAATAGCATCACTTGAGTAAGAAGTTGAATGCATAAATGCAATACTACACATGGTGGCTGAGGGTGAAGAGTCTGTTTGAAATGCCTAAATGCAAACACCAGGATGAGGAAATTTAAAAGTGAAATCCCTTACTTGGCAAATGTGAGGAGAAAAAAAAATATGACTTCCTTGTCTATAAAGCAAAGTGAAGGCTAATTATTGACAAAAATTTAGCAGCCTCTGAATATCTTTGAAGACCATCTTTTCAACATGTCAGCTTAACTTTAATTGTAAGAAAACAAATATGTTGAAACATTTGCCTCCAGTCCGGTGTTTCAGATAATGTTGACAAATACCTTGCATTTTAAAGTTAAGCTTTCAGTGTTCAGAAAAAGTAACTTGAAAGTGTATTTTCCATGCAAACACTTTGAAGCACTTAGTATATTCCCTCGCTCTCACTCTGAACGGGCTCCACTTGGGTATCAATTGCTCCTGCAATCTTGCTTTACCTACTTGTCTCAAGAGTTCTTTCCCACACAGCTTCTCATCATTTCAGCAGCCAGTTCATTTTTCTTTCTTTTTCCATCATTAATATAAGACAAACCAGATTATCATAAGACCCAGAAATTGTTATACTCAGCTCCTTATCAGATGGAAATACTTTAATGACCCAGAAAGTAGGTTTCCTTCTAAAAATAAATTTATCTTTTTCTTATTTTCCTATCTGAAAAGGTTATCTTCTGTAGTCTCATTCATGGTCACTAAAAAAAGATGTTTCACCAAAAGCTTTAGAAAATGCTTTTAAAGAAACAATTCTTACACATACACATACAAGTAAATAAGCAAAATCAGCAGTATCTCAAAAGCTACATAAAGATACTTTCAAGGAGACTGCCTCCTGTGGCTTTCTTATCACCCACAACAATCACAGGTTTTGTTTTTACAATACCAAAGCATGCCTCTATATAAAATACACATAACTTATAGGTATATAATAAAAGGTGGGTTGATGTTATACTAATATATTACAACTAAATAACATCTTTATTATTCTTTCTTAGCTTTGTCTCTTCTCCAATGTTAGCTATTACTCTTTCTCCTTAACTACTCTTTCTCCTTAACCATATTATCCTTAGTCTACCTTCAGCCTAGCTGCTGTTTCTTGAAGAACGGGTCATACTTTCTTCTTAAAGCCTTTTAAAAAAAAAACTATCATTATCAGATGTTAGAGCTTCATCTCAATTTCCTATAGTGCACGACATAGTGTCTTACAGTATCAATTTAAGCTGGTGCTTAATATAACACTATATATGAATTTTGTGTGTATCTGATTTGTCTTTCCAATTAGACTGTAAGTATCTTGTGGGTAGAGAGGTTTTTCTCATTTTTTATACTCCATAGCATCTGGCCCATGGTAGATGGTAGTAAAATAACTGTTAACAGATGCACAAAGGAGAGTTTATGCTAAAATAACTGATTTGCATATAGTACGACAAGTCTTTGGTAACATATTAAGAAACAGAACCGAGAGCAGGGCTGTCTAAAGTGATAAATGGAGCCCTGCATGGAAGATCAATGATCTTGGAAATATTCAAATGAAAGTGTTTCAACTCCAAAAGAATTTTCCCTAAGCATTTCTCTCCCATCAACATCCCCTTAAAAATAAAACAACAGAGGGTATTCCAAATAGAAAAAGAAATTTGCAAGTATATTAACATATCCTCTTAAAACTCATCAACAGAGAAATAGAAATATTTTTATAGAAAGGAATGTGGGAGAGGGAAGCAAAGAGTTCAAAGAAATGTTTGTAAAAAAATATTTGACTGCTTTGACTGTCTCTTAAAAAATAAACATCAGTTTATTTTCAGTGCCTTAGGAGATATCTCTGTGAAAATTCTCTGGCTTGGTTGTTAATACACTGCCTGCTACCAGTAGCATACGAGCCTGGGAGGCTTCCTTAGCAACTATTATCATTCTTCATGGCAAACTCCGGATTCTTTCCAAAGCAGGTATCCAGGTGAAAAGCTGCTCAGCCGTTGGCCCCTCTTCTCTTGTTTGTTTATAAACTCACTGTTTATTAGCCCTTTCCCTGGGAGATTCAGGGCAAATGGGGGATATACACCAATTGCTTCACAGGTTAGATAGGGCCCTATCCACAAAGTTAGGTGGGGTCATGCTCTTGGAGGACATAAGCTTTAAAGCTGTAGGTAAGTATCAGCTTCCATGGTTCATCTTAAACTAATTTTTGCAATTAGAAGTAGATATCTGAAGAACAAAACCAGCATTGCTTTTGTTCATTGATCTTTTATATTTATCTATTTCCTTACAAGCTTTTAGCACTAACAGAATGAGTGTGTGTGCAATTCCAGGGGAATCAAAACCATCCGCAAAAAGAAAACTATTATGTGGAAGACATATATAAGTCCTCTGTCAATAAAAGTTTTTAAATAGTTCTGATTTTAGGCAAAAAAAGTTGTGACCAGATATAGGAATAGAGGTATTTATTAGTGCTTCTTTCTGTTTCTGCTCCTTTTTATTTCAGTCACATCTCCTCAGATTTTTTTTCAGAAAGACACTCATATTGCCCAGGTTGCTTTATAACTTACAAAAGTTATCCTGAATAAGGCAGATGCTGTTTTAGATGACAATAGCATCAATGACCGGGTGGGACTTTAGAGCAGAGAAGTAATGTCTAACATGGCAACAAAGTTCAAAGCAAGAGATTTGGTGCATTTATTCCTCAAAATAATTGAAAAGATTCAATATGAATCCAAACATATCTTTCTTCTAACATTTCAATAGGACATTTTATTTTGGGCCTGCTAGCCATTTTTCCTACTTAGAAAGCAGTCATACAGAGCTGGAATGACAAATTCACTATAAGGACGCCCTGTGTCATGCAATATCAACATCAAATTCTAGGGGAACAGGTAAGGGCCCATGTCAGATCAGGTGATTATTACACTGCAGTTATATTTTAGAGGGCGTGATTTAGCCCACGCCACATCTTAATGAATAAGGTGACAATTCTTGTTACAAAAGAATTTTTAATGGCTATAGATTCAAAACTACTATTTCATAAATAAATTATTTTTGAGGATTTTTCAGGAATATTTCTAGCTATCAGAGGCAATGTTCTATAGTCACAGACGGGATAAAAGATTCATACTCTAATTTTAAAAAATTACATATCTATCAATTAGGCTGCATAGAATTCTTAATTATATCATCTTGCATATACTTGCCTGAAAGTATCAAGTAGCAACTTTTAGCACCATTTCCTTAATAAGAATTATATAAACATAAAAGCCATTCAAAAAGCAAAGCCACAGACTCTCATCTCATTAGCAGTTAAAATTTTTTTTTCTCCCCAGAAACCCCATTTCTATAATTGGAAACCATATTAAAACAACCAAAAATAAATGAAGTAGAAGGGAACAAAATTAATGCTCAGAGGAAATATGCAAGTAGGCATAAATATCAATGTCCACAGTAGAAAGCATAAATTGTAGAAAGTATTGGTTTCATTTTTTTCATCTTTTCTCATTTCTGTAAAATGAGAAACTTAATTCTTGTGATGGAGTAAGAATAGAATGTCTATCTCAGAATTTCTGTCATCGGCTAAGCAGGAAATAAAAGTTTTAAAATATTTTTCCCTTGAATTTTTGAAGAAGATAAGCCAATAGAACAAAATCGATTCAGTACTGCTGGAAAAATATGGCATCAGAAACAGATGGTTTTAATTCTATGTTTTAACATCTATGTTTTAATTATTCAAAGACTGTATTTTATTACAAAAACAATCTAGGCTTTCCTATATTATTTGTGTTTGAGGTATTTTAAACAGAAAAAAAAAAAGAAACCCCTTACCAGAAACATCTTATGAAAGTAGTGTTATCATTTAGGATTTTAATAAAATGCTGGAGCCAGATACAATCTCAGTACATCTTCTAGTGTAGTGCCCTGACTCCATCCAAGATAAATTATTTTCTTTCCCTTTAGAGATCTCCAGGGAATAGAGTTCTTGTTGTTCTTCAATACCTTGTTCTCACCTTCAATCAGTTTTATTATCAGGGAATTTATCCTTTATGTTCAACGTAAATCGTGCATGCTAAACCTTAAGCCATCTTCTGCAGCTTTCTACTTGTGAAGATGGAGTTGGTTCGTAAGCACCTATTGTATGCTTGATGTGTACAGAGCTTGATTTTAAAATACAAAAATAAGAGGAGGTTTTCCTGCAGAGGTACTCCCATGTAGCAAAGAACAAAGACATACTCAGAGCTTTACAGAATTTGAAAGCTAAAAGAAAGCCGGATACTACACAATCCAAAAGAGCAATTAAATATAATATTTCAGTCCACTCAAAACTTATACTATAGGTAACAACAAGTACTGAAGGAAACCAACTAACAAATTCTTGAAAGAGATAGGATCAGGGGAACTGTTCTAAAAGTAAGTTTTGAACAGTTATCTAATAGGATGTAAAGGGTATATACTGTCAAGAAGGATAGAAACGAATTGCCTGAATAGAAACAGGCAGAGTTGAAAACACAGAACTGGCAGACTAAGAAATTTTTACACGTAGGACCATGAATACCTTGGATGGAAAATATGAAGAGCTGTGCTATGGAGAAACCACAGTAAAGACAAGAAGCATTTTATACACTGATTACATACTCAATGGGATGCTGTAGTCTGTGTCTTCAAGTATGCCATGGTACATTTGCGTGTGCGTGTGATTTACATATAGGGCAATTTACATACCAACTACTGGGAGAAGACTGAAGCAAGTGTTTAATATCAAATAGGATTACAACATCAGAAAAATCTCCTAGAAGGCAAAATGGACTTTGAGGTGGACTCGAAGGAAGTCTAAGACATGGATAGAAGGGAAGATTGGAGAGGACATAAATAAAAGGTTTACTCAAAATGGCAAGGAAACAGTTAAGTTAGGCTGAAAGGTGGGAAAATGCACAACCCAGGAATAACAGAAAGAGAAAAAAGTTTTTATTCTCGTTGTAATGCTTGATAAGGATGGAATCTCTTCACAAGGTTAACAGAGAATGAGAAAGCTCCCATTTATAGGATAGATAAAAATTATAAATAAACTCTTTCTAGTGCAGCATATAGAGGGAAGCTGGGATCCTTTTTAATTCTGAGGCTCTGCATGGAGGTTGTTCACCTTCAGCTATAACAACATAAGGGCAGAAGTATAGTCTTATGCATCTTGGTTGAAAAACAGATTTTTTTGATGAAACGTGGATGTTTTGCACATCTCAGGAAAACCTGGGGCACTGGATTCTTACTTAGAGTACTACAGAAATGTTTCAGTACGTCTTAATGATTGAAGATTGAGAGAGGGCGCAGGGGATTCTGCCATTCAAATGTCTTACCTATTATAACCCTAGAATTCCACAACTTTCATACCCAAATGCAATTCCGCACTACCTTCATTGTTTAAAGGTTTACCGATTTCAACCAGTAATTCTCGAGGAGTGGATAGTGTCAGATGCAAACTGTCCTGCCCACCACTAGTGATCTAACCCCACTGCCCTCAAATTGTCTTCCCTTGACTCTAAGTGGCTCTAACTGAGAAGGTAGTATTTATTTTATAGTATTTGCTCTGTGGTAACACTTGTCAGAAATCAATAATTAAATTCCCCCAAAATATTTAAAGTAAGGCTCTATAACCGATTACAGGCTTAGAAAGAATTGTGGATGAAAGCCTTTGTTGTTTCTTAAATTTCAAGTAAAAACTGTCAGTAATGGGCAAAAGACAGGAGTAATGAGCAGAAATGCTTGGTATAGGAAATTAAGAAGATTTTCAATTAAAGTAGAATTTTACCTCTTTTTTTTCTTTGACCAGCTCATAATATAGTTGAAGAAACCTGCTAACTGATGTTCCTTCATTACATCTCACAGGGATGCCCAATGATTTAATTTTATATCTAAAATACTAAAATAAGAAAAAGAAGATATTAACAAAGATTTTTACTTTTTTCCCCACCAACTGAACTCGTTTTCTCATATTTTGCTGACTCGGAGTTGGGGGAGGTTGGATTGAAGTGAATCGTGGCAGGTGCTTCGCTCTCTGCTCCTTCCTATCTAGCTGCAATCACTTAAGCTTGCTTTCGCCTTACCTGAAAACAGAAGTAAAATGGGTGAAAATATTGCAATGTGCACACAACCTGGGTCTCTAACTAAGGACACATTCTGTTTTACTCGATTCTGAGAAAAATAAGAAGGAAAGAGAAAGAACCATCACAAGAGGTAGGCTGATTTTCACTTCTGATCTAATTTGAAAAGAATAAATAAAGAATTATAGATGTATTTTAGCAGCAACAATGGAAAAGAGGCAGGAATGTGACGGACTTTATTCCAGAGCTCCATCCAGAAAGAAGGAAATTTTTCTCTAATATCCTAAAGATCCCAGATTTGATTAGATCAGTCAAGTAGCTGAGGTTAGAATTTAGTCAGGCAGAAACGATACTTTGCATTCTTACTCTGAAGTCTTTTCAGGAGCACATACAACAGTGAGTAACATTTTAAAATTATCTTTATCCAAAGAAGCTATCCCTGCCCGTGTACAATTTGTTTTTGCAGCTTCCAGTCCCTAGACAAGAACTTCTGCTGCACTGCCTGCTCACACCAGCATTCCTCATGCTGCCAGTGCTGATGCGTTTTGCTGTGGTTACTTCCATATCCTCAGCTTCTGATGCCCAACACGCTCAAAGACAAGGAGCTAAAGGGCTCACTCTGGCCTTTATATTCAAAGGCAGGAAAATCAATATCTATTTCGAAAAGATAGATCTAAGGATGCTGCAGTTCCTAAATACTCCCAGATATTCTGAAGCAAAGCAGTCTTGATAGGAGAGTCACAGCACAGACACAAGTGGGGCCATGCCCTCATGCAACTTCCAGGGACCTGTGGCTCAGAAAAGGATAAAAAAGTGCTATCTGTAGCAAATTAAATTAAAAAAATGGGTCTGACTTTTCCAAGATAAAAAAGAGGAATGAAAATTCATATCTGAGTACAACAGTTAAGTGTTGTCCTCACATATGAGAGAGGGAGAAAAAGCACTCCAAATATTCCAGCAAGGAATTGTAGCTATGATTTAGGCTAGCCATAAACTGACCAAGTGATATTATAGAAAGAAATTTAACAACGTTCTTATTAAATTAGTGGGCTTTCATACGGGTATTTCCTGTTGTATGACCTGCCTTTGCTTTTAAGCCCTTATATCTTTTAAAAAGTAATTTATTCTCAATTTTGTAACTAAAGCAATATTTTAATAATTACAAAGCACTAAACTGAAGATTCTTTGAAGCCAAGATTGTGTTCATCTCCATATTCCTAGTTCCTAGCATAGTTTCTGGCATATAATAGGTTTTAAATAAACATTTATTGAATGAACACTGGCAATGTTATGTTTACAACTTGCTCCCAAAGACATTATCTAATTTAATGCTCATGATTCTGTGGTATAGGTTCATATTCCCACTCTACAGATAAGAAAATATCAAACAGATTAAGTGGTTTGTCTAAAACCATGTAATCAGTGAGGAGCAGAGCTGTCACCTGAACCTAGGTATTCTGACTCTTTGAAGTATATGGTTTTCTTAGACACTGCCACAGGCAATTCAAAGTGGTAAATCGCCTTGGAATACATTTGACAATACATATCACTAGCAATAACAGTATGACAACTATTTGGATCATTCCTTGGAATTGAGTCTAAGGGAATACTGCAGATGAAGAAGGGATAAGCTACAGAACAAAGATATCCAAAAAGGTATTATTTGTTTTGTCAAAAAATAAAATCCAATCAGGCACAGCGGCTCACATCTGTAATCCCAGCACTTTGGGGAAGCTGAGGTGGGCAGATAACTTGAGCTCAGGAGTTTGAGACCAGCCTGGGCAACATGGTGAAACCCCATCTCTACAAAAAATTAGCAGAGAGTGGCAGCTGACACATCTGCAGTAGGCTGACACACCTACTTGGGAAGCAGATGTGGAAAAACTGTTTGAGCCTAGGAGGTGGAGGTTGCAATGACCTGAGATCGTGTCAATGCACTCCATCCTGGGTGACAGAGTGAGACCCTATCTATAAATAAATAAATAATAAAAAGCATATTACAACACTAGGTAAAACAATATATAAATTCTAAGTTGTGTTTCTGCTATGATTAAAAATATGCAAAACTATACAGACACATAGTCAAAGTCTTAGGGTGCCCTACAGCACAGCTTTTACGTTGTATATTGAGTTATACAATACCTACAATGAGAAATAATGCACAGACATAACCACTCTGGTGGCCTGCTATGCAAGTACCAGACAAGGCTAAACACTGTCAGAAGAGTGAGCATTTACTGTCAAATAAAATGATCATTAGAATGGATGACATCCAAGCTGAGCTGAGCTTGAAAGAATGGTTAGAATTAGTAGGTTGAAACAAAGCACTTGGAGATGGCTGGGAAGACATTTCAAATAGAAATGGCAGGAGCAAAGGCAAACAGAAGGAGAAAAGCAAGGCATATTCGAAATTGGCAGGTCATCATGTTAAAAAGCTGGTCTGAGATTTAGACAAATTATATTGGTAGAGCTATAGAGTTTCTTCACCTCACACTGTTGACATTTTAAGCTGGAAAATGTGTTGTGAGAGCTGTCCTGTGGACTGGAGGATATTTTACAGTATCCCTGGCTTCTATTCCCTACATTCCAGTAGCAACCCTAAGTTGTGACAAACAAAAATGCCTCCAGACCCAGTGCAGTGGCTCCCACCTATAATCCCAGCACTTTGGGAAGTTAAAGCAGGTGGATCACCTGAGGTCAGGACTTCGAGACCAGCCTGGCCAACATGATGAAACCTTGTTTCTACTAAAACTACAAAAATTAGCCAGCTGTGTTGGCAGATGTCTGTAGTCCCAGCCACTCGGGAGGCTGAGGCAGGAGAATTGCTTGAACCCAGGAGGTTACAGTGAGCTGAGATTGTGCCACTGTACTCCAGCCTGGGCGATAAAGCAAGACTCTGTCTCAAAAACAACAAAACAACAACAACAACAAAACCCAAAAACCCTCCAGACACTGCCAAATGTCTCCTGGAGGTCAGAGTCCCTGTTTGAGAAACAATGAGCTAGAATCTAGATGGAAACTTGATTTTAGCCAAGGTGTGTGCTACAGTTGACAGGGCATGGTAACCTGGAGCTCTGAGAAGGACTGATAAGTCTGAGCTCAAGAGGCTGCATCACTGAAAGCCACAAAGGACTCAAACACTGAGCAGAGTTGGAATAAAAATACCAACTATTCAGCTGGGTGCAGTGGCTCACTCCTGTAATCCAAGCACTTTGGTAGGCCGAGGTGGGTGAATCACCTGAGATCATGAGTTTGAGACCAGCACGGTTAACATGGTGAAACCCCGTCTCTACTAAAATACAAAAATTAGCTGAGCATGGTGGCACATGCCTCTAGTCCCAGCTACTCAGGAAGCTGAGGCAGGAGAATCACTTGAACCTGGAGGCCATGGTTGCAGTGAGCCAAGATCACACCATTGCACTCCAGTGTGGGTGACTGAGTGAGACACTGTCCCAAGGGGAAAAAAATTACCAACTATTATTGAGCCAAAATGTAGCTGGGGACACATCTTTGTGATGACCTAACAGAAGAAGCCTTGAATATCTTCAAAAGAAGTCTGGATTGCAATGAGAAGTAATGAATTTTCTGTTTTATAAGCCAGGGGATTGGCTGATTGAAATAACAAAAGCATTCTAGTTATTAATCTAAGGACAGTGTAGAGGATGAATTGAATCAACCAGCACTTAAAGGCAGGAAGATAGGGGACAATTTAGGAGTAGGCAGCAATCTTCTGAGTGTGAAGGAAAGAGCCTGAAATACCACGACAGAGATGGAAAGAACAGATGAACAGTGTCAAAATTGAATAGTAGCCTCAAAAGTTTGTTTGTTTGGGTTTGTTTGTTTTTGAGACGGAGTCTCACTCTGTTACCAGGCTGGAGTGCAGTGGCGTGATCTGACCTCACAGCAACCTCTACCTCCCGGGTTCAGTGATTTTCCTGCCTTAGCCTCCCGAGTAGCTGGGACTACAGGTGTGCGCCACCACACCCAGCTAATTTTTGTATTTTTAGTAGAGACAGGGTTTCACCATGTTGGCCAGGATGGTCTCGATCTCTTGACCTTGTGATTCAGCCGCTTCGGCCTCCCAAAGTGCTGGGATTACAGGCGTGAGCCACCGTGCCTGGCCAGCACCAAAAGTTTAAATAAGCTAAACATATTGCCTTTCATCTAAGCCTCTGGAAACTACCATTGCAACGTAACTGTAGGCAGAAAAACTATGTGAGTTCAGTCACATTTGGTAAATTTTAACCACAGAAAGACTCTTTCAGGAGATTCTTTTATTTATTATTTTTAATTCCTTGGACTTATGCAGCTTCATGACACTGGACCAGAAAGGATTAATGAAGTTTACAAATATTTAATAACTTATTTATGCAGTGATTAAAAAAAATCAACTCAACTTGAGACTTGCCAATGTTGGAGCTACAAAGAGGGCAGAAGAGCATCCCAATTATCCACAGCTTGATACATTCTATCTAATTAACATATCAACTCCTTACAAAATATTTAATATGTCCAAAGTTTTAGCAGTGTGTCCAACCAGATTCTTTTAGATGTCTCCTGTAGTTTTCTGCTATGCTGGGCTTTTTGTTGTAATTCAGTTATGGTATGAAACAATGCAATTCCATATTCACGTAGTCACTGGAAGACCACATTCTTACTCTTCTCTGTAGCAATATGCCTACTCTTTTCTGTAGTGTTCAATAGAAGTAAAGCATAAAGGCCCAGGGCCAGAATCTTCTGGAATCATAGCTAATGAATAAATCTTTCTGAACTTACTTTCTCCTCTCAAATGAAGCTGGTAAACTGAATAAACCCCACTTTCCCACATTTTAAAAGAGGTCAGGGAAATATTTAATTATACTATGAATGTTTTTATTAAGCTAGTGCTTCCCAAAAAATAAGAGATTATAAACATGGGCAATTTGTCATCTTTTAAAATGATAAAATATAGTAATGACAATTAAAATTCTAAGTTATGATGAGACAAATCCTACAACCTCTTCATCCTAAAACACGTTTATTTTAACATAAATTATAAGCAGATTTTTGTTGTTTAGGGTTTTCTGTTTTCTTTTTGCAGTATAAAGGCCACTGAAGTGTGAAAGCAATTTTTCTTTTGTAATAAATCCCCATTACAGTGATTTTCTATTTATATTTCTGCACCTCTAATCAGTTACGATCCTTCTGTGCCATCTCAGAATAATTCACTGGGGTTACTCAACTTCCCTCCCCACAACTTTACAAGCTGCTATACTTTTCAAACAATCATCTGGAACTTATAGTATTGCCCCTATTCTTGAAATTATTCTTCAAATAAAATCAAGCATTTAATTCAAAAGCATAAAGCAGTTAAATGATTTTTGTCAATGGGAGAACTTAGAAGTCCTGGTAGGAGAAGTGTTATACTTCATAACACCTGTTGATCTGATTGTTTTGCCATTGTTTAAGCATTTGTATCCAAAAATAAAGCTCTCTATCAACAAAATAATTGATAGTCATTTTCCCTCAAAATATTCCACATACTCCACATTCCTCTGGAGGATGCATAGAGATCTCAAGACCTTTTGCCATGCTGTGAAACATCACCACCATATTTGCCCATATGCTACTCTTTGTCTCAGTTCCCCTCCTCTAAAATAAACAAAGACTGAGTAGTCTCACCCTCAACGTCTTTGTTCCTGGTGTCTTCCTTTACAAAAGACACTGGACAGCAGTTTGTATGGGACAGTGCCCAGAAAACTACTGGCACCCCACATGCACTGCTATTAACAGTAATAAGAACATGAGTTACATTTATAATCAAAGAAAACACAACCAGATCCCTGTTCCAGTTTAATAAGATAATTGAAATTACCTCATGCAAGGTGTTCCATGACCAATAAATGTTTGGATGGTGGCCAATGGCCTCCAGATATACAGGCATTTGATTCTAAAAGGATGTTTGGCTGTTTCCCAGGAAGAACATATTTTTTTTTTAAAGGGCAAAAGTTATTTTCCCCCTTTCCATGTATGTCAGATGAGAGACAGCAAATGTGGGATTAGCACAAGGTTGTATCAGGAACCATTTGGCCAGTGATGAAATATTCAACCTACCTGGAGATGTTTTCTCACCTTGTCTCAACCAAGGGCTCGCTGACTGGAAAGGACTCAACTTTGGGGGTAAAGTTAAATATAAAGTCATAAAGACCTGGAGAGTGAACTCCTGTGATCCAGCCAAGTTTTAATAATTAGATTTTACAATGAGGACAATCTAGTACTGATGAACTGGGGTAAAATGTGGGGAAAAGTACTCTTCTAGATTAGCATTTTTCTTTCAAACTGTACTAAGAATTGTACTTCCATAGTGACTAATAAAGACACTTTATATTTTCTGTCTGCTTTCATACTCAACTTTAATCAAGAAATAAATGTTTTAAAATTCATTCATTTGGCTGAGTCAGGCCTTTTTTGATGCTTAGATCTTGTTTTGGTTTTTATTTTTCACTTTAGCTACCTACATAAGAGAATTACTGGAGGCGATGAAGCATACGACCTATACTGTGGGCGTTTCTTGAATGTATCCTGGCTGGGAAAAAATAACATGGTAAAGTGTCCTTTTGGGATTGCATCAACTTCTGTCTCATGTTAGACAGGCAGACAAAGGCCACCCTTGAGGATATCTGTGTTTAGTACTCACATTCATTTCAAACAGAAGTTGGAAGAGAGGGAAAAAAAATTGAGAAGGTGGGGAAATGGAGAGCAGAGAAAAATAAAGGCACTGAAATTCCTAAGAAAAGAGTAAGCAGTAATTTATCAATCTGTACTCACATAAGAGAATGACAGACTAGAAATTAGCCAGTCTCCATTTATATTATATTATGCCATATGCCATTACTGATATTTCAGTGTTTCTGATCTAAAAATGGTAAATTGTGTAAATAAATATATTACTAAGAATTGGAAGAAATTTACCTAAAACTGCAGCAGAAGAGTTGCTTTAACTTATATATGAAGATTCAGGGATGTATTTTTGAAGAAAATGCTTAACTGATTTGAAGGAAATCAGTTAAGGAATGACTTTCTAGTTTTTCTATGAAGAGCTTTACAGACAGTACCAAAATCTCTAGAGAACAAAAGTACCTGGATCCCGTGGAAGTGGAAAAGAGGCTCTCCTATATGGTGTACAGTCAAGAACAACATTCACTGAGTATTTTCAATGGCCTTCTAAGTTCTGTTTGAAGTTACAAAGGATGGCACTGACTCTAGGCTGGGACACAGATTGCCCAGGTGTGAGAAGAAAAACCACATAAATGCATCACCTACTGAAGAGGTTCAGTGAGCGGAAATGGAAATAAAGAGTTCAATTAGCAACCACAGATAATTGGTAGGTCTTGAACCAAGTTTACACAAATAGACATGTTACTTCCCTTTACATTCTTAATCTTCTGAGTCTCAGCAGGGGTTGAAACAGTTCCATATAAAAGAACAGGGCAATTACCAGGCCCTTTGAACTGTACTGTGTAGGGCAATTCCAGTGGGATCCAGTGTTTATAGGCAAATTAGTAGCTTCAGTGGTTTACTGTTAAGCTAACAAGCCATTAGAAGGTTCTGCCCTCCAAGCACAATTTCTGAAGGTATTCATAAATTTAGGTTCTGATTTAGAAAAACATAGTAGTTGGTTAAAACTAGTGTGCCTGACGTCTCTATTCTCTCCACCCGAGATTTGAGCATAGAGTAAAAACTATCAGGAATAGCATTCTGTGAGCTCTGCACTGTGGTGTCGATTTCGTATTTTAAAATGTACTTGTGAGCAAAATTACTTTGCTATTAACTAAATGAAGAGAATCCTTTGGTTTATGCTCTTTGGAAAAAGGGGAGGTAAGAATGAATGGCTGAAGGAAACCAGCTGACCCAGCATTACCCGTTTCTCCTCTGTTGTCTTCTGTTAGATGCCTCTGAGGGACAGAAAAATCACATGCCATCTCTTAGAGCCACAGACGCTGAAGTCAGGACCCTCCATGGCCAAGCGATTTTTGACTCTTTTGGGGGTTGCTATCAAAGCAGGAGAACTCTTCTTTTGCTTGTGATAACCTTGCTTCCCTCTGCTTCTCATTTTACTCTCCTTTTCTCCCCATCTCTTCTACACTCTACTCTCATCCCACCACACATACTCATATTTGTTGACCATTTTGCTTAAGAGAAGAGTGGACAGGGTATGACGAAATATTCTAAAACAGACAACCAGTGTCAGGTTAACCATAAACTTAGAAGCAACACTTACGCTATAGTCGTTATGTTCCAAGGAGAAAGGCTTAACCCTGAATGTATATTTTTTATCAAGACACTGATGACATCTACTTTTTAGATTTGAGATGATTTGCTTTTGAAAAATGTTTTCCTTCTTCATTGCTTATGTTTCCTGAGTAAAAAGTGTATTACAATAAGCAGACTAAGAGATCTCTTGTTCTTGTTCCTTTAAAAAAATCTTTAACCCTTTTCTTCCCCTCAGGGATAAGCTCAGGGGATAAGCTAATACAAAATAAAGATAAAACAAAGTGGTTCCTAATAGATTCAATTAAGACATTGAATTAACATACACAGCTCTAAAACAATAATGCTAGTGCAAGACACCGTCACTAACAGACTGAGGTTAATGTTATCCAACAGAAAGTTGCTAAACTGAGTGCTGGGATAGTGCAGGCAAATAGATTTCAATACTTTAAACCAAATCACTTGTTATTATAGAATAAGCACTCTGATGAATTTTATGTTCCTATAGATGCTGTGAGATTTTTTTTAATGAGATTTGCTAGAGGCTAATGTTTTTTCCAAAGGCAAAACAAAATATTGTGAACAATTCAATCCTAAGAAGCTGGAATTAGTAAAAGTGGCTAGGAATTGTCTTCTGGGAACCTTCCATAGCAAAGTATTGACCGGTCAAGTTCATCAATGTACCAAGAAACAGTCAAATTTATGACTTCATTCATGTTCATTTGCATTATACTTGTTATTTGTATCAGTAAAAATATGGGAGAATTAAATGCTCATGAATTACCCATTTGTGAATTACTTCTGAGGTGAAAGGAAGGAGAATTTCCCTCATAAACTGCATCATTGCTTTGCACCGTGGAAGATTCAATATCAGCTCTGATTCTGTTCAGAAATGGCCTCTTACTGCCTAAAGGGATTTAAAACACCTGTTCCATGCCATAGTATACTAAAAACTGATAGTACAGAGAGGATGCAGTCAACAAAGAACACAAGTCCAGACCATCCAGGAAACTAAGACAGAGAGCTGCAGCAACATGCAGCCATTCCCCAGCCATTCCCACCAAAGAGTAAAGCAGGCAGCCAACAATATGCAGAGCAAACTAGAAGCAAGCTTTCTGCACAAATCAACTGGTCAAAACCAAGGACTTGGATAGATACAAAAGCATAGAATAGCAATTCTCTAAACTTAGTAAACAGGCCCTAAGGAAAGATGCAGGCATTACAATATAGACAAGAGAGAACAAGAGCAACATGGGACAAACATTCAAAAATGACCAGAACAGGAAAACTCCCACAGCCACATTACCAGCCTCCCAGAGAGGAAGACCTGGGTATTAGAACTCCCTGAATATGTTCTATGCCTGACTTTGCCAGCTGACAGAGTAAACTGTAAAATTCTCATATTCCAGAGGGTAGAATCTGTCATTCTCTATACGTTCCTATGTCATTTTCATAAAGTGTCCATTATATATTCTTTTCTGGCACTGTTAAATGTAGATACCAAAGCTAGGTGGCCTCTACTTGATAGTCAAGAACCTGATAGCCAAAGGAGTATAAAACAGGTAATCAAAATAAAACAAATATGTAACTCTATGAGCATGAAAATACTGATGGACTGATTTTTAGTTAAGAATAAACAATACTTTGTATCATTTGTCTAAAATAAAACAACTATTATCTACAAGATCTAAAGAGAAGGGAAAAGGAAAAAAATAATTTAAAAAGCAGTACCCATTACAGAATTTTGACTTAACAAAGATGATTTCTGCCTGGTTATGCTACATACTTTATCAGGGAAATCTCAGGTTATTCAGTGCCCTGTGTGTCACCATGGCTGCCAAATGCCCCTTCCATAAGCCAAAGAAGTAACAGGGTAATGACCCAACATGAAAATATGCAGCATTCCTACCACACGTGGTATAGCAACAAGAAGTTCACACCTCAATGAAGGACTTGGCTTCACTTCTTTAGTCGAAAGAAATTATGAAATACCATATGCTACTTTAACTTGGAGGCAGCAAGTTTTAGTCCTTCCAGCTAGAATGACAGTGTTCTCAGAGACAAAAAGTCTGTCTTACTATTTCCCTTGGTCCTCATTTCCCTACTTCCCAGGTCACTGAAAGGACACTGGGCACTGTGATTACTGTTTTACAGCATTATCTTCGTAACATTTGAATATGGTCACACTTTTTCTTCTCAAATATTTGTGCTTACTGCTTAAATTGGTCAGCAGGAGGATGTAGGACCATTAGATTTTATGTTATGTTTCTTACTGATAACGAGAGAAATCAAATTAGGAAGGAAGGAAGGAAGAAAGGAAGGGAGGGAGGGAGGGAGGGAGAGAGGGAGGGGTGGGCATCAGACTGATCTCCTGGATGTCCACCACCATTACCGTGGGCCACAATAATAGTTCATTTATGAAGGCACATCCTGCAGTTTATACTGGAGGAGGTGCAATCAAGAGAAGAAGAGAGTGGGTTTGCAGATAAAAATGAATGAATATTAAAATGATGCCACTGTCCACTTATGACCCTATTATTTTACTGAATCATTTAACAAAGAAAATGAACACAAACCCCATGTATCTCCATTCAAATACCAACCCGACATGTAAACTATGTGGCTTTAGGTAAAGCTGCATGACTGATATAAACTATTTACCATTTTATCAGTGATGAAACAATAGAAGCAGGTGTTCCTGCTAGTCTAAGTGAAATACACTCACTAAACATTTTATAATCTATCAGACTGTTACATCAGTGATGTATTGTACTATTGCATTTTTCTTTGGCCTAGATTACAAAAAATATACCACAAACCTCCTACTAAGCATCAGAGAATGAGGTCCACATTTCTCATGCTTTTTAAAAAAAATGCCTATTTACTGGCTCACGCCTGTAATCCCAGCACTTTGGGAGGCCGGGGCGGGCAGATCACGAGGTCAAGAGATCGAGACCATTCTCGCCATGATGAAACCCCGTCTCTACTAAAAATACAAAAATTAGCCGGGTGTGGTGTCACGCGCCTGTAGTCCCAGCTACTCGGGAGGCTGAGGTGGAGGAATCGCTTGAACGCAGGAGGTGGAGGTTGCAGTGAGCCAAGATTGCACCACTGCACTCCAGCCTGGCGACAGAGCAAGACTCTGTCTCAAAAAAAAAAAAAAAAAAAAAAAAAAAAAGAAAAGCCTATTTACCTACAAAACAAGCTTTCTGTAACTTTCTTGTGAGTAAACCAACTTTGTTCAAATTCATTTATTTCTCTGTAATATTTCAAAACTTTGCGGCTTTGGAAACATCTCTTAATAAGAAAAAGGGCTACAAATGTAGAAAAATGAATGACTGATAAAAATGAAAACTGGTATTGAAAGTTTTATCTGGTGACTTTCTATCGTTCATAGATCCCATTAGGAGTTTCTCTTTGATCTAGAAATTTTTAAGCCCCTGCCAGTGCCAAGTCAGTATACACTGTAAACATGTTCACCTACGGAGGCATGGAAGCCACTACTCTCCAGCATTCTTCTGCCTACTAATAGCTAGGGACTTTCTCAGACATATTATCTGCTGGAACTTGATCATCCACTGAGCTGACATACATGAACAAATGCTTATTAGCCCTTGTCAAAAAAGCAGTGCTTCTCTGTAGTGATAGACTCATGGGGCTCTGGACCAGTGCCCAAGGCCTCTACACCCAGAACTTAGGCACACAGAAGGAATGTAATAAATTCCCATTGAGAAAAAGCATACATGAATAAAAATAAAAACTACAGGGTGATTACAAAGTTATGAAAACCTGGCTGTTCCTCGTGAGGGTGGTAGAATTGGAGGACCCCACAGCACAGGCCCTTTAATTGATGCTTAAGCTTTCTCACTTTCTGATCTGAAAATCTGGTGGTGGCAACACATAGGAAGTGGGGACATTCTCAGCTCAGAGGAGAGACTGCTGGTAATTCTTTGGGCCTGCCAGCCAAGTCCAAAGCTAGAATAACAGAAGGTAATGGTCAGATGATGTCCCTCACACCATTCAATTCATTCGAGTTAGAGAAGCGCCTCCTGAAAGGAGGGCTAGAGTTTGTCCAGATCCAAAAAGTACTGCTTTTCCAGCCCATTTCCCAGTGGTCACATTAATTCAAGTCTCATTTTGACACTGAAGAGACTGAGGAAAGTACTGATTTATCCTTGACAATTTAAATGGGATGATTTGGATTAATTGAAAAATGCCTCTGAAGAGCTTGGGGCACAAAAGATATCACTAAACTGCACAAACATTGCTTCTGAGAGGCACCTAAGGTTATCAGGAAAGCAGAAAACCCAGTTATCATGAGATTTGTAAATCAGACACAAAGAAGGACTTTGTAACTAGAATATCTACTGGGCAATGGACTGCAAGGTGGATAGCAGATACGAAAATGGCCACGGCTTTTCAACAGGAATATCTATTTACAGAGACAAGCCTTGGTCATCAGTCATCTCTTCCAGGTAATAGGAAGATAAGTTACATTTCTTTTCCTCCAACTTAAAAAAAGAAAAGCCAGTGATTTTTAACTCAAAATGTAGTCAATTCCATGTCAATGCTATCCTTGGAGTGCCTTGCTACACTGCTAGGAAGAGTGTTTCCACCAAAGATTGGCTGGAGCCTCCAGCAATGGAGACCTTTGGATGGGTGAAAGGCAGTTGTTCTTTCTTCAGTGTACTGTGTGGTATTTCCAGCTAGCGTAGGTTCAGAGTCTTGTTGGGGTATTGTTACTATCCAAAAAATGTAATGGTAATAAACTGAATAGATATATTTTATAGTAATCAATATTCAGTAAGTATATAACAGTGTCAACATATTATTTCAATAAATCTTTAAAATATCACCTCCCTTTCACATGAGGTCCAATTATTATATTCAGTTTACAGTGAGGAAGGAAAGGCACTCAAAGGCATGCAGCTGAGCTGGGGCCCCAGTGGAATCTGAATCCAGAGTCTACAATGGGAGGAGCATGACATTACTAATTGTTTTCCTAAGGTACTCTCAAAAAAAAAAAAAAAAGACCTTCAAATTATAACTTATCATATTTAACACTTCCCTACACCAGAATACAGAATCCCATTTCCTGGAAATAAGGTAGATATATGGAAAGCTTCCTGGAAATGCTATCTGGAGTTATTGAGATCTGTGATTGAAATGTGATTTGGCCAGGGTAATGGTGTACCTCAGAGAAGAAAGCAAATTCCCCATTCTACACTCTCTTCTGTGTCCTTTGGTTACCAATGCCTGAAGATGGAAATATAATTTTCAGACTTACCAGCTTTCTGCAATTAAATTAATAAATATTTCAAGGTACGGCACAGGCCTGCTTTTCATAAGGCTCTGAAGGGGAAAATGATTTCTAAATGGCAATTTTCTAACATCTTGAAAATGTTCTCAGTATGCTAACTCACTAACAAACTACAAAAGAACTGTTATAACTTCACATTCTGCAATATCTAATATGTATGCAGTCTAACAGGACTACTTCTTTTTACTTGGGAATCACTTTTCAAGTGAAGAGAAAAACACTATAAAAAGAAGGACAAAAAGTATGTAAGTTGGTTTCTAACCCAAGTCAACTTTAATGAAACTGAAATCCTAGGTAGATCTGAAATACTTGCTGAGATAATTTTTTCCTATGGGCAAACACACACACACACACACACCCACCCACCCACCCACCACATCAATACCACCACCGCCGCCACTGCCACTACACCACCCCCACCAACTCCCACAACCAGTCATATCTCATTTAGTTTAAAATGTTTCCAAACGCCACTGAAAATGTATTGTCCAGAAAAGGCAAGAGGCCTGCAGAGTTCGACTGTCTTCTAGTTGAACTAAATGTCTCTGGTTATGTTGTTTATCTAAATTCTGGTCCACATTTTTCCTAGAGCTGTTTATATTTTGTTAATTAGGTCCATTAATTTATCTGGCAGAACAATTTCACAGCAAGACTATACCTCTAATTTTCCAACCAACCACTAGTTTTAGCCTTTGGTTAATGCTGTGAGAACTGAGAATTTAAATAAATCCATAAAATGCTAGAATTTTTTTTTACCCTTTCTCTCTATGGCCCTGACACGTCAGAACTTGACTTAAATTTTCCATGAGGACAAGGTGTGAGCAAAATTTCCACACTTGCAAGTGAACACTTATTATGTCCCTTAAGATATTTTCTTTGCTTGGAATTCAAAGATTATTTCTGGAGTTTATAGGTGCATAGATTTGGATATTTCACTAATCCCTTTAATCACAAGTGTGATGAATTTAAAAGTGATGAATTAAAAAAGGCACTTAGTCTAAAATGAACTTGAAAGGCATCTTTAAAAATCTAAAGAAAATTCTTATACAATGTTAAAAGGTGAAGGAAAATAATAGGTAACATTTAATTATCAGAAACTGGGAATACATTTTTGGCTGATAAGCCTCAAAAATATCTTAAGTAACCAAAATTAGTATTTTGGGTAAAAAAATTTTAATAGCAGCTAGTGAAGTTAGTGTGTACAGTACATGAATTATGTGTCTGCTAAGCATGAGTTTTGTTTCTGTTTTTCAGTTGAGGAAACTGAGGCACAGAGAGTTGAAGCAACTTGCTTAAGATCACACAGATAATTAACAGTAGAGCCAGGTACTGAATTTTCAATGAAATCAGAGTCCAGAACCCACACTCTTAAAACACTACTTATACTGTCTATTATTAGAGTTAGATTAACTATAAAGAAAGCTTTTTGACCTAAGAATAGTGACATTAGAAAGTACGACGTAAAAATAACCACGTACAAAGGAAAGGAAATGGCTTACTTCTGTGGGATAAAGAAAAACCAAAAAACCCTCAGCTCCATCTGTAACAAATCAAGGGTTCAAGACAATACTGTAGAAAGGATTTAGTAAATGAATTGTTGATCTCCGTAATGTTTATTTCCTTGTGGCACACAGTGGTCTTCTACCCAAAGGGAAGAGGCATCTATAGAGCTCCCACACTTTTACAGAGGGAGTAAGTGCTGAACAAGTCTGTTTGAAACATATGTCTCTTTGCAAGTTTAATGGAGGCTTTTTCCTCTCTCCTTGTTGCTCTTTAGGAAACAGCCTGCATGCTTTCAGGGACATCTGCCTTACCTTTTTCTACCGGAAGAGGCAAGCACTCCTTATTCCTAAAGAAAAAAAATGATCACTTTGATCATGCTGCCTGTCATGTCAGACTCTCTCCATGAACAATACACTTATTTTAAAAGTTCATCCTCACTAATGAACACCAAGTGTGTGACAGTTTGGAGAAGAGTCACCTGTTAGACACCTTTTACAGCAATGCTTCTGAAATTATCAGAAGCGACCCAGCTATATTACGCTGAAATGCACGGTTCTCCTCAACCAATAAAGCACATATATTATGCTATGTCCTTTGGGTTCATAAGCAACCTCAATAATAGTCCATTTTCAGTTACATGTCAAGACAGCTCGAACTCTTAATGTTCTCATAAATAAATGGTCTAACCATTGGGAGCTAATTGTCACAGTGGGACAGTATGAAAGGCTTGTAATCATGGCCTTTATTGTCACAATTAATTTTCATATTGTAGCAAAATATAACCTCAGGAGCCCCTTAGAATAAAAAAAAAACATGACTTTGTACTCAAATGGAGAGTTTATGTGCTTTAAATAAATTCTGGTAATTCAAACCAACTTAATCTCTTCAAAATCAACAATCAGCATTTTCTTACTATGTAGAAATGATAAGTGAAGCAGTAAAATTTCACTTCCAGAGAATAGATGAGCATTATTCATGGACAAAATAATTTCAATATTTTGTAGATTTACGCTTTTAGACTTATGTCATGGATTATTAAAAATCTATACTTATTTAGGGCCAGAGTACATTTAGAGACAAAGTCAACTTAACCTAGAAGTAGATTGGCAAAATAAACATCTTTGCTATATATCCATCATATAAAAGAATGTTAATACATCCAAATAACTCTTAGGACGTATTACTAAGAAAAAGTTAAAACAGTGATGAGATTTGAGGAAGTAATTAGTGCTCGGAATATACCACTGGGGTTTACCTGCACTTTTTATTTTATTTTTTTAAGTAAAATAACGAAGGTTCAGTTTTGGATAATTAAATGTACAGAGGATTCAAAACTCATTTGCTTCACAGGAACAAAGATTCAGTAATTATCTTCCCAATAGCAGAAGGCAATTGGGCAGTGTGGTTCTGACTGGGGCTCTGCACAGTGTGGCATGCTGTTTGCTTCATTTAACTTTCTTTAATATTATTAATCTTCAGGAAATTAGACTCTGCTCCAAGCAGTGTGAACTGACATCCTCAAAACAACTGGATAATCAGGTAGGAAAAACCTTCTCTCCAAGACACAGCTGCCACTAGAACTTGATTTTTCTTAATCATCTCTCCCTAAGAGGGAGAAATGAGAAGAATGTTTCCCTAACAAAATTTTTGGCATTGGGGTACTGAAAAGATAATTGGAGGCTTCATATAAATCAGTTTGGCTAAACTTAGTAAAATGAAGCCAAACAAAAATTATCCCCCAAATGGATTGAATTCCGTTAAATAACCAGAGGACCTGTGTGCCTATTTCTGATCTGTGTAGAACTGGATGCTCTCAGAGCTGGCATCAAAGGCATCTGATCAAGTGCCTGCTCTGCTGTGCATGTGCTGCCACTCAGAGCATAGTGGTCAAAAGCATGAGCTCTGGCTGGAGGCACAGCTGGATTCGAATTCAGGCTTAGACCACTGTAGTTTAGATGTGTTACTTTCCACATATCAGTTTTCTCATCCCCAAAATGTAAATGAGACCTATCTCCTACACGTCTTGGGAAAACCAACTGAAATAAGGTCACACAGTATGAAACTTGGCACACATGGTGCAATGGAAACTATTAGCAACAATAATAAATTATTATCATTAACCTCATACAAATGACTAATTAGAATAAAGCACTGATGTAATGGAGCCACCAAGACGTAGTGTGCAGTAGCATGAACAACCCTGGATTTAGATTCAGAAAATTAAACCAGAAGTCCAAGTTTGTTGCTTGGTGACTGTGGGACTTGGGGCAAATGGCTTAAGTTCTCTGAACTTCAGTTTCTCCATATAAATAATGGAAATAATAATTGTCAGCGCAGAACAAATGAGATAAAGTCTCTTTCAAAGTGCCTAGTATTGTGGCTTAGCACTAAGCAAGTGCTTAACAAGTTATTAGTGGAAACTCAATCTTTCTGCAGAGCTGCAATTATAAGCCTCTCTTCCAGGAGTTAAGAGACAGAGAACTGAGCCAAAGGGAGATTTTGGATCTGTAACTGGTATGAATTTGACCCAAATTGGCCTCGTAGGTGTCATTATTACAATTGACTTACAAAGGTAAGAAAGAGCCTTCTTAATTCAGTGTCAAACTCACCATTCCCCTTGGATTTGATAGAGACACACCCCTTAAACTGTGAAAATCTGTTGTAATACTGCCACCACCATTTAATATTTGTGTCTATATAACACAATGAAAGTCTAAAGCATATAAATCAGGCTACAATGGAATAACTGATAATAGGATATGTTTATATCATAAAATTCCCATAAATAAAGCATTTGTACATGCTGTATCAGACTAGAGCTAGTTTTTATTGACAGATATATATACACATTCCACTTATATTCACTTACATATACACATAACACATGTTCACATAGTGCATGTATAAGTGAATATAAGGTAGTAATTTCAATTGAAATTCTTTCTTCTGTATCATAAGCAACATAAAAATTCCAAAGAAAATTGGCTAAAATGTGCACAAAATTCCCCTATAAAAAATTTAGTATTTAGGAGATTATGCATGATTTGTGAATGTGATATCACAGAGAACAATGCAGGAATAAAATGGCCAGGAATAGTGAGGAATTTCAGCAGCTAGATGATATTCTTTCCATGTGAAATACTTAAAATATTAACAGAGGTGGAATAAATAAATTCTGAAACCAACAATAGTTCTACCATATAAAACTTACTGGATCTAGGAGCCAGTAGAGAACTATGCAGTATACAAGGTCAAAACAAGATAATAAAGATATTTTCCTTGAACTTAAATCACCTACGCTTAATCCTCAGCACTGCTCAGTCAGGAAAAGTCAACCATTAAATAAAACAGGACTATGTCAAAGGCATGGGGAAGGGAGAAGAATTTAGCATCAAAATCTAAGAGTCGAATCATCTTGTTCTTGATCAGCAATGGTTGCGATGTTTACAACTCAAATGAGCTGAAACTCAGACTTTATTAAAGATATTGCCAGAGTCTGCTAATCTGGGTTAAAAGTTATTTGTCAGTTATTTCTCTCAATGAAGTTCACAAGGCCTTCACTATCCCTTTCTCAGGCTTCCTCCCCACAACACCTTGAAACAAGCTCAAGTCAAAGGTTAATTCAATGTTTCTTGAATGGAGGCAAAGCCACTTAAGAGAGACAAAGATACTCATCCAGAACTAGGAGGCACCTGATCTAGAAAGGAACCTCTGGGCCTTCAAGTCCATTTGCTTATAATTTTTCTGGGGAGATAAGATGAAATGCAGAATAATTAGTACTGTGGAAAGTGCCTGATACCAAAATGGTCTTTAATTAATGCTTGTTTAATGAATTAAAAAATAAATGACTGAGGAATGAATGAATAAATGAATGCACTAATAAGGCAATATATAATAAATGCCAAACTACCCAAGGTTTAGGCCACCCCAGGGGACTTGAAAGAAGATGGTGAGTTATTGAAAAGATGGAACTGAGTTAAGCTTTTAAGAACAGGCTTAAAATTTATATTTAAAATACTAAATATAAACATGAATTATCTGTATGTACACAGACATATACATTATGTATATTCAGATATATATATTATATATACATACAGATAGATAATTCATGTTTATATTTAGTATATTAACTTTTTATCAGGCTATAACAAATGTATCCTAAGTGGTGATATTTACAAAGAATTTATTTACCAAGGTAAAAAAACATACTTTAACTATAGTATTAATCCTTATATAGTTAATGGTTCATTCTGGATAAACACCCTCAAAATTAAAGTAACAGTTTGCTTCTGATATTTTCACCAACTGCCAAATATAAATGATAATATTTATTTTCCATTGTCACTGAGGTACTGACAAAAACATTTTTTTAAGTATCTGCTGATTACAAAATGCAAAACAATGATAATAACTCTTCATATGACCCTTCACAAATTATTAAACTCTCTGAAGAAGTTTCTCTAGTAGAAAAACCAACACTACTTCAATTATCTTTCAAGAGAGCTTTGCTATTTGCAATTCTCTTACTGCAGTACTCCTGCTATTACATACTTTTGCTACAACCAGTGTACTTAATTGTCAAGCCTAATTGTTATAATTTTCTAGCTTGTAAAATTTGCTAATGTTTTTTTGTGTTGGCAAGTTTGATGATTCTGATATTGATAAACGTTTGTTTTCCTCCTCCACTCCCATCACCATTTACCTGAGTGCATATTTTAAATACCAGTGGGGCTTCGGAATATTTGTTGAGCATCTGGATAAAGATATAAAACAACATACAAGGCAAATGCATTTATCAACCTGATCTCTTCCTAAGATTTCCAGGTTTCTCGAGAACTCTGGGCATAGAAACTGGCATTTGGATTTCTACTGACTTCAAAAATTTAATTGTTGTACTTCTTTTGGCTTGGGAAAACAGCATTTTTTAAAATGTTTAGGATAAATATGAAAAAAATGATACATGAAGATCCTGCTAACACAAAAATAATTCATTGAACAACAAAATTAGTAAAAAATAGCAAAAAAAAGGTTCTAGCCATTAACAGTTAGTGAAGTAGCAAAAGTTCAAGTTTTGTTGAATAGGACAAACAAGGAGACAGGAATTCTCATCTGATTTTTGGGATCATAGAATAAGATCTGTGCTTATTTGATACATTACGCTTTGCTAAACTCTATATTTCACATTAATTTTGGATACTGTAAAGAGTGACATTAAGTAACTGTGTTCTAGAGGAAAAGAAATATATACTGTGCCCCGTTAGTAAAACTGTTTTTAAATTCTAATAGAATTTCAAGGTTATTATCTATTTCAGATCAACAGTGGGGGTCAGAGTTCACAGCAGCCAGAATTTACAAACCTCCAATGGGTTTTGATTGACAGCAATCAGCATCTCTTCAGCATCACTGAGGGAACAAAGTACAGGTCAAGACAGCAGGCGATTTCATCTGTCATTTTTAATTATCTAAATGATATTCACAGACAAAACCTTTCCCATCCATCAGGGCATCACATTACCATAGACAATGTTTGTTTAAAGAAGAGGCCATAAAATCAAACAATTATGAATGCAGACAAGCCTTGCTATTGACTGCATAAATAATCAAGCGAGAGTTCCAAAACTCTCTGCTAATGAATTGGTAGATTGCTGGCAGGAAGTGGCAAGTAATAATATAGACAACAGTCTAATGTCCTTATTGACTTTTACTAAAGCTTGACTATAGTCGCAAAGATTCAAAAATGACGTCAAGTGAGGTTTCCATAGGAGCAATATTGATAGCAGTACACAGCTAAAATACAAGTAGTTAACTCTTGACCTTATGGTAGGACCAGAGATCCCCTGAGAGCACTGAAATGCTAGCAGTATCATACATCATGAACTGAGCCAACAGCCGCGGGGTCCCTGACAGCATTACCACACAGGCAAGGGGCCCTTCTTTTGCCATTTATAACACAGTAATCTCTAATAATTCAACTGCAACCCTGGAAATTAACTCTATTTCAGTTTGTTACATGAGTAATTAAAGTCTCCTCTCTCCCCACCATTTTTGGGAACAGTGAAGGAAGAATATTTGCCTAAAATACATGTAACTGGTGGCAGCCAGCTGAAATGGAAAAACCTGGAAGCAGAAGGCACTGGACCTGAGAAATGGAGCAAGCACTCCAAGGAAACATGCAGGAAGTAGTGCATAGTTGTGAGTGTCTCTCCTTGTCTAATGTATGCCATCTATAAAAACGCACATCAGTGGCACCTGTTTTTGTAGTATATCCTTATCCCTTTAACTGTCTTCATAAGGAATTCCACCCACCTGATAAAAAACCATCAGCAAATACTATGACCACAGCCTAACAAATATCATTTTGATGGTTTAACAGTGCCCTCCAAATTAAGTAAATCTCTTGATACAAGCACACTTTATTATCTTGCTAATTAGCCATTAGTGTCCCACCCCCTCACTTCCCTCAACATGTACAAAATGTTGTCATATCATTTAGTAGAAAAGAATTTAGAAAATAAACATATTTACTTGAACAAATACTTGAAAAATATGTTCTAGAGAGAGAAAAATTTCTCAGCACTATCACCAAAGAAGGTCCTGGGGGTAGATTTTATATCTATCGGAAGAGCTCACCCCAGCAAACATTTCCCATAGCTGCTCAGCAGATCACAACCCACAGCCATGGCCACAAGAGGATCATTTTCTGCTATTAACCAAGTTCATGTTTTGTGAATGGAGAAGACATGGGATAGGAGAGAAAGGAAAAACAGTGGAGGAAAAGATGGAGAGGATAGGAAGGAAAAATACCGTGCAGAGCGCAAAATTCAATCGAAGAAAGGGTAACATGAATGGTAATATGTGAAATCTGTATTTGTTCTGGTAGACACTACTCAAACATCACACCATAAAAGCATTTCATCTGTTAGCTTCTAGGGGCTTTCCAGACTTCTTTTGGAAATATGGAAATAGTCATAACTAAACACAAAAGAATGTTGCACTAGTTTCAAAAAATAATATTAATACAAGTCTTTTGTTGATAAATTCCTACTTGAACTCTGAGCGTCAGTACTTTTCTTAAGCTACTATTGCATTATTTTGATTACATTAAAATTCATATGTCAATTTTAGAAAAGCATAGTCACTGGCATCAGACAGACCTAGGTGCAGATCTTGTATTCATCATTTACTAGCTAGGTGACCTTAAGCCTTTTTTCCATTATCTATAAAGTAGGAATACTAATAGCTATTTCATTGGGAGGTTGTGAATGTAAAGAAATCAGTTGTAAAGCATCGGGTAAATGCTCAATAAATGTTAATTCTTTCCTTTCCTTCTGGCTTATATTTGTTTAATAAATACATGTTACAATCCAGGGGTAATTTTAAGGGCAGGATAAATACACTACATTTTATGTCTATAAAAAGTAGAAAATGTGACAAGAGGGATGGTGCCCACATGTCCTTTAACTACTGAGATAATCCCTCTATTTTATTAGTCAAACTAACTTTTACAATATGTGATCTCATAGAGATTTTAGTCATTTTAACTCATTTTCTTTAAACTAAAAATGCCAACTGTAATCTGAAAATCCAATTCCAGAAATGTTTCTGTTGCCGATTTACTAGAAAACATATTTATTCAATAAATGGACCATCTTCATCAATACCATTCTCTTACTCGTTTGCAATTCAATTAGCCATTTTTAAATCATTGTATGTTAGAAATTAAGTATATCTGGGAGTTTGATCCAAGACTTTCTACTGCCATCAATATACCCAAGGGTGAACATTTCTCTGAAGTTCTGGAAAAGCCAAAAAGAATAACATGGTGTCCAGTAGGATTAACTACAAGGTTATTACCATTGGCCTCACTTTGTGCTTTTTCTATTTCTAATCACAGAAGCTTCAACACAATCATTTCTGAAAATAATATTGTTTACACACACTCTCTCTATCCCCCAACCCCCTGCCACCACATTTCTTTCCCCCTCTCTACCTCTCTCTCTTCTTCATCAAAAATTAAGAGATTTTTGAGACAGGCTGAGCCTGAATGAAATATAAAATCAGTAATTTTGATAGTGAATTAAGATATGGGCCAAAGAATGAGGAGTTCTGTTTAAATGTCTATCCTTGTCTCTTAATATCTGATTATTTGCTTTTGTATTGCAATATTTCAGACTTCTGTGCCTTGGCATTCCCCTTATTGTTACCTTGATGGACATCAGTACCTCAAAGGGATACATGATACAAATAGGATAGCTAAAGAACAAAATCTGCAATATTCCCAGGTACACATTTGTAAAAGAAAGTACAGGACACACAGTATGCCTTTTAATTTTTTTTTTTTTTTTAAGAAACATAACTAAAGTTTTTAGTTAAATTATAAAAGATTTGCAGGATACAGCTATTTCAATTTTCAAACTGTTCAGGAATGAAATATGGTAACAAAATAAAAGATAAACAAGTGTCTATTTCTTTTCTTAATGTAAGTATAGATTCCAGATCCTACAAGTGCAATGTAACACACAAATACAGATGCATACTTTCTCCCATATTTTAAAGACGGGAACTTAAGCGCATCCACAAAATTCTAGGTATGTTCCAGGCAAAGATTAAAGAGAAGGAAAATGCATTTAGAGGGGAAACATCCATCGTCCATATACTTGGTGCAGTACACTCTACAAATTGGCTATTAGACCTGCCCTCATCTCTATCTACAGAAGCAGCCACAGCTGGATCAGATCTATAATGCAATAGGGGGATGAGGTGTCTTTGGATAAGGGCCAGCATCTTAATTCCTGCTGAAAGAAATATTGCTGATAGAAATATTGACTGCTAAATTATTCTGAAGCAAGAACACATTCTTCTTTTCTGTATCACCGTAAGCCCTGATATAGCAAGCCATCGTCTTCTACCTTTTCTCAGACTGCTGTTTTTGGCAGGGAGGCAGCACTCTTTCCACCCTATTACTACCAGGAACCCTGTTTTCACCATTGTCTTCATGACAAAAGACAAGGCGACACAGGTACCAAAAGTTCTGAAAAAAGTATTCTCTTTTCTGCTACAAAATATAATCATATCAAATGAAAAATACTCACAAATATAACCATTTTTACCTTTGTTACAAAGCAATTGTATTCTTAAAGGAAGAATCTCTTTCCACAATCCTTAGCTCAATCCTTCCCATCTCTAATTTCCTCACATACAGATTCTGTGAATACTTCTGTATTTCTCTCTCTCTCTTTTCTTTTTCTTTTTCTTTTCTTTTTTTTTTTTTTTTTTAACACAAAGCATTCTAGATGACATCTGAAGAATAAAATTCTTTCCATAGAACAACATTCGGCTGACAGATGACCATATGACACCCTTCAAACAGTACAATATGTCACTATCAGAATGTGACTGCTGGGAAGTGTATATATTCAAGGTAATATTTAATGTTCAAGTCAAAACATAATGGAATTTTACCAGCACTTAATATGAACATACATAAAGAAAGGAACAACATTCCAAATTCAAAAATAATTTGTCTTTGATTTACAAAAAACCTGAAAATTTGTTATGTTTTATAAAAGAAAGCTAATCACTGTTTAGCTATAAAATTAAATAGAAAACAAATATTAAGATACTTTTTCAAGATGAAGACTATTAAAGGAAAATTTAACCTCAGTTTCATCTTAATGGTGTACTAAAAATTTATTCAATAAAATTAAGATTGTGGCTTCAACCTCAAGCAACAGCTTCTGCTAAACTCACTCAAGTCATATAATATATGAGAGCTGCATTAGTGTCATTTTGTAAATGACTATACTGAAGAAAAGGATAAAAGCTAAGTATCTAGTTATATCGCTTAGGAAGTTGAACATAATATTTAAAGTTCTGTTTCTAAACAAATATTTTGAGGGTGATTAGGAAGACAAGTGAATTAGCCTGATTGTATTCTCATAGCACTTTATGTTTTCCCCATGATAAGGCTAGTTTTAAAAGGATCTTAAAAGAAATGACTTTGTCATTATTAAAAATACCTGAAAGGAAATACATGTAATTTCCAAAACAAGGTATTCATGATGAAAACTTCCTGACATAATTGTTCCAAATGTCTAACATTTGTATATTCCAAAGGATTTAATAATGATTGTTTACTTCTTTTGAAGTACTATTGTTATTTACCTCCTTAGAAATTCTTGCCAAGAGTGTGTGATATATCTCACAGAATGCCAACATACCTATCTTTTTGGGATACCCACAGTGCCTCGTGCAGGAACAGTGCCTTTGATTGGCTCTGTAAAGCCAGAGAGTCTATTGCATACCTAGAGGTGGTGTACCCCGTAAAGGTGAGAAGGGAACAAAGTATTAACAATAACAATGACAATAGCAGTGAAAGTATCAATTATGAAGCTCTTATTATTTGTCAGGTACAATCCAAAGGGCTTCACATGGATTATATTACTTAATTCACATATCACTCCTATGAAATAGGCATAATGGAAATTATCTTAACCACTGCCATGGAGCAGTATTGAGAACAGGTTGCTAGGTTCATATTCAGGTTCTATCATTTGCTATCTCTATAAATTTGAAAGAGTTCCTTAGATTTTCTAAGTTATAGCTCCTCAATCTGGAAAGAAGAATACAACACATTTTGTTTTTGTTTTCTGAAACATCTCTCAGCTCTTTCTCCATTGCAATCTCACTAGAAACCCCAGTTTGAGCCTCAACACCTTTCCCCAAGACTATCACAACCACCACCTGGTTCTTCCTCTTGCCTGCAGGGTCTATTTTCTCCCCCATTCACCTGCCACAGAAAACCTCATCATATTTCCAAGTTAATTTTTTTCACGGGTCCCTATTTTCTTGGGGGTGAAGTCCAAGCCCTAAGCACTTGTATTTGGTCTCAACAAGATATTCTCTCTCTACTCACCTCCTGCCCAACATGCTGGAATCACTCTAGGAATATCTGCATCCCCTCTATTTCTGTGTGTTTCTTGAAGGCAGGGTATGTCTTACTTGTTAATAGCTCCAGGCGGGCACAGAATAAGCATTTAAAAATTACTTTTTGTATTAGAATGAATATCATGTCAATGCCAACTTTTCTACAGCTCCTACACTGCCTTCACACAGGACCACTCCCTATACTTTTGCAAAGCCCTGTGCATTTGATCATGCCGTTCACTCCTCTAGGAGTGTGTCTATCCATCTCTACTTGGTAAAACCACATTCACCCACGAAGGTCCTACTCAAGGTCATGCCCCTATGGGACCTCCTTTCATTCTATAAGGCAGAATTCAAGTCTTCTCCCTAGAGGCTTCCTTCACTCTTTGAGTCTACAATGACTAGTTTACCTTCCAGTAGATTTTATCTCATTTATTTATTTCTATATCTGCTTCCTTAGCCTGACTGAAGAAATATGCAAGAACAAAGACTGTGACTATTTCTTGGTATTTTGCAGCATCTAATTGTAGGGCCCAGGAATCGGTAAATAATTACACAAATCAATCTTTGATGAATTAGTATTCAATTTAGGGCATAATGAACAAACCATTATTTCACTGAGAGGCGCTTGTGATACGAAACCCACCATCACTCAAATCTTTTATTCTGGGGACTGGAAGGGCTTATCCTGGCATTGCTTCTTTTCCACAGCTCTCTCCTTCTCCTGTCCTCTCAGTGGGACTTAGGAATAAGTGCAGGCAGCCCCCTATCTGTTAAATTTCTGCATCTGGATGTGAGAGGTAAATAAGGACAGGAACCTGCTTTGATGGCTTCCCAAAGTGCATGTAATATCCTAGGAAACTCTTCCATCAAAGTAACAGAAGTAACAGGCATTTAGGCCAAATAACGGGTAACTGAATACTGTGGCTGAAGAGCAGCATAGAGGTTCTTTCTGGATAAGTCCCAGGCTTCTGAGTTTTGTCAACACTAGAGGATGGAGTTAAAGAAGAGGATATATTTTTCTTTTCTAGGGCCCAGTGCCACCCTAACATCTAGCCTCAAATACCTGAGCTGCTTCTGTGGAAGTGTGGTAGCCATTCCTCTCAGGGGTGGGACATTCCTGGTCATTCAATGCTGAGGTAGCTTAAAAATGATCATTATTCATCTGACATTGAACAGACTGAATTCTGGGTACAAAAAGAATATAAATGTGTAAAATTTTGGGTGGTATCAAAGTCAAATTACGAAGCCAAGGTCCCTGTCCTAGCTTGAGAGGTGGGTTCCTTCATTTCAATGTAAATGGCTCAACATGAGGACCAAGGGGCTGACTAAATCAACCCTGACTTCCTCCCTTAGATCAAGAGGAATACCACAGCCTTGGTCATATCCCAGAATGACAGAAACCATTTAAGAATGACCTAGAAATGTCATTAATGCTAAGAGCCTATACTTTCGATGCTAGATTATCTAGTTGCAAAAGAGGAATTGGAATACATGGTTATGAACAGCATGAAGATGCCCACCTGATTCTTATTAACGTCAATCACTGTTACACATTATCTTGCAAAATCTGTGAACTTCCATAACAATGTTTAAAGCTTAGTAAACGTTTTTATAACTTAACTAGAAATCTATTATAATGATAAAATCCAAGAAAAACAGTAACTTTTCGAAACTTCTGAGCCTTCAAACTGTGGATAAATGGGTTCCCAAAACTGAGAAAAATAAAAAAGAACAAACATCACGAATCTTTTTCTCCTCTACCTAACTTGTTATCCATTAGGAACTGATGATTTCAATAAAGATAGAAGCCTACATTAAAAAAAAAAAGGATTGAAATTGAAAGTGGACATATAAATTGGACCCCAGTACATACATTTGCCCATTGGTCATTGTTGTTCCAGATACTTGCTGGAGATAATAAGAGATAAATATACTCACTCTCTCTTTAAGAAGGATTCTGGGGAATGAAAGAGACGAAATGGTGAATTGTTTATGTTGAATCATTCTCCTTGACATTGGGGCCATTTTGATGAAATAAAAAAGTACTTACTAAAAGGCAAAGGCAAAGGCCAATACTTACAGTTTATGGACTTGTGCCTGTGTCCTTTTTTGATGTAAAAGGGTAGAAAACGGTTTATTGTCACTCTCAGATTTGTTAGCCAAATCTCCATGATAGAATAAATACATCAAGAGTATATTCACATTGCACTGATTTAAATCACTGTCCAAAGTTATTTGGTCTTAACTTTCCCTGAGCACTACAACATTGGCCAAAAAAAAAAAATCACAATTACAGATGTGTTGAAGTATACACACACGCTTATCTGTATGTATACATTCTTCGCCACCACAACTTCCTTCCTACAATGGACATTCAGAAATGAGTCACTGTGGATACTCAAAACCTATCACTCATAGCACCCAAATTGGTCTTCTGAAAATTAGCTTTCATAAGGCCAACGTCACTGCTTTTGACAGCTGTCTTAGCAGAAAGACCCAGACATCTAACCGTGCCTCTGTCTATTCATGCCATGGTAGCTGTGTCAATTTGGACGCTGACTGGTGACATAACCTGAGCAGATGCAGAACCCATATGTGCAACTCCAGATAAGATTTCCAAAGCACTGGCATCTGGATGTCAGCTTTTCTTTCTTGGCCCCACAGCTGAATGTTCTGGTAGACCTGATTGTTTCTCTGCTGGGGATCAGTCTGGTGCCGCCCTGATGTGCTCACTGGCACTGCCTAGACTTCAGTGTGTTTGAAAACAGTAAGCTACATAATTAACTTACATTGCAGCACTCCAGGAACTTACCTGCTTTGTCAGTTTTAGGTACTGAAGTCTATCAAGGGAAACAAAAACTACTGGTGCTATTTCTCTAATTCTTAATTATTAAAGTTTCTTTTAACTCTGTTGAATAGACACATAGGGTGCAGGGTCTAAAACAGCTATGAGGAACCTTGCATTTATATACACTAAGTTTCCAACAGGGAAAATTAGCGTGAAAAGAAAATTCATCACGGCAGATAATTTGTGTCTGTGTTTTTCTGATTCTGTGGCAGTTTCCCCACAGCACCACAACAGCCATGTGAACAAAGGCACCTACCCGCGAAAAAGGCAGGAAGGTGGTCATCTACACATCACCTCTCTTCACTTGCTCCTTTTCAAATAAGCCATGGATGAACTTTTCCTTCCAATTGGGAGCCACAAAATGAAATGAGAAAAAAAGACACATGGCAAGTGTGAACCATCGTAGATTAAAAATGCTAAAGCCTTGCTCAAGGGAAAAAGGATAGCTTGATAATAAATTGACAATGACGTGTCCTCCTGCTCATGTGTGCCAGCTTTCCCAAAGCAAAAACCCTCTTCCTCCCAAGACCAAACCTACCCTTACCAAGAGATGAGCAGCCTTCTCTATCCCTGTCCCCAAAGTGGCCCAGGCTTCCCTGGTAAAGAACTAGGAAAAATGGACTTTGACTGACATAAACTTCATCAACTAGATTCCTGGGTGGTAAATATCACTGTGTTACATAAACTGGTATTTCTGAGAACGTAAAGAAGATAAAAGATTTAAATAAATACAGTACAATGAGGTTTTTAAATATTTTTGTTTTGTTTTTTGAGATCAGAGTTTCACTCTTGTCACCCAGGCTGGAATGTGATGGCATGGTCTTGGCTCACTGCAACCTCCACCTCTCTGGGTTCAAATCATTCTCCTGCCTCAGCCTCCCAAGTAGCTGGGATTACAGGCATGTGCAACCATGTCCAGCTAATTTTGTATTTTTAGTAGCTGGCTTTACTATGTTGGCCAGGCTGGTCTCGAACTTCTGACCTCAGGTGACCCACCCGCCTCGGCCTCCCAAAGTGCTGGGATTACAGGCGTGAGCCACCGCATCCAGTCTACAATGGTATTTCAAATAATTATAATAAATAAAACCCAGAAATATTTAAAAAACACACACAGGGAAACATTACTACTGTGTGATTACTTTAAAATGATTTAATCTCAAAATAAACTAAAATTACAAATCTCTCCATTTCATAGAAATTGAATTAAAATACAGAATTCAAATACAAAATCCCAGGATTTTGTTTCTTTTACATCCTAAGGTGGTTGCCTTCATTTTAAAACAAAATGGAACCACCTTTATCAGCTATTAAATATTGCTTAAAATGACTGCTTCATTTTAACTTCAGCAAGACGTAATTCCTAATTGGTGTTTTAAATTTTTTAATTTATAAAACATGACAAATTTCAATATTTTAATTTTAAACACATAAATGGAAAACAACAAAGGCAAACGCAGCCATGTACTCCTTCAGGAATATCATGTGGATTTCAAAGTTTATTTTTTATTTTTATATTTTTTATACTCTAGAGAACAGCTGGCATGTATATTATTTCTAATATTGTCTTCTGGCAGAATAATTCATGTAAATATAGCAGCAGATTACAACATGCTAGAGTTTTTAGAGGACTAAGATTTTCCAGGTCTGGAAAACACAAAGATGAAAATTACTCCTGGGATTTTTTAGGAAGACATTCACTAGAAATGTTAGAAGGCTGACCAGTCCTCTGGAAGTTGGAAAATCTCTATTCTTCTGTTTAATATTCCTCCTAAGTGCATTCATGCAAAGCCTTTAGAAGGAATTGTCCTCTCTTTCAAAGGGGTTTGACTTGGGCACAGTTAATCATCACAGTGATAAAGCAATTAAAGGTATTCATAATTAGGACCAAACCAAATGTAAGTAATCAGAAAATTAAGGGGAAAATGACATTATAATGGGACTGTGTTTTCTTTAATGACCTCTTGGCTGAGAAGGACATTCTCGAATTGGTGCATGGGGACTTAGGTGCATAATGCATTAACCCTACTAGGAGCCCAGCATGTAAATGTCTTCTTCAAGCGGTAAGAATGCACCCTGAAATCAGTTACTATCACTGACTTTTTAACAACGCTGCCCAAAACAAAAGGGACAATTAACAATCAATCAGTTAGAAGTTATATGCATTGTCTGCAGAGATTTACATCACGTCTACAAAGGCACTGAGCACCTACTAAGAGCACCACACTGTGGAAGACACGAAGATGAACAAGACATGACCGTCATCTTCAAGTTGTTTACAATGGAACAGGAAAACTAAGACATACATGAAACCATTTTGAAATTTTTCACAAAAAAACACACATGGGTACACGCATGTATATCTAAGTGGTGATTTTTTTTTTTTTTTTTAAAGACAGGGTCTTTTGCTTTGTCACACAGGCTGGAGTACAGTGGCACAAACATGGCTCACTACAGCCTCAACCCCCTAGCTCAAGCAATCCTCCTGCTTCAGCCTCCAAAGCAGCTGGCACTACAGGAGCACACTATCATACTTGGCTCATTTTTTACATTTTTGTAGAGATGGGGTCTTGCCGTGTTGCCCAGGCTGATTTAAAACTACTGGGCTCAAGCAATCCTCCTACCTGTCTCCCAAAGTTCTGAGATTACAGGTTGATCCACCATGCCTAGCCGGAATTTTTAAATATATAAATGATAGGATAATGTGAAAATGGTATTATGTTTGCTAAATTTTACTTAACTGTAAATGCAATCATTGGAAATTTAGGTCCCGTCTCTACACATGTACCTTTCATCCCAGGTTAGGATATAAGATTTCATTATACATTTCTTGAGGGAAGGAACAATATCTACATATTCCCCAAAGCTGCATTTGATGAGCCTTATATATAACAAGCTATAAATGCTTGTTTAATATCAATAAACAAAGTCTGTATTTCTCCTGCCCTAGCTAAACTGGTCTGCATTTAAAAGGAGGCTGGCTATATATACTTTCTAACATGAATAATCTCGTAAATGCCAAAATAATGTGCAGCAGTCTCAGTGGAAAAACTTGTCCCCGCAACCCCACCTATCAATTACAATAATCCAGAAGGATCTCCAAAGATCATGGAAACACAATCTAATACTTTAGATACTGATCAAAATAATATAATCTCTCTTTGGATTAATGTTGTGAGCTAAAGGTCTCAAGGTTAACGGGGGATGTCAGTAAGAAAATAAAACCTGTATTTTCTTTTTCAACTAAATGAATTGTAAGCAGTTATTTTTCAACAGGAGAAAATGCAGTGTGTAGAAATGAGTATTCTCCCACACCTCCGTTTTCATGTTAGGCATGACACTCTTTGGCGGAAAACGACTTTGTGCTTTCTAAAGCTTCTTAAATTTCTCTGAAAATCAGGCTAACTGCCCCCCTCCCAAACATAGCTGCATGAGATTCTATTAAACGGAGTTTTGTTGATGTGGCCCCAAATGATTTTCCCCTCTTTCAGTCTCTGCAGGCTGCCCCAAGTCTCCATGTCTGTTAATGACCTATTGCTTCTGTCTGATTCAATACAGCCCACTGGCTATGGAAATGGCAAGTCTCAGCAGGAGACAACAAAATGGTCAGCAAACAGGGCTGAGCCATGTCATTTTCCTCAAATACTTTCCCAGGAATGAAATGACAAGCTTTAAAATGTTGTCTTCTGCTCAGGGAAAATAGTTCTTTATTAAACAAAAGTGCATGTCCTCTTGTTTCTATTCAAACCACAGCTTAAAGTATGTCACTTGAAAAAATTCCATTGTGAAATAATTTAATACCTAATATTTCCCTTATAATTCCTTTCTCTGTCACTCTCTCAATTCCACCTCAGGGTTCGAATCCCATCTGTGCTAGCTGGTTACTAATAGCTGCTGGACCTTAAACACATCCCTTTATCACTTTTTCCCCCGACCAAAACCAACCTACCTATATTGTAGTCTCCAGGTAAAGCCAGGTTAAATGATAGCAATTAGTTATCAAACAGTCAGATAAATTCCCCAAACTGATTCGTAACCTTCCAGTACTGAGAACAGTTTGAGCTACGGCAATCCAATTCCTAGTTAAAAAATAATACGGCTTAGCTGTGAATCCAGTGAAACTAATCATTGAGCAGAGATAATAGGTACCAACTGAAAGTCCAGGCCTGGGTGTTTTATATTTAGAAAGACCTAACAATATCTTCCGGAAGATTAAATGCTGTCTACATTCTGGATTGGGCTTTTACATTCAGTCCACCTAAATGTGATCTCAAGAGAGGATACAGTTGATCTTACTATGCATTATTAAATAGTTACTGAGTTTTATCTCCTATGTGACTACAATTCTAAAAGTATAATTTAAGATGTCATTGAACTATCCTTATGGATTAAAGATGCAATTAAAATAGTCATTGATATTATCATTTGCCTTTGTATTTATGTAGAACTTGCAGACTTCCCACTTACAAAAAAAAAAAAAAAAGAATTTTCTGTTTCTTTAGGTCAATTCTACCCTTGGTCTAATCTCTATACCAGATGAAATTTACTGAAACATTCTATCAAGCTAAAATGAAGTAAAAGAGTGGATTACTTCAGAGGGCATTTTTTATGGTGGCCTAAAGGGTCACCTGCATTTTTTATATCTTTAGAAATGAGGGAAAGAACTGCTCTGACCTGGCAATTCCTGCAGCAGTTATCTAGCCTCATGGGAATTAACTAGGCTCCTCTGTGAGGGCAATCCAACCATTAGTTACACATTTTATTCATCCAGAACAACAAATTTTGGAATAATTTCGCTAATTCTCCCAAATGTTTATTTTTCCCAACAGGCGTAAAGCAAAATGGCATGATATTTTCTTTTCTTAAACAGGGTTCTCCTGCACTGTTACAAAATGACGCTGTCCCATGGATTACCTACCTTGCAATCATAAATCATCAGATCCTGAATGCCAAGTGTCTGAGAAGTGATATTCTCAATGAGCTAGCCAACACTGTTAAAAAACAGCTGGAGATTGGGTGACTAGGGCATCTGACCCAGCTCCTAGGTCTGCCCACAGGTGCATGCCTACAGTTCAGAGAGGATGGAACCCAGCAGTGAGTTGTGTACCCTGCACCCCTCCTCCCCCAAGCAGGATCCCTACAGTGCCTTTCTTACTGCTTGGTGCCCTCAGGTCTTGATTTTCTATGTTCTTTAATGAGTACAGTATTACCCAGGTCAGGCTCAGAAGAAGAAAATCATTCATAAACATGTATCAGCTATGAGGTACACTGGAAGACCCCTCTTAAAATAAGCCGTTCCTTCCACCACTGTTTTCAAGAGACAAGAGTCACAATTTTTGGTTGATTTACAAAAAGTCAGATACCTAATTTTTTGAGACAGAGTCTTACTCTGTCACCAGGCACCAGGCTGGAGTGCAGTGGCACAATTTTGGCTCACTGCAACCTCGCCTCCCGGGTTCAAGCAATTCTCCTGCCTCAGACTCCTGAGTAGCTGTGACTACAGGCGCATGCCACCAAGCGCTGCTAATTTTTGTATTTTTAGTAGAGACGGGGTTTCACCATGTTGGCCAGGATGATCTCGATCTCTTGACCTCATGATCGGCCCGCCTCGGCCTCCCAAAGTGCTGGGATTACAGGCTTGAGCCACTGCGCCTGGCCCAGATACCTAGTTTTTATTTTCGTCTCTTTGCTTGTCTGTACTTTCTTTTCAACGTTTTCTTTTTTCTCCACTTTGTGTAGTTTAAAGAGGTATATGACTACACACACACACACACACACACACACACACACACACACACGTATACGAGGGAGAACTACTTAGAATTCTTCTGTAATCATATTTCTGTCTTTAAAAAGCTAGAGAAATACAGATGTGACATTATAGTATAATTATTGAATTACGTGTTTAATTTGGCTCTTATTATATTTAGATCTTAATATCTCAAAATAATTTTGATTTGATTCTTCTAAGCCACTTTCCTCCACTGTGTTCTGCAGACGACTACTGGTCCAGGATGCTCAGCTCACCAGTATCTGCAGTCAGCTTAGTTTCAGAAACGATGCACATTATCACCCACCCACCCGTTCACAATCTTTCCTCAAGCCCAGATGAGCCTTAAGGTTTGCAAAGTTCTAGAGACTGAGATGGGAAAGGAACCCTGGCCATACCGTGTTTTGGGTCCAAGATAAATGATAGTCAGCTGCTGTCACCCTATTCCATGTCGTTACTAGCTGAGGCTGGTAACAACAATATGCTGCCTACTACCACCAAGGGCTTTAAAGCCAAGAAGAACACAGTAATCCGGCACAGATTTGTATATATCTACACATCACCACAGAAGTATAAATACCAACACAATCAGAAAGTTATTAGTATTCATATTTGACATATAACCTTATGATTTTCTGTCAACTTTGAAAACTGATACAGGCTGCATATCCCTTATCCAAAAAGCTTGGTAAAACAGCAACTCAGAAAAAAAAAGCTTGGGACCACAAGTGACAGAAATATTTGCATATACGTAATTATACAATTTGGAGATGAGACCCAAGTCTAAACACAAAATTCATTTATGTCTCACATATACCTTATACTTACAGCCTAAGGATAATTTTATACAGTTTTTAATAATTGTGTACACACAAGGTTTTGACTTTATTTTGACCATGTCCCATTACATGGTTACATGAGGTCAAGTGTGAAATTTTCCACTTGTGTTCATGTCAGTGCTCAAAAAGATTCAGCTTTTGGAGCATTTCAGATTTTGGATTTTCAGATTAGAGATGCTCAACATGTAGTATAATTGTCTTTCTGTTCCACATTAATAGCCAGATAATTTGGCCATTCTTAGTGCCTGAGAAAGAATTGCAGATACGTTCCCATACCTTGCACGCAATCTTTATATCAGCATGCCCCAAACAAATTCTGCCTGGTCATAGTGAAATCACTGGGTTTTTTCCTCCTCCATTTGTTACCTTGCTAAGAGAATGCATGAGTCATTGTGAAGTGAGGACCCTCCAACTATTCCCACAGGGAGTTCCACATAAACGCCAACCTCTTCTTTTCTTTTTGAAGTGGTGTTTCACTCTGTCTCCCAGGCTGGAAAGTAGTGGTGTGATCTTAGCTCACTGCAATCTTTGCCTCCTGGGTTCAAGTGATTCTTCTACCTCAGCCTCCCGAGTAGCTGGGATTACAAGTGTGCACCACCACATCCAGCTAATTTTTGTATTTTTAGTAGAGATGGGGTTTTGCCATGTTGGTCAGGCTGGTCTCGAACTCCTGACCTCAGGGAACACAAAACTTAAAAGGAGAAATATGTGTGTGGGCGTGATTAGTGAAGGAGGTGAACTGTGCGTGTATGATCACAGGAGGTGACTTGCTCCACGCTGGATGATCTGATTCCCTCCTGTTGCTTCTAGGGTTCAACATCTATGACAGGCAACTTTTCTTGAGTGCTCACTGAGCGTCTGTGTAGTATCTCAGCTAATACTGTGAATAGTATCTCATCTAAACCAGACACCTATGTGTAGTATATCATCTAATTCTAACACCAATGTGTAAGGTAAGAATTGCTTCCATCTCTATTTGGCGTTAAGAAAACTGAGGCTTAGATAGTTCAATGAATTGCCCAAGTCCCACAACCAAGTGCAGAGATTCAAATGCAGCAATAAGTGATCCAAAAGCCACTAGTTCATGTTACATGGAACCATGTTGGTCTGTTTTCTTATGGCTCTTCTGAGGCAAAACCATCACTCATTGACTGTATCTCAGTATTTTCTGCAGTCCCTGATGCAAATCAGGCACTGAGTAAATATTTACTGAACTGAAGCTTAGTATTTCCAGAGCACTGTTTCACTTTTCTAGATCCTGGCCACTTGAGGCAATTCATTTTCCAACTATAAAGTCCCCATTTACTATTGCACTAACTTCAGTCAAGCGGCCAAATACCATGGCTTTCCTCCAAAGTGAGTTACCTCAAACTGCTTCCTCTCCTCACACCTGTCACTTTTTCTCAGTGAATGATGACATGAGTTTGAGTTTATTCTGCAAATTAAAGCTAGCAAGGTAAATAAAAAACCCCAGCGATATGTATCTGCCACACAGAGACATCCCTATGAACATCCTTCTGAGAAGTTCTCCCCTCTGATCCTGATATGGAAGGGTGTACTTTTTAGCCTGGCAGATGATGGATTTTGTGCAATACGCACAAGGCGAAGCATATCTGCACTAAACTGTTTTGCTGGCATAATTCATAGCAATGGTTGATGGCTGGTTCTACCTTCTAGCTCTTCTGTATTTCTGATTGGGTGTTTATTCCCATTTTTTTCTGAGCAAGTTGAGGTCATGTAGTATGATAAGGAGAGTAGTGGCATGTTATACTTTAGTCCAAAGGAGACTTTGATTCTGGGGTCCCGTTATAAAAACTCTCTTTCTCAGTTTTTTCTAAGTTGCCAATGAGAGTATTATGACAATGTCTTTGGTTTTTAAGAGAAGGATTTTCATCTCATGGTGAAAATACACTGTTACCACCCAATTTTTTACTCTGAACTAAACCTGAACTATCAAATAGGTACATTAATGTAAGCAATTTATGTCATGTTCAATAAAAAATATTTGTCCTGCCTTGAACCTAAGAGAATTTTTCTTTTTTTTTTTTTTAGATGGAGTCTTGCTCTGTCACCCAGGCTAGAGTACAGTGGTGCCATCTCAGCTCACTGCAACCTCCACCTCCCAGGTTGAAGCGATTCTCCTGCCCCATCAACCCAAGTAGCTGGGACTACAGGTGCATGCCACCATGCCCAGTTAATTTTTTTGTATTTTTAGTAGAGATGGCATTTCACCATGATGGTCAGGATAGTCTCCATCTCTTGACCTCGTGATCTGCCCATCTCTGCCTACCAAAGTGCTGGGATTACAGGCGTGAGCCACCATACTCGGCCTGAACCTTAGAGAATTTTATTGATAATGTTCTTATGTTCCTGCATTAACAATGCTTCTGATAAATATCAGAATTTTTCTTCAAAACCTGCACATTATTCCGGACTACCCAAGACACAGACAGAAATACTAGCAGATGTGTCTCGAATGCATTCTCCATGTCACGTTCTGTGCCAAGCACTTTCAACTACGCTATCTTGTTCAACCCTTACAATAGGCCTGCCAGGGTAACTTCCACTACTATTTTCTCCGTTTTAAAGATTAAAAAACTAAGGCTTAGCAGGGGCAAGAGACCACTGTAGGTGCACACAGTTAATAAACGAGCAAGTTGGGAGATAAACTCAAGTTGACTGAATGCCAAAATCCATGCACTTAATGAATCTGCCATATACTCTCCCATGTCTGGAGATGTGGATACAAACTGAGCTTCTAACACAGAGCTAAGATAAGGCCCTGGTTATGAGGTTAATTGTCATCTTGCCTGGTAGGATTTCTTTGTATTCTTTTATTCACCAGGTATTTCTTAAGAACCTATTAAATGAAGGACTCAAATTTTACACTTTGAATATACCTGTATTAGTACTTGTTCTGGCTCACCTCTGAAAAAAAAAAGCGTATAATGAATTTAGTAGAATTTTTAGCTTTTCAGAGAAAAGTTTGACGAGGTAGGTTTTCAGACTGTGACAAAGAAATAGCTCTAACATGCCCATTCGTTTTGATATATAATGAGCTAAAGCAGCAATAATTGTTTAAACAAGTTTTAAACTTTTTTTTCACAACTATACAATATTTTCTTAGGATCAGGAATATGATTTTTATATGGTCTAATGAGTTAATTTTCAATAAGAAGTCATACTTTTTCCCTTTAGGATTAACATCCTAGGGCAGCACAGTATAGGAAAATAATGGCTTCCAATCAACCTCTTTGTGCTCCAATGTGTCCATTTTGAGAATGGAGATTTTGATAAAACATGCATTCTTGAGATAATTTGAAGACCAATGAGATAATTCTTGGCAAACCACAGTAAGATTCTCCAGTGAAACCAATTCCGTATGAAACATTAATCTAGACAGGAAATGAACACCAGGGTCAGAATGATGTTTACTTCATTAAAGCCCAGTAACTTAGATGAAATGCACATTGCCGGTAGACCCAACTGATTACACTGATATTCGTTTGCTAAATTAGATAATAGACATGTCACATCTCTTTTATAAACCCTATTCCAAAACTTATGATTCATTCATACACGTATTTTAGTTTAAACTCAGGCAATTTACTAATAGAAACTGTGAATTAATATTCAACTTTAAAAACATATTCCTAAATGTCAATGCTGATATCTTACTTGAGGTGAGGACACAGGAGGTGTGAACAACAGACTTAAGAAACTTCTAGTTTTCTTTTCCATTCTTTCTTTTTAAATAAAAATACTGCAATCCCTACTTTTGATTGTTTTATAGCTCAATTGATAAGGTGTGTTCCTTTTTTTGTTCAAGAAAATTTAAAAGCAACTAATTTAAATATGCAAAATTATCTTGAGTTGTTCATACGTGAACTTAAAAGCCGTGCAACACAGGAAAATTAAGTAATTATGCCTCCAAGTTATTTACTGCAATTAAGCTCATTTATCATATGCAAATTAGTGCAAACTGGTCTCATTAGTTACTAAATTACTCAATATGAGCTGAACAATGTAGCACTCCAGTTTGTAATGAAAAATCCCTGTAGAGGCAAGCAGTATCAATTAAGCTAATTTGCATATGCAAATATATTCACTAACTTTCTCTTTTTCTATATTTAGTTTTACATTTTCTTACCATTCTGGATCATAGAGACACTACAGGGTCACTCAACTTTCTCCCCTTCCTCTATCACAGCTAAAGGAATTAATTCAAAATGCTCCTATTATTTGAAATCATTTTATTTTACTTTAGCACTGATGTCCAGCAGGATACCACTTTAGCAAAAAGAGCCATCAGGAATAAGAAGATGTAACTTCCTAGAGATGATCATTTCATGTATATTTACACATTTCAATAAAATAAGGGTGAAATTTTAAGTCATCAATAAAGTAGAAAACAGACTTGAAGATACCAGTCTTTCACAGAAGTCCTTTGAAAACACTACCATCGAATGGAAACGACGTGTTGACTTGGGTAGGCAGCATCTTAATAAATGATAATTTGTATCTTTGTTAGCTTTGGAGCTGTTTTAGGTATTTTCACTTTTTTTTTCCCAGATGTTTGAACTGTACTAGTCAATCTTTCATTTTTTTCTGGAATATGAGATTAAAGAAGATGTCTATCTGCAGATTTGGCATTCTCTACCCCTACCCCAACACTGTTATAAAGAGCTCCTTTTGCCTATAAATCCAGTATATTTTCCCCAACAGAATCTTCTACTTAGTCTTCTACAATTGGCTGAGTCTTAGAGACCAGAGGCACTGTAGCTAGACATACTAAAACAGTAACAAATATATAAATAAGATACTATTCACTTTGTTTTCTTTATTACATCAACCTGATTTTTTTTTTTTAAACTTCTGGTATAGAACCTGTATGCTCTCATTTGTCTAACAGTAACTCTGCAGGACCAGAAGACTATATGGACCAACTAATCATGATTCTAGGATATGCCCTTTACCAATCTTCAAAGTATGATTAACAGGAGAAACGTAGAAATTTCAAAGTAAATCTTGACCTGATTTTCTTCTAAATTTGATCCTTAACAGCCTCTGTAAAACACAGATTCTTCTTTTATTTGAGGCATAACTGTACCGTGTATTCCATGGTTAAAGGTGTTCAGGGAATGAAAAAACTACACAAACGAAATCTGACAGCTCACTGAGGTTGATAATATTATCCATCTCATCCACACGAATCTTCTATTACTTTGACTAACAAATAGAAAATCACTACATTTGAGCTCCCCTCTTCTCCATCATTTTTAGAAAATATATACTTTAAGGAAACTGTTCTGCTAAAGTCATTACCACAGGCCGTGTTTGTGACCTGTACACAGGGTTATTTTACTAATAAACGATTCTTGCAAAAAACAATCATTCCCCCACTTATGTTGAGGAAGACCAGGCAATCAAGCAACCATCCTACCTAACCTTTTCTGATCCACCCCCAGTCAGAGAACCTCAGTGGTCATAATCTTAGAATGTTCTTGGAGTTTCTTTCTCAGTCCCCTCAGAGAGTTATGCCCATGGAATTCTTTTTCAGGTTGGGGTTTGAATGTTCTAAAAGCAATACAAAAATTCCTTTATGGCCAAAAATAATGTGAGGTCAATGACATAGATATGAGTGTTTACCTAATATGGTCAAGCATGAAACGGACATATGGATTCCATATTTCCACCATTACCTTAGGGCATTTCTTACAGAACACTGTTTTCATTCTCTCAATACTTAGTTTAAATAATAATGCATTTCTCTGTTAGTTATGTACAAACATGTTGGTACTCATTATATTTATCCAACTTACAAAACTTACTTTTATAATCCAAAACAAGTCATGAATAAAGGCTATCTTTCAATTATTTTGTAGATACATGATAGTTCTTAGTAATGACATGTATTTTACAAAGTAATATATATATATATAGTTAAAAATAATATGCTGACAATGAATACAAACATAAACCTTAAAAATGTCCATGTACTTGGTTCAACCTGTTTAACACCTGTGAGGTGAGTAAAGCAGCATTATTATTACGGAGTTTGCAAAAACAATATTGCATTGTCTATAGCGTAATTGTATGTGACAATTACAAAAGCATTATTTATGGAATGAAAAAAACTTAAAACTTTCTGCTGAAGGTATACAAATAAGTAAAGCATTCCATTCATAAATCTGGCACCCAAGGAAAAGTCAGTCCAGCAGTTAACTTTATGACTTATGAAGATAGTATTTGCTACCATTTTCTGTTTGTTAAACTTCAAAAAGATAAAATACAAATATTCTATCTGGTCCTTATATTGGAAAAGTAAAAATAAATACCAGGCATACTTTTTCACATTAAAAAAGTCATGAAGTGGGAACAATGTAATGCCCTAAGAGAACTTCTCAAGCAGGAACCACATTTGTGCTTAATCACACGTACTTTCCAGGAAAGATCCTACACAATAATCTCCTCAAGTTCTTGGATTTTTACTGAACCTGCCACAAAATGCACAAATTCCAGCCTTTACCCCTTGACTTCCCATTCTTCATCTAATTTATAAAAATCAAAGAAGAATTTAGTGAACTATATAATGCCTTGATTCAGGCCCAGTAGGGCCTTGATTCACAGCCCTGTTGTTGCAAAGCTGATATCCCTTGAACCCTCAACTCTCCTGGAGAAGATGCTGCTGTCCTAAGTTCACTCCTGAAATAGCTATAGGTTCACCGAGACTATAATGTTGATCACAGTCAGAGGTGAGACTGCTTTGTGAATGGAGGCCCCAGAGTTTCATAATACACAGCCTGGGCCTTGGCCCTGCCTGCATACACTGATATTGAAAATTGACTTTGCAATAAATGACTTTACATTGATAGAATCACCGTTAAGTTTATTTTTTTCTCCCTTTCAGTGGAAAAGTAGTCAAATTTTAAGAGCTCCCACCAAACTTTCTTTTTCCTATGAGAATATATGGCTAGATATGCAGAGCAGAGACACATTACATAAATATTCAGAGAATGGGTACACCAAAAATTAAGAAGTCCATCTTACCCCTTACTCTCAAATCCTCTACACCAAGGGGCACCTAGTATGCACCTCAATGAAACATCACTGGGGCACAAGTAGCAGGGAAGCTTGGTACCTGATGCAGTGAAGCCACAGGCATTTTCTGAACTCCACACTGGTATTTGAAACTGACCTCTACTTTAGTTTCCAAATTCAGTTAGCTACTGAAGTCTGTTTACTCCAACTATAAATGTCTTAATTCTTTCCTCTTATTACCACTGTCTTTTAAAATGCCCTTATCATTTCTTGGAAAGTATTATAACCCGAGTGTTACCATCCTGGGTTCAAATTCAACTCTGTTACCTAAAATGTGAGCTTGAGTTACTCAAGTTTTTAAAATCTCAGTTTGCTCAATTTTTAAGATGTACATAATCACAGCATCTATCTCATAGATCTATATTGTGTGTACTCGATGATTATATAAGAAGAGAACTTAGCATAGTACCTGAAACTTAGTACATAGTAAAAATTCACTATATTTAAGCTGAAATCCATCCAGACTAGGCTTTTTTTTTTTAGAAAATTATGTTTTCAATATTTTATCTTCTCTTTGCATTTACACACATACACACACACATTGGTATTTCCATTAGAGATGCAAATTTTTAGATGTAATCAAAATACTCAATAGCAGGAAAATGGTTTAATGACTTATGACACATCCATAGTGTGGAATGGCATTTAGCCATTAGTGATAATGAAAACCAATCCTTTCTTAACACAGCTATGACCATAAGGTATTGATTTTTAAAAGGAGATTGCTAAAGAGCATATAATTGGCCAACAGAGTTAATTTTTCATCTCTTTTCCAATATGCACAAAATGCTTGACCCCATAAATCTCAGACATATAAACATACTCTCACTGTATGAAAAACACAAATTTCTCTTGATGCTAACTTCTCATTTCCCACCCTTCCTTTACCACGAACACTCAGATTCTTCTCCTTTACCTCCTATCACTTTTTAGGTCTGTCTTCTACACTTAATCCTATGGCAACTTTTAATCAACAAAGCCTGTAACATCTCTTCAGTATTTGCCCTACTGAGGATTTATTCTCTGCTACCTTGACATTATTAATATTCCTTCCTTTAACAATATCAAATCCTGTGACTTGCTTTTTCTTTCTGTCCATTCCTTTCTCATGTTTACTCGCCTCTTAAATGATGACATACCCTAGAAGAGCTCTCCTTAACCCTCTCTTTGCTCCACATGATTTCCATAGGTCTGTAACCCATTCTTAATTTGAACTTATGATGTATCTATACACCACTGATCAGTAATTCCAGACCTAGCCTGAGGATTCTCTGCAGAAATAGGACCTACGTTGCTAAGTGCTTACCTCACATCAACTTGGCTATTTAAGATACCACCCCTTTCGACTTCTCTCAGGTAGTAAAATCAGACAGCTAGTAGCCAAACTAGAAAACTTGTGGTGATAACTAAATCCTGTCATTCTCTAGGCTTTCACTTCTAATTATTGACCATGTGCTAATGATTCTATCTCAATTCCATAGCTGCCTCTCCATTTACAGAGCTCTATCTTGGAGAAGATCTTCATTTTCCTGAACTCTGTTAAAAAATTTCCTAAATGGTCGCTTTATATCAGTATCTTATAACTCAGACTTCATGGACATTGTATTTTGATAATAACTCCAGAAATAAACCAAATCATTGTCTTGTCACTCCTGCATAAAAGCCCTCTCCATGGACTCTTCATGGAGAATCAAGTCCACACCTCCTGGTAATATGGCTCCTATAATCTCTCTGCCTTCATCTCTTATGTCCCCACTGCAAACGTGAAGCAGCCATTATATCAAACATCTAAATGGTTCCCAAGTAAGACTTATCATTACTTGTTTACATGCTTTTGGGTTTGATGTACCCTTTGGTTGGAATATTCTTCCATTTTCTTTGCCTAATGAACTCCTATTCATCCATCAACAACTTAGAAAAGTCTTCTTTGGTGCTGTATGGTAAATTCAGAGGCTTGTTCTTTTGTGGTCGCATAGTACTTGACCTGTGTGATGTTTCTCACTTTACACAACCTCCTGGTTCCTCTTTCCCTGAATGACTGTAAGCTATTTAGAGACAGCAGCCACATACAGTGACTTCTGTGTTCTTTCAAAGTATTTGAAACTTGTGGGGGCTAAGGGGAGTGTTAAATGACTATAAATTGTCAGGTTAGAGATCATGGCTACACTTTGTTAACCACACAGGTTTTTATTAACTATTTGCAAGTGAAGAAAGAGTAAGAAGGAGGAAAGAGAAGAAAGAATTCATTCCAGCCTTTAGGAATCAACCCGATTTACCATGGATCCTTCTGAAACAAAATGTAGAAGCCATCTCATCCTTACTGAACATTGAGACATTGTTGAACATGGTGCAGACATGGGCATATGGGTTCAAAGGTTTCCCTGCTAGTTAGGCAAAACACCTAATAAGATAGCTTAAGGGAGGCTCCTCTTGTTACTACTGCTTCCCAATCCCTTCTTGCCTACAATTTGAGTACTTAATTTAGGGCATTGTATAGTAGTTCTTCCACTCCATAACCACCAGTGCTAAAACCAAATCACACAAAAAGTTCTAGTTTCTGTGGCAATTGTAAGATTACACAGTGCAGCCATGCTCAGATGCCTTTCTTGAAAGCATCTTTACCAAGCTGTCTATATTTCTCCTCAAAGCCTACAGCTTCAAACATATTCCTAATGTAGCCAGCCCTATTTAGGAGTTTTCCTGTATGGACATAATTTAAACATTTAAAATTTTCATCCATTTATCTTTTTTCCCCATACTCTGAAACCATACAGAATATATCTAATCCTATTTTTTTTTTTTTAAATGAGACCTTCAAATAAATAGAGAGGGCAATGATGCCCCTTTTAAGTCATGTTTTCCAGACTAAACTTTCTCAGGCTTTTTGCCATTCTTCAGGTAATATGATTTCTAGTTTATTCACAGTCTGGTTATTCTACTCCAAATGGCATCCGGCTGCCTAGGTTGGTGTGACGGCTGATGCCACCATTGTATTGTGTCTGAATGTGACCCACACAAAATGGGAATGAGCCTGCAGCCCCATTCAAGATGCTGTATTCTCTCAATAAAGTATAACATTGATCTGGCATTTGGGAGAGCCATTTTACATTATACTTTTATACTAAGTTTGTGCTTGATTCAAACTCCTAAGTTTGTGTCAGTTTTAAATTCTTGCAATTACTAAGACACCTTCCTCATAGGCCTTTGGAGTCATGATTTCCAGAAAGAATTAAGAAGATAATAGTCTAGGACTAGTCTTTGAATCATTTCTTTCATTGGCTAAGCCTTAGGTAACAATTTCTGACTGCTTCAGAATAGAAACAGAAAGAGCCCTGAATCACATCAGAGTCTAACAATTTATATGTCATGGCCCATACAAAACCTATAATAAAGATTCTGAACACAGTATATATAGGAAAAAAGGAAATAAAAATTTGAAGGTCTAGAAAGAAATATGATCCCTTCTGTATCCTTGAAACTAATCCTAGGTTACAGCAAAGGTAATTCAAAATTTTATGTACACAATAGAATAACAACTCCCAAGATGTATTTTAAGAAACATCAGTTATATGAGATATTAACAGATATTAATGGGAAAATGAGAAATAAGAGTACACAAAAATGTAAAGTAACTAAGACTTCTCAGGGCTTTAAACTTGCAAATGTGAAATGTGCTATCTCAGACCTGACGGAACATCCACATTATCTCAGAAGATTGTTAAAAAATACAAATTCCTGGACTTTACCCTATAAACTCTCATTTAGTAGGTCTAGGTTGAGGCCCAAGAATGCATCCTATGAACAAGTGTTAGATGATTCTGAAACTGCCAGTAAAGACACTGCTTTGGAGAACCACCAGGATTTGACTATGAGTGATTTTCTTTTTTACACAGACTCTCATAATAGTTTCCTAATGCACATACTTAAGGGACTAATATGGTAGATTTAATATTACTTTTGACAACCTAGAAAAGGAAAGTTCCATAAAGGCCATCTTTATAAACTCTGAATGAACAGGAATCTGGAGTATACTTTTATTTTACTCCAAAGTTTATCTCAGAAAAACATAGCTACTTTTTCCAAATACAGTAAGCAGTCTAAATATTCCAAACTTATCTGCTTCTTCAATTCTATGTAAAAAGGTGTATCTTTCACAGATTTTAAAAAAATGGCCATGACAACATCTGTCCTGGGAGCAGGACCAATGTGGCAAAATTATCCACGGTTGAAGACAGATGTGTTGAATCAATGGCAAAGTCTTAGGAAAAAAAGTTTTGAATAAGTGAGATGTGGAGTTTGCAATGAATTTTCTCTAGGGCTAAGTAACAACATTTTCATCCTAGTGACCTTTAACATTTGTTTGCCATGAAGTTCGTTGGCAAAATCAATTATCTGTCTCCTTTTACTAGTATTTTAAAATATACTATATTTTACCCTGATAAATTTTCTGATTTGGGGAGGCAAACATTAAGATTTGAAGCAGTCACAGATACAAACTCAAGCAAAAATGAAATTTGGCGACACAAAAAAACTGTCACAGTACTTTCACAACAAAATTTTGCTCTTCCAAAAACAATATATAGCTCCAAAGAGACACACATAGATCCACTTACAAATACAGCGCGCACACAACCACTCTGGGAACAGCCAGTTACTACACATTGCGCACCAACTAAATAGAGCAAATCATCTGAATTATTTCAGCACAAATAATACTTGCCCTCCCTTTCTCATTAACATTCTCTCAAAGGATGGCTTTCTAAAAAGAAAAAAATAAACTCATAAGAATGTTGAAATTCCAAGATAAAATAACAACAGTCAAATATACAACTGACATTTAAAAAAAATTGAGTTTAAAAAAGACTAAACATAGGGCTTTTTCTTAGTAAAATATAAGCAAGCTTCTTTTTGTTTTAAAGGTACCTGCAAAATGTGACTTCCCAAATGTGCTTCAAATACTTCAATGGCTAGTGCACTGGGGCTTCTCCTTCGCTGTGCACCTATAACTTAAAAGAAAAAGAAAGAAAGAAAGAAAGAAAGAAAACAGAACAATTAAGTTGGAGCTGTGATTCATACCTTCAGCTTAGTTTCTTTTGAATGGCATCACTGGCTATTTAGTATAACAATGAGATCTGACCCACCACCCAGTATTAATTTCAGTTCTGAGTTGCCTAAGCATAGGCATGGCCTAGGTTGAATTTTTAACCTAGAAGAATATAGACTTCTAGAAACATCAAAAAAACCACATCCACACTTTAAAATTTTTCCTTCTGGATTGTTTTCCCTATAATGGAATAAAAACATACGAATGCTCAGGTTCCTTTAAAATAAATTAGTACACTGTTTTTCTTAAAATTAAGTTTTTTTTTAAGCATCTGCATACTGCCTTATCTCCCCCCAACCCCACTCCACAGAAAACTAAACTTCTTTTATGTTCTAGGCTAGAAAAAAGCAAACAGGAAACTTTTTGTATTTTCTAATGTAATAACTTCATCACAATTTAATCAGCACAACATATGGGTTAAGACATTCTCATTACTGATCATTTGTACTAGTGTTAAGCATCCTGAGATGGCTGGACTTCAGGTTTACTGCATATTCATGTGTAACTATTCCTATAGGACTGACAAGAAGCCCAGACAGATCCTTGGCCAGCATGTGCCTCACGAGGTCAGTGACTGTTTCTTATCTGGAGCTCCTGGACACTCCTGTTCTCTCACTAAGAGTCAATCCTTCTCTTCCAGGAACGCTTCACATGCTTTTGCCTGCAGGTAACTACCCTACAAGGAGTCCTCATAATCCTTAACAAAAGTGGATTTAATGCATAATATCTGTGGAATCCAGGATTGAGCATCATCTCTTTATGATTTTTTTTAATTTTTTTTTTTTATGTGGGGTTCCAATTTGTTTTAAATCTGTTCTTCTGGCTATTTTTTCTTTTTCTTCCTTTTAATTTAATGAGTTTGATTGAGCAATGAACGATTCACAAATCAAGTAGCACCCTGAATCACAGCAGATTCAGAGAGACTCCAGGGATGCGTCATGGTCAAAACAAATTTACAGACAAAAAAGGGAAGTGATGTACAGAAATCAGAAGTCAGGACATCATAAAAATTCATTTGCTTTATACTGATTTATGAAATAAAATATTCAGATGCTTTCTATATTTCTAACAATTCCCCACATCTTCCTGCTTTTCTTGAAAATTTTATTGAAAACCTCTACTCTCTCAAGCCCAGGTACTACTAATTGAAAATAAAATCAAAATCCCCTACTTTCTAACTTCTAGAAACACTTTCAGCTAGTCAACAAGAAAATCTGAGTGAAACGCTGCTGGGATAATTCTGTCGCATTTCAGTTACTAAGTTGGTCAGTTAAATCCATAGCTTAGTAGCGATTATAACATAAACACACTTGTGATTATTGTGCTATGCAAAGTAGGGAGTTTGCCCCTGCAATTGTTAGTTTGTGTCTGCAATGTCTGCAAGGCACTGTGAAAATGTGTGTGTGTTAAGTATCATTATTACTGACAAGAGAAAAATAACAGAGGCATTTTTTTCAATGGGAAAATTTATAAAATATAATTGAAGAGTGATTATTATCAAAAGAATATTCCAGCTGGTAGGGATCTTAGAGATCTGTACTCCAGCCTCCTCATTTGCTTCAGAAGCAAAACACACAACTAAAAATCTTAAAACAGAAAAATCAGTTTACTCTGCTGAGATTAATCTTTATTATAAATATAGACAGAGTTTTTACAGTTTAAATATTCAGATATACTTAAGACCACACTACTGTGTGTGTATGTGGGTGTGCACATTTCTGATTAATTTCCTATTCTAACATGCACATTACTCCCTTCAAAACTCCTTTGGCATTTTTGATAATGCAGCTGTCTTGCTGAATACTGTTTTCAGTTTCTAGAGTGTTAATTGCACATTATGGTAGCTTGGTGTGAATGATCCCACATGAATAAAATCTGCAGCCTTTTTTTTGTGTGTGTGAGATTATGGGGGTGGGTGGCTTTTGCGAGGGAGAAGGGGGGAGCTGAGAAACTTCTCAAGTGTCCACTCTGTTTTTGAGGCAGTAATTAGGATTCAGAAAGCTCCTTATTAATAGTTCATAATTTGGTGGCGTGTGGGGGGCAACTTCAGGGCCTCCTATGACGAAGTTCAAAATAAACTACTGCACTTCACCAAAAATAAAAATAAAAAAGAAAATAAAAGACTAACTTTAGATAACGTAAACCATTCTACAAAGAGCTGGATTGCGAGGGGGCCAAGGGAGTAATAGCCACTAGATTATAAGGGACCCTAAAACATCACAGATAAGTTTACTTACTTAAGAGTCCCAAGATGCAAGCTCCAGTAACAATGTAAAGCTGCTCAAATGCCTTCTGGGAGCATAGAGGTTATCGTCTTTAGTGGAGTATGTGGGGGTTTATTCAAGTCTGGCTACTGATGGCCTTTCTTTTCCTTCTGTTTCTCTACTCCATGAGTTCTAACTGTATAGTTATTCTTTGTTCTCCAAACCCCCTAGAAATCTGAGTATGCACCCCCATACACACTAGCATAATATACAAGTATCTTGCAAGTAGTTTCATGCTATTCTATTCAATGGCATTTTTACGGCACTGGAACTTCTCTTGATTTATATGTTTTGCACTTATGCAGGTGATGTGGGCTGTAATGACAGTTCCTAATTTTACAACCAACATAAATATGTTAAACAGGAGCCCATTATGCCCCTGGTAGGAGCCCGGGTTTAACTGGAGCATTAATGCTAACTGAATAGATGTTAAATATGTACTTCTTATCTTGCGCTTATCCTATCGCATCTGGCATTTTGAGAACTGAGACAATAATCTGACAACTAAAGAATACTGCAAACACAGGTATTTTGTTTCTCCATGTTAATCTCATTATGTTTATAGAGTATCATTAATGATCTTAAAAAAAAAAAAAAAAAAACCTAAAGGAGCATTTCCTTAACAGGGTCTGTCATCCTCAGAAAAGTAATACATTGTTTATGAAGCTCTCTCAGATTTCTATATTTTAGAAATTGACAGTTTCTAAAACCATCTGGTTGCCCAGACATACTGTACAATTATTATGGTGGAATGGGCCACTGTTTCATCTGATCTACTGACATATTTCATTTGCTTGTTTGTTCAATCAAAAGACTATTTCCTGAAATTTATAGAACACTAACAAAATTAACATTTATACACACACACACACACACACACACACACACACACACACACACACGGGGCATTGCCAAATCAATGGAATGTGCAACCACTTGTCTGTGAAGATTACATTACCAGCTCACTGAGAGTGAGACGTAAGAGCTGTAGGAGTTGAACAGCTTATACAAACTAGTTTAAGAAAGAAAGCCCAAGCCATAGGAATTCAACTTCAAATTCAAATTCAATTCAACCTTACTGCCTACTTGATGTTGAAAATTTCTAGCTACTATAAGGTAACTACTGTTATAAAACCTAACAGTCGAAAAGAAAATTTTATGACATTTAAAATAAAACTAGGCCCAGTATATAATTATCGACAAACATCATAATGCTGCCATTTCAAGTTGTGCTAGGGTTAAAAATAAAACACCTAGAGTTTTAAGAGACTTTAAATGGAAGACAAATATATAGAGAGGGGTTTAGTAATTTTTTTAAAAAAATGAACTAGGAAAATTCTGACTGTCTCAGATATCCAAAATGATCCAATGAATCACTAGGACTGTGCACTTGGCCTTTCTGACATTAAAAAGGAGAGGATACACAGGGGAAACACAGTCTGAAACATGCATCTGAAAATTTAGTTTTGCCCCTCCGCAATGTCGGCAGGAGTGTTATAATCTGGACTCTTCAGCATAACCTCACACGGTGGTCTATGAGAATTAATTCAGTACAGTGAAAGGCAACCCTTCCTTGAGGAGTACACGAGGCCCTCCCAGTCATATTCCTAACCAGTGTTCCTCACCTCCAGGGAGGCACTCATGTGAGGAGGGCTGAGGATTAGCACTCAGTGGGAGTTTGACCTATTCAGCCGAAAGGTCAGCTTGCCATGGAAGAACCCATTACAAAACAGAAGCAGGACAGCTCGGTGGACACACATAATGAAAGGGGAAAAGTCATGAGCCCTATTTGCCTTGTGCCCTGCGCTGCCCTTTCCCTTCACAAGCCCAGCTCCTCACCAGCATCGTTCACAATGGGAAGGTGAACCACAGGCAGAGAGCCAGAGAGAGGGGGTTGCTATTGGAGGAATCACTTGAAGAAGGCAGTCTGAAGTAAAGAGGAGCGTAACACTGTGAGGCAGGGTTTCCAAGGGATTGTTTTATTAGGCTAATGCAGTCATTGGTGGATAAGAAAGATCATTTCAGAGACACTTTCTTATCCTCCCCCATAAGGTGGTGAGCAGTACAGCATCATGGGCAAACGTAGTCTTCAAGTTCGACAGGTAGTTGCCAGGAACACCTGGCACAAAGCTAGACTTTATGCCCAGTCACCCATGATAGCTGCCCTCTGAACCCTCCATCCAACAGGCAAGGATCTGTTCCCAAGTGGTTCCTGGGGAAGGGAGCACTCAATGGCGTGCTTAATGGAATCCCCAGACATTTACTCCCTGGGCTTTGGCTAAGCAAAGTCAGGGGCTGAGAAAGAATGGAATATAGAAAGCTTAATGAGTCTTTCCATGGTTATAGAAGAAAAGGAAAGGGATTTCCCTTGAAGAATCTCAATTAGCCTTCCTCACTGTAGGGCCAAAGAAGCCGAGGAGGGTTTTCCCAGGAGCCCCAGAAGTTCATGAGGTATATATTAATGTGTGTATCTGTTTCCCGATCAAAATTAAAATATCTCAGTTTGCATGTAATATAGGCTAAGTCTTTATTCTGAAACCAGCCCTCACCACTCTGCCTTCTATGAGGTCTATGTTCACAAAATGTATTCCTTCAACACGAAACTCCTCAGTATTTGTGCATGCCTTAGACACCAGGAGATTTTCCGGTTTGGGGAAAGAGACCAAAATAGCACTGGGCACCAGCTTAACCCATAGAGCAACATGGCAACTGAAACTTTGTTGTTGAAAGCAGTGTATGTGCTTTGCAATGCACTGTATATATAAATGAAAACAATAACAGTGATTTTTCAGTGTACTTTTATCATGATTAGTTTCTACTATTAAAATATAGGATAACTGAAGAATGTGGAAGAGAAATAGGGACAAGCATTGCTAATCAGGCACGTGATTAATCACCTATCTGGTAACAAATAAATATAAGAAAAAAACTCATGTATTTAGGAGTAGTGTACTTTGGGTTTATTTTTAAATTAATATTTAGGGGATTTTTAAAAACAACAACAAAAAAACCCTATCTTCATAATTCATATCTCAGAACCTACTAACATGTTATACCACCAATTTAGACAAAGAAGAATATTTAATTCAATGATGCAATTGAAACTTAAAGAAGTCTTATGATGATCCAAAATTTTTTGATGCAGTGCATATTTAAATGTGTTTCACAATTTCAGTATGGGTTGGCTGCATTAGGGAAAAGGAAGGCTGTGCAAGTTTCAATACTTACAAATGAACTGCTTTTGATAAAAAGAAACCATGTCTGTTTTCCTTAAAGAAGTATATTCGTATTGCTTCAACTATTAAGAACTAAGAGGAAAACATACAATGTTCAATTTATCTGTTTAGTCGAGGGAGTGTTTACTATGCACTTCTCATCTTCTTGAGAATTAAATAGTATTCATATGATTTTTGAAAACGTTTACCATTTTCTGCACCAAAATGGCATAGTCCTCTAAATGTGAAATAGCAACCAAATATCACTGTAGTAAGTCTTGAAAATGTTTTTGTATATTTGGTTGGCAACACATTACAGGGACTTCTTAGTACAAAGTTTCCATTTTAAAGATTCACTTTGCCCACCCACCTTTCTTTTCCATTGAGGGAAATGAGAATTCCTAGGCAGCTATCTCTGCTTCCGTAGCTGGGAAAGGGGGAAACGGCCTTTCTCCAACAATCTGGTAGTTACTATAGGAACCACTGTATGTCTCTCACATGGGCTACATATGGGGTGATTAACATTCTTCATGAGAGAACTCACCCTTCCCCTTGACAATGAAATCCTTAAGGCAGTGGGTTAAGCTGCTGTTTGGAGTGACAGCACTTGAGGGAATGAGGTCAATGTTTGACAGTCAACATCTCAGAGGAGAGAACCTCAGGAAAATGCAGGCATGATCCACAGCCTGGGCTGAGGCATGGGGAGTGGGGTACATGAGGGAAATCCTCAGGAGATGCAAAGTGTCCTGAGGAGGGGACTGGCCTCATAGAAGAGGACATGCCTAGTGTCCCTGAGACTCCAAAAGTGCTGTTACTAATTTTAAAAAATGGTAGTTATTACTCAATCATTGCAATTTTACTTGCTTAATTATTTCAGAAGAACAATGACTATAAAGGAGAGAGTACTGTTTTTATTTTTTGGGCTTTAGTCCTTTACAACTTAAAAGACATCCAAGGCTTTCCTAAGTATTTATTGGGTTCAATCACTTGATGTTACAGGGATTGTTTCTGAATATAAAGCTTAAAGTGAACTATTTAATAACCTTTACACAGTGAAAGGAATAAGAATTTCCTTTTTCTTTACAAAATAAAAGATAAAAAGAAAAGATCATCCCCAAAATCAATTCCCATTTTAGAGTCCCAGCGGAGATATGGCGTATGCTGGGTTGTACCAGCCCACACCCTACACTCAATTTGGGGAGTGAGACAGTTATAAAATGAGTTCAGAATAAAGAATATAGACTAGAAGGATCTTTGAGGACTAGAGAGTCTTGATTTTTAGTCTAAGATGAAATGAACAAGAAAACAGAAACTAATTTCTTCTGGCATCAGGACTATGGAGGCAAATATATATGGAGCCTCAGGCCGAGGCAGGCACTCCACTGGGGACTCAGGATGTCAAGCTAACAAGGATCCAGTCGACTGGGTGAGGCGGGCCTTTGTGTCAGATGAGGCCAGTGGGCCACACAGAGTGGGCAGCACACCTGTCTAGGCTCCAAGCCTCTGAACATGTTCCTGATGGAAGAAGGTGCTCTGCTTTCTGAATACAATCTACAGGTTCTAGTTTTGAGCTGCTTCTGTTGTTTAAATTCTTCTTCCAATGACCACTTTCCTCTACAAAACACCCACTACATGTATTTCTGGCAGGGATACCATGTGTCTTCATGAATTAAGCCCACCGTTCACAGAAAGACACCATGAGCTCTCTGATAACAGCTCTCAAAGGGAAGGACAAAGAGAACATATCAAATTTAAGATGTGAATATAGCACTAACTTTGCAAAGTTTAATACCTGACTTTTCATTGGTAGAAATTACCTTCCCTACAAATACACTAAAATTTTTTTGAGCAGCTAAATATTTAATTAGGGTTACATTTCGTATGCTCCCTCGGGGGGAAAGGAATGATTACACTTTCATTTGCAAACTGTCTTAAAAGCCTTTCTGATGAGTGCTGCTTTGCTGCTGTCACCTCCTCTGACCTCAGCAGCAAGCGAACAGTTATGGCACGATTCCACCCAGTAAGAAGGAGGTGGAGATTACCACTGAATGAGTGCAGTGTCAGTTGTACTTGCTGATAAAAGGAACACATCCACATCTGGTATCTTAATTTTTTATTTTTCAGTCTGATCCCAAAGCTTCGTGTTATGACATTTGTAACATCTGCTACAGATACTGAGGTAAGTCAGGCACAACCTTATTACTTCCAGTCTAATGCTCCATTCATCCTCTAGGCTTTCCTAGGCCACTGATACGACAGGGAACTAACGCTGGTTTTGCAGGAAATAGCTTGTGTTTCTGCGGGAGAAAGAACAAAAGGTCTCTTGCCTTCTCCCTCTTCTCTGTCCTGTTCCTCCATTCATACATTCAGTCATTCCCCCCTCTCCCTCTCTCTTTAGCTTTTGGGCCACATCAATGCTTGGCATCATGCTCAGTAGCTTGCTTCCTGCCAAAAGAACAGTCAACATAAATAGTTCTGTGAAGCAGTGGGGTATTAGCCCAAGGGACACAAGACTCTGCTTATAACAGCACCTGCTATTGAAAAGTCACTCTGATCAACTCCCAAAGCTCAACAATCTCAAGCTACGGAATGACATTTATTCATCCAAAATTTAGTGAAACCTTATAATAGGGAAGATATTAACCCCATTGACCAAGGTGCTAGGGATAGAAGCAAGGCTCCTATTTCCATTTCTGGATACATTGGCAGAAGAAAGCTAAAAGTATCCAAGTGAAGTATTTGTTGAGCCTCTATCTGTGATGGACACTGTGTCAGGGAATATAAAAATAAAAAGGCACCTACGAACCTTCCAGATGATCAGAGTCTAGTGGGACACTGATATATAAGCAAATGAGTAAAATGCAATCAAAGTACAACTCTTAACTGAGCATGGAGGCAGGGAGAGGTGAAGTCAGGGAAGGCTTTAGAATAAGGTACTGCCAGAACTGGAGTATGCAATGAAGTTACATGAACAGTGAACTATCATGGCCAGGACCCTCAGGTCTACTGATCAGACATGAAGGCAAGGGTAAAAGCATGTTAACATAGCTACACATGCATGTTCCAGGTGCACCATCCTGCCCATGCCAACCTGCTTTCTCTTAAGCTGTGACAACAATGAACTGTCACACTCTTAGAAACTTGAGGTGCTGGGACCCCACTCCACAGTGACTTCTTGCGGCTCAATACTGCAGCATAACTGTCACATAATTACCACCCAGTAGACAGACCAATGTCCATTCGGCGCTGTCTGAAAACCCCAACTTTTCAATCCTCTCTCCCCCTTCACCTCAACACCACTGCTTAGATGAAAACCCTGACGTCCACACCTGCATCACAGCAACTGGCTTGGCACCATGCCTGGCATCTGAATTACCAACCAGACTGTTGTATCACCTCCATGCTCTGAAGGGCATGTCTGTGATTCAAGTCACTTACTGTAGGAGATTTGATTCATTTCTAGGACGTGCTTGTCTTCCCCACTGGGCAAAGGAGCTCAATGGGAGGGGTCAGATTTTGGGGAGACAGCTGTGCACAGAGGAAAGGACTGGGGTTCTGGAGTCAGGCAGACCATGTTCTAAATTCTCCTTTTTCTCTAATTAGCTGGGTGGTCTTAGACAAATTAGGTTCCATGGACCTCAATTTCTCATTCTGTCAAAAGGGTTAATGCCTCTTACAGCAGTTGTGAGGACATGTGACATGTCCCACCCTGATTTAATTATCCTCCTAGAGCTTATTTGCATAGTGTTGTCTCTCCCACTGGCTTGTTACCTTCCCAAGCCAGAGGAATAATTTAGTGCTTTGCCGAAGCCCTAGCATTTAGAATTGGGCCCAGAACACAGAAGGCACACAACAAATACTTGTGAATGGGCGAACACTCTAGAGCACAGTGCCCAGCCCACGGGGGCGCTCAGCACATGTCAGCTCTCGTCTTTTTGTTGTGAAAAGCAGAGGCTGGGCCAAAGATGACTTTTCTCAATAACTATCTTTATCCCAATTTTAATGGGACTATTAGGATTTTTTTCCCCTGTATGTTGTCACCAGCGTCTGCCTGTCCTACATTGTGATATCAAATCTACAGTGTCACCATACACCCTGCAAGCCAACTGCAATCAGGGCCTCAAACCAGTGCAAACATTTCACACACACTTGGGCAAAGAGCCAGCAATTCAGAGTGTCAGCAACTGCCCACTGAATTTTCTTTTGAAGGATTCACTCATGCCCTATTCCAGCAGTAATTGGCATTCGTTTTAAGATGCTGAATGCCTCAGACATAACTTGATGAGATAAATGTACATAGCCGCCACCACTGCAAACTGAAATCGGCTCTTACAGCCCCACTATCTTCCCTCAAATTTCACATAAACAAAAGCCCACACAATTTTCAATGGTCACTGGGCAGAAGCTAGGTTTTACTTATATTAGCGGATCAAGGTCTGCAGCACCATTGGTGTCTGCCTTTTGGATAGCTACAGAGGCTACGATTTAGGGAAAGTTAGAAAATAAATAAGATGAGCACAATTTGGAGGGTGCAGAATAGTAAACAGGCTTATAAGACCGTCAGACCTAGAGTCAAGAATATATCTAAGCAATACTTTTATGTTTATCACCACCATATAATGAATTAAGGAGAAAACACTTGAGGACTTATTATTTAGACTGAAGGCTAAGTTCAAGCCCTTCTCTACTAGAGGTTCTTAATATGTTTCTTTCTTTGAATAACAGAGCTGTTTAAGCAAACCCTCTTCATAAGGCAACATTCAAACACAAAATTTCACATATACAATTACAAAAATTCCAGAGAGCTTCTGAAATACAGCCACAGACCCCAAGTCAAGAACTCCTGCTTTAGACAAGAGCCAAGCACCCACAGATGCCCTGTGTCATCCGTGGGACTGAACAACTGATTCACTGAGTGAATGAGTAAGTAATCAAATGAATACTCAAATGAATGAATGCAAGGAGATCCAGTCAAGAGAGAATGCACAACTAAGTGAGATACTTGTATTCTGTGAGGAGACTGTGGGACTGAAAGCAGCAGCCAGTTAGTTGGTTTATTCACAAAAACTGCCTTGTGGAATTATATACTGCTCCTCCCCTTCTAAATGCAGACAGAGGGAGGAAAGGAGAAAGAGATAATGAAGGTTTGCAAATGAAGTGGGTACAACTGTGCAATCAATCAACATTTTCTGAAAAAGAATCTGCATCACTTGCCAAAAATTTGAACTGAATAACTGAACCAGAATTCTGATGAGAACGGACTTTGCCACTAGCCAGTCATTTTCATTTGTTTTCCAGCTGTCTTGCTTCTCTTTTCCTGGAAGCCACCAGTCTCTTCAGCATGGTGAGTTCAGGCAGTGGGAACTTATTTAACCACAGTTCAATGTATACTACTTGCTATTTTAATAAAACTTTACTGAGTGCTTACTCAGTGCCAGCCACTGTTGGTTGAAAAGGAGATAATTCAGTTATTCATCTAAATACTCACTGAGGGCCTACTAAGTGCCAGACCATGGGCCACCAAAGAGTGAACAAAAGAGACAGACAAATGCGCCTGCCTGGTGCTGGCATTCTAGTGGGGAGCCAGACAGCAACAATAGCAGCAACACATGTACTTCTCCACATGAGCAGCCATGTAAAGGAACATTTTTAAAAGGGGATGGAAAAGAAGGGACAGAGATTTCTGTATTCCATGGAACATCAGGGAAAGCCTCTCCAAGGATACAATATTGGATTAGAGACACGAATAAAGACAAGGAGGGACGTGACGTCCAGGTGAAGGGAAGAGAAACTATAAAGACCCTGAGATGCGAGAAACTTCTCAGGTTCAGGAAATGACAGGGAATCAGTACCCTCAAGGAACATAGATACTCAGGAGAAATACAAACTGTAAAAACGTTAACAGTTTATCTGGAAGCCTCCAGGAAAAGCGGCATCTAACTCTAGTGAAGAAAAAGAGAGTATCTGAGCTAGACATGACCATTAGTTTTCCAGGCAAACAAGCCAAGGGTTGGTGGGGATGAGGGGAGCATTCAGGAAGAGAGAAGAACACACACAATGGTACGAACTGCTGAGCCAGACATGGGAGATTCATGTATGGGGAAGACATGCCGGCCCCTTCACAAAGGGCCCCATCAACACTGCAAAGGAGTTCACAGTTCACACACAGCATTCGGCATCCATTTGAAAAGTTAGGGCCCAGCGGGACATAAGCACATGTGTGTGTTTTATCACTTGAGGTGTGGTGCAGAAGGTCGAACTGTGGAAGAAAGCTGAAAACGTGGCTATTGCATGGTCTAGCCAATAAATGATGAGGAGTTGACACTAGTAACTAAGTTATTAAGACTGTAGCGAGGGGGTCCATTCTAAAGGTATTTAGGAGGTAGGTTTGAGGCAGCTTTGTGATTAATTCCTAAGGGAAAAAGCAAGAGTGCAGTATGAATTCCAAGGATCTGAGTTAGCACACAGCATAATGGTTTCTTTCTTCCCTGTGACAGAGACAGTGAGGAAGGGAAGAAGGCTTAAGGAGAAGATGGGAAGTTGAAGCAAGATATCTTTAGGACAAGCCCACTGGGATGCCTAATGGGTCTGGGGCGCAGAATTGAGTTCTTGGTAGAGGTGAGGATTTGGCTGTAAGTCATTAGCACACAAGTGGGATTAGAAGCCATGGGAGGACAAAATGGGAGATGGGCTGGGGGCCCAGCCTGGGGAACATCTGCATTTATAAAGAGGCATAAGGGGGGAACCAGCAAGAGCCTGAGCAAGGAGAGCCAGAGGGTAGAGAGCAGATCCAGAGGCACCGGTGTCTGGAGAGACTCATGGACTCTTGTCAAATGTCATGGGAGAGCCATGAAGATCTTGGCAGGGGCGCTGCAGTCAGTTGAGCTGCAGATGAGAGGTCAACCATTCCAAAAATTTACAAGGGAAAGAAAGGAGAGTAAGGGATTACTCTCCTTTGAAAAGAGAGTAATGGAAACATACCCAAGGTTAAGGGATTTTTTTAAAAAAGTGACTTTGAATGTTGATGTCCTGAGAAGTAGTAGCAAGCAAAAGCCATTAGACAGAGATGAAAAACTCTTTTAAAATCCTGCAAACTTACTAGAGTTTAGGTAAAGCTGAGAAATAAGCCACACACTATTTTTTTTTTCAATATTTCACTATAACTTGAATCTACAAACTTAACGTACGACGGTGTGGTGCCCAGAACCACAATAGGGATCTCAGCCTCCAGTTCTTCCAGATGATGGTTAAACAACGTAATGATCTATAGTCTACACTCAGAACTCAACTCTGATAGGAAAGCTGCCTGCATATATCTAAATCCAAGCCATCATTGTTCCTCCAAAACCTCTGTCTCTTCTCGCCCACTGTTAACGAGTCTCCATTCTGCTAGTCCTGCAGGCTGTATCAGAGCCGTCTCACCTTGGCTTTCTCCACAATGTGAATAGGAAATTCTTGCCAAGGATTCCAGTCTCCACCACTAGAGTGACTTTCCTACCAGGTTCATGAAGACATGAAACTTCATATATAGAGATTCACAAAGATACCAATATGCTGCAAAAGTGCACGACCCCACTTTGGGATGATGCTGCTTTGAGGCTTCCTCCTCACTTCATGCTACCCATATTATCCACCACTTCACTCAACAGTAAAAAACGTTCTCTCCTGGTCCAATTGGCTCCAAATTTTCTGTCTTTGTATTTCTTGCCATGGCAAAAGTTCTCCAAATGTCATAAACAGAGAAGTCGCTTGGAATTGCTATTGGAGTCTCTGCAACTCCTGGATCACAAAAGCAGTAAGTATTTCTTCCTTGCAGCCAAGATCTGTCAAATACCCTCAGGCAAGTATTGAAAGTGATTATTAATATACACAGGTGTGAACTAAAAGAATATTAAATAATCAAAGAAAACTAAAATGTATTACTTAATAAATTTTGATCATGCCAATGAAGAAAAACCCAAGACTCCTATATATGGCAGAGAAAAAGGCCTTGGTACCCAATAAATATATATATATATATATTTTTACAGAAGCCATTGCCTTATCTTCACTGAGGTTAAACTTTCTATGTGAAAAGAAATAGAGATTTCTATGTTAAAAGAGATAGAGAAAAAAGAAAAGAGATAGGAAGTGAAAAAGAGATATTTTTCTCAAATTTCAAAAATGTTGTTTATACAAATTTCATCCCCAGTACTCAGAAGAAAACTAAATGCTCAGCTTGCGCCCCTTAGCTCTCCTCTTGTTTTCGTTCCTCCCCGAGACAGCCTGCTTTGACGCTTTCAGATTCTGATAAGGCCTATAGAGTCGCTTTCATTTTCTTGGATTAACTCACTTTTATTCACTTGCATCATTGCTGCTAACTCATTTGCTTCAAATTTTTACCCAAAGTTGAGAAGAAGTAAGCTCTACATATTGTTGCAAGTTTATTGCCCTCTTATATCAGTTTTCATTTTTTAGGAAGGATTTCTTTCATTGTTAGTATCAACATATGTCTAGCTCTGTCCTCTACAATATCCATCAAAAGATCTTGAAGTTTTTATTCATCTTTGTGTCCAAGTATTCAGGAACACTTAAAAAGATGGGAAGACAGCTTTAGTTCAGTATGAAATGCACAACTGTTGGGAGTCAGAACGTTTATCTCTAAATAGCCCTGGCAGCCACTAGTTGGTGAAGTTGGGTAAGACATCTGACATTCTGACCTTAGTTTCCTCATCTGTACAGTGAGATAATAATACCTAGTCCAAAGAGTTGTGGCAAGGGTTAAATGTGTGGCAGTTTTCTACCATACACCTAGCAAAGAGGGAGGAAACAATACATTTTAATTCAATTTGAATTTTTAATCTGTAGTGAAACAAAAATAAGTGCTGACAAGATGCTTTTGATGAGGAAGATGAAAGAAAGTCACCAAAGTGGTATATATGACTTTTCTGTCACTTCCTAGGTTGTGCCACCTTGGGCCAGTTAGAAAAATCTCAGAGAAATATGCTTACCAGAAAAGTGAACATATCACTACCTACTTTAGCATGCTGTTTAAGAATTAAATGAGATAGTGTATGTAAACTTGGCATATATCCTATATGCCTAGGACAATATACAACCCATAAAGGGTATTCACTAAACATCAGCTCCTTTCCCCTTTCTCAAAGACGTATATTCTGGGAATCATTTGGAATTTTTTTTTTAAACTGCAGATTTTTTTAAGTATGTTAAGTTCTGGGATACAGGTGCAGAACGTGCAGGCTAGTTACATGGGTATATACACGTCATGGCGATTTGCAGCACCCATCAACCAGTCTTCTATATTAGGCATTTCTCCTAATGCTATCCGTCCCCTATGCCCCACTCCAGTCCCCGACAGCTCCTGGTGTGTGATGTTTCCCTCCCTGTGTCCATGTGTTCTCATTGTTCAACTCCCACTTACGTGTGAGAACATGCATCAACCGTAGATTTTATAGAGTAAATCACATGTCATGTCCTTGTTCAAAATTGAAATAACAGAAACATTTATTAGAGATGAAATATCTTGGCATATATCAAAATCCTCAAGATGATAGCGTAATATTGATCCTAGATTATGGATTTCGAGTGTAATAGTCTTTTGTGAGAGTACACAAAAAGAGGTGGTATGGCATAATTGCTTTCTTATACTTATGTGTACATACATGTATATGCATGTGTGCATGTGTCTTCAGACACATTTTTAAATCTTCAACTTATATTCAACTTCTAAAAAAATATACATGGTAGGTATTGGGAAGCTTGGTTAAATTATGAATGCCTAATGCAGAGACACATATACCCAAGCCCTCCTACTACAAAAATGGTAGCAGCCTAAAGGTTACCTTCCTTTTTTTTTCCCCCAAGGAGGATACACAGTAGAAGAAACCAAATAGACTACAGCATTTTGCCTCTCTGTTCCCCAGTCCTCATTGGTCACGTCATGTTTGTTGTCAGCCCCATCTGGGCAGCAGGTGTGGGGCTGCACGGCTGTGAGTATTTGATTATTGACTAGTGAATATTTCCAAAGGGCACAACAGACTGCTGACTGGACCTCAGTTATAACACAAGGCCATCTTCCCTGTTTACACATGTAAGAGCTAAAAATAAAGAAAAACTGATTTTGAATTTTTTAAAACTACATTTTGACCGGAGGCTTTTAACAAAGCCTCCATATATATCAGTCAGTGAGCTTGGCAAGCTTATATAGAGTCTATTAAAGGGGGAATAAGGTTCATGAATTTCAAGCTTGGAGGGCTCTAATTACCTCCTGCTCAAACTTTAACTACAAAACTCAGATAAATTGCTGCACTAAAACCATAGAAGATCCTCCACCTGATTTGTGCCAGTGCATCTAAAGCTCAGTGAGGCTGATCCCAGTGAGGTTTTTCAAATCAGTCCTAAGGGAAAGTGTTCTGGACCTGTCTCTAATGAGTATGTACGGATTACTTGGATGTTTTGGTAAAGCTACCCAGTAAATTAGTCAATCTGAAATTTTATTAGCCACAAAGCATTACGGCAGTCACAAAGCATATAGGCTAAGAATACTGGGGGAATTAAAGTCATTTTGAGTATCTATTAGTCAGGTATCACGAATCTGTTTCAGGCCGGGGCTAGTAGTGGTAACACATTAAATTAATTGGCTAATAGTGATAGCTGTCTCTTCAGTGCATTTGTTCTTAGAGGTGTGGTCCCTTCATGAACCAATTTATGTACACCCAGAGGGGGGTCTTATTTTTTATTCTAGTTTAATATATGATTTTGATTCAAAAGCAAAAAGAACAGGTAGGGAGGCAGTCTGTATGTATAAATCATGGTGTGAAACAGCTAAACCTGAACGCGCATACTGTCAGCCTAAAAGCTGAAATTTGGCAAATGTGGAAGGCAGAGAATGCAGAAAACAAACACCACTCTTAAATATTCCAAACATCCATATTTTATCAAAGATGCACCAAGAATAAATGTGGATTTCCCTCTGCCTGGTCTTATACTCTCCGTGGCTATTTATCTAGTTACAAACTTTTATAGATGTGAAATATTTTAAGAAGTCCTTTAGAAATGGCCCGAGGTAATTTCAAACTTAACAGACCCTGTCCCACCAGAGCTCATTACAGTGAATTTTATAACAAAGTACCCTCTACTTAATTTTCAGAGCCTAGCCAAGCGTATGAGAAATGCAGCTGCATTAAGTGCAATTAATGGTACAATAAAAGCAGTGGAGGGCTGTTTAACACCCAAGAACCAGCAGTAAACACTGGCGTCACGCTCTCCAGCAGTCAGTGATGTGCCAAAGGACGTGGAGTGTGAGATTTCTGTACCAAAGTGGGAAACGCCTTTCTTCTGCTAGAGAAGAATTTCCTGTCCTTCAACAATTCCACCCAGAGACTGTACAAAAGGATATAAAGGTACTCCCTCCAGTTATGCCACTAGCATCCCCGTTCCCTTTGAGCAGGGATTCAACAGAGGAAGCTCATATTCCCATCAGGACAGGAAAAGGACAAATTCCAACAACAAGGAGTTTAATAGCAAGTGACTCATAATGTACAAAATGATTTGGTTCCCTAACTAAGTGGACTGTCAAATGACAAAAAAGGAACAGAGTAGACAGAATAGTTTTCAAACAAACAAACCAACCCCACAAAAAGTGGATGAGCAGAAATAGTTATAGTGATACTGCAAATCTCTTTAATGATGAAAAATCACTTCTTAGGGTTTGAATATGAGAGATATCCAGAAATCAGCAAAAACCTCACTGGTTAATCATAATCATGGTTGTTTGAAAACTGGTCCATCAGCTAGTTAATTTATCAAATAAAATATGTGGTCAACCACGTCTGGAAAGATGATTACACATATTCAGCTTTCATAAGCAATTGAAATAATTCCATCGTGGAAAGAATGTGATCATAATATCTCTTAGTAGCCTGGTTTGAATTCAGGACCTTACCCTACTATTTCCATTTCTGGATGAAACTTTTTTTAACAACATAAATAGGCTTCGAAGTATATTAAAGTTGTATTTTTAACCATAAAACCCCTACCAACACATTCAAGTATAGAGAATTGATCCTAATTATAACATTATAGACATGCTTGGCCTGAATAAAGAAAAGCCATAGTTAATCCCCACATCTCATTTTACTAAAAACATGCTTCTGACCTCCTTCCTCAACAGCATTCTCCCATGAGTTTGGGTCCTCCAGTTTCTGATGGATGCCCACTCATGGTTGGAAGGGCTCATGGGCAATGAGAGAACCCTGGCAAGGGCACAAGTGAAAACTCAGACGGGAAATGGCAGGAGGCAGCCGGGACCTAACTCCAAACGGAGGCATTTTAGTGACACCAAACTAAGTCCCTATCCCTCAACAAAACTCTAACCCTGAACACCTCCTCCAGAAACAGGAAGCATGCCACATCCCTAATGACAAATAAATAAACTATTACAAACCATGTAAGATGAAGCTTCTGTGTATGACTACACAGACATGAAGGGGAACTCCAGGCCTTGGCATGGCTCTTGGGCTCTAGGAATGGCTGGAAACACTGGAACTACTATGTGAACAAAAGAGCTTTTGCGGTAAAATTCAGCTGCATTCTACCGAGAAGGTCTTAAAAAAACAGATGAAACTGGACACGTTTTCAAAAAATAAACAATCTTGTTCTGGACAACTCACTCTATTTCTGAATGGTCTAAAAGATGGTTAAAAATAAGTCACTTGTACTAATGGTCTCCAAATGAGCAGTTCCATGACTGGCCCTTTCTTCAGAAGGCTTGCTAAGTCAACATTACTGTTCAGTAATATCAAGAATGTTCCCTACCTACATAGGGTTTAAAGACATTTAACCATGTGCAATCTTCAATTGACAAATTACCTATGCTTAAGAACGTTCCACCCTCCCTGCCTCCTCACCCTCATTTTTGCTGGTGCTGAGGAGTCCCCATGGTGGGAAGGAAGATTGTGGCTGGATGACAAGAAAAGCTCGGGTTCTAGAATCAGGCAGATAGAGATGTCAATCACGGTTTTGCTATTTACCAACTATGGGATATTAGGCAAGTTACTGAGTCTTGCTGAGCCTTGATTTCCTCCTCTCTAAAATGCTTGTTCATAGGGTTGTTAGGTGAATCAAGGATACAACATTGTGAATAAACCCCACACACTCCTGCGTTGATGTCCAATCCTCTCTCCCGCTATAGGAAAAGAACTCTTGAGAAACAGGGACCTTCCTGGAAGACAGGCTCCTCCTGACTCACTTTCTGGTGCTTTCACTTACAGAGTCGGCCCTCCACACTGGCTGGTCCTGCATTTGTGGATCCAACCAATCACAGATGGAAAATACTTGGGAAAAAAAAAAAAAAGGATGGTTGTATCGCTGCTAAACATGTACAGACTTTTCCTTGTCATTGTTCCCTGAACAATACAACTATTTACATGTAATTCATATTGCATTGGGTGTTATAAGTAATCTGGAGATGATTTAAAGTATATAGGAGGATGTACATAAGTTATATGCAAATATTACACCATTTAATATCAAGAACTTGAGCATCCAAGGATTTTGGTATCTGCGGGGAGATTCTGGAACCAATTTCATGGGTGCCAAGGAAGAACTATACTATTCTCTTGGCTCCGACTACTGGTCATCCACAACTCAGTTTATATAAATCCTGTCATCCCAGCCTCATTACGCAGTCTCACCTATGCAGCCCCCCGGCAATAAATAGTTGGAAAGCATTTTAGTCTGCTTCAAGCTCTTATACCATATTCCATACTATTCTAGCACCCATGTTATATCTTGTTCATAATTTTCTTGTGTGTGGGCCCACATTTTAATTTGTGATGGCTATTCTTATTTACAACCCACAGTGCCAATGGATATTTGTGAGTGGTCTTTCTAAAAACATTTAATAAATCTTGTGAGTTCTTTTTCTTACCTTTTGATACAGTGTCTGATATTATACAAATAACCCCATTAGAAATTTGTCTGACTTAGCAAACATACTTGTTTAGAAAGTGAATCTTCTGAGTAGGTAAAAAGATTGTTAATAATTCACAACAGCAGCATGAATTGATTCCACCAGTTTGCTTTTCTCTTAATCCCTAGAGGAACTGAGCTGTACTAAGAGAATTGAAATTTTGATAATGTGGAGGAAAACTGCATTTTTGAGCATGGAACTCTTTCAAGGTAAAGGTTATTTTACCTCCCTTACCCTAGTGGCAGACTTAGGATGGTGGACACGGAGTAACCTTAGGATAACTGGGTACTTATGGCCTGGAGGAAATATATTGGCAGGTATAAGGAGGCATCAGCAACACTGATGGAAGGGTATTTGGGACAAGACTGACCTATTTTGAAATGTTTCCCAGCTTCCCACCATGCTAGAGCCCGGATGAGGTAACGGCATTTCTTCCTGCCTCAGGACCATAAGGCATCCTGTTCCCAGGAACTGCAATATATGAAAGGATGCTCGATTTTATCACTGGGTTCCATGATGGGTATACAGGCTTTATGGACTAACTTAGGAACCCAAGCTCTGTTTACACTGTTTTCCCCATGGCTTTATAAACTGAAAGCTAAACATTTGTGTTTATAAAACTTACTAATACATCCTAATTTTCTTGAAGGCAAAGATCACAGTTGAAATTATCCTAATTTGGAATCAACATTATCTTTTTTTTTTTTTTTTTTTTTTGAGACGGGTCTTATTGTGTCGCCCAGGCCAGAGTGCAGTGGCAGAATCAAAGCTCACTGCAGCCTCAACCTGCTGGGTTCAAACAATCCTCCTATCTCACCTCCTAAGCAGCTGGGACTATAGGCATGTGACACCATGCCTGGCTAATTTGTCTTTTTTTTTTGTAGCGACTGGGGTCCCACTATATTGCCCAAGCTGGTCTGGAACTTGAGCTCAAAACAATTCTCTCACTTCAGCCTCCCAAAGTCCTGAGATTACAGGCACGAGCCACTGCACCACCCAGCCTGAATCAATATTTCTATATATCCCATAGTCTTTCCATAGATATTTGATGATGATAATGATGAATTTCAGGCTACAGAGTGGCTAGTGAAGAATGAAATGAAATTCCAAAAACCAGTATCATTTGAGATACTTTTAAGTAAGTACTTAGCGGAGATGTGAAAAATAAGGGAGAAAAATCTGTGGTCTCAGCAGAGGGCAACTTGTCTCTCAAACTGTACATTTATCCTTTGGCTAGTTATACCAGCTCCTGTGCCCCAGGTAGTCATCAGAGATTAATTCCGTATCCTTCCACCTGGCTAACCTGGATTTTGTGAACACAAGAAAAGGAAGTTAGCTTCAAGAATATCAATCTACTTCCTTCCATGAGCTATAAATGTACTCTAAAGTAAAAGGTACACATAAAGCTCTCTTGAGCTAATATACCTCTTAGCTTTCAGTGGAATTGACTTTATTTTCCTGTCAACTACAATTTTCACTGAAGACTCCTGACTTCTTAATGGCATAATAAAGTTTTGTCTAGGATTATAATAAAAAGCTTCCATAATATCCATGACCTGAACACTCTACTTTTATTTTTAAATTGCATCTGAAAATCAGTACAAATGGCAATTTGATGTTTGTGCCCTTGAAACAAGATATTCATCCCCTTGCCTCTCTCATTTGGTTCATATTTTAGGGCAAGTTTTATTATGGAAAAGCTAAGTTTAGAAGAGAGGTTTGCACAGGTTCAAGGGAAGTTTATGTGTATTTTATTTTAATGTGTTTTACTTTGAGAGTAAATTATTCCTGTGTTCCTTTTGGAAAAATGGAAATATTCTGGAACACACTCCTTTGCCACATTCATCCGTGTTAACAATTTCCTTAACCACCTGACCAAGGAGGAAGGAATGAAAAGGAGGTGGTACATGGGAGCTTGCAAGCAATTTCCTTCTACTCCCTTCACTGGTGACCCTTGCCCTTCACTATTCTTGCACTTGCCCTTTCCAGTAGCATATCCAGGAAGAGTGGGAGGCAGGGTGACATTTGACTCCACAGAGCCAGACACACCAACAGCATGAAGCCTGTGACTTCCTTCTCTCCTTCATTACATCACGGCATTAACTGTGAAATGGTCTGGTCTTACAGCAAGGTCTAGGCGAGTGGGAGAGAGTTGCCTACTGACTTATAAAAGGCATGTGAGGAAACTATACGCAATTAAATTTTTTCAGTGATAAAGGGAGATATAAACTGACCAAGCTGCTTTATTATTTGATTCAAATGCTAAATTTCAACCCTAATATACTGCATTTTATGAACAAGTAATAAGAATTAAAAACGAAGGTACAGAATGGCATTCCATAAGCCTGAGGTTCATTTACACAGTACATATTGATTACCTACTATGACCAGAGAGACTCCATTGGTGTTAAGAAGATGACTAGGAATAGAAAGAGATGTGGCTCCTGTCTTCATGGAGATTACAGCCTTTTGGATTGGGATTACAGCAAATGAAATCCAACTAGAAACCCAGCACTGATTACAGCACAGCTGCTATCATCTATGCTGAAAATGTCAAAATACAGATGTCACTGGGTTGAAAGAGAAATTTTTCTCACATTGAAATAACTGGTTGCAAATACAATGTATTTTATAAGAATACAGATAATCTTTACACATGAAACTAATTTGTCATTTTTATATCTTGTCTTCGAATCCCTGGTTGCGTAAATATGTTATCTATCCAAAAGAAACCAAGTTTGTTGTTCTATCCTCTCTCCTTTGCAAAGAAATCATCATTTTGTTGGACAGGTAATGTGCCCATTGCTGGGAATGAATAATAATCAATTTTAAGTCACTTATGCTAATTTCATCCTCCCACATTTGTATCACTCTAAGTATGGGCATATGACCCAGTTCTGCCTAACAACACATAAAGGGAACTCTCCCGTGCAGATTCCATGAAACACTTCACACTTCTCCACATTTCCTTCAAAGCTGTTGGATAAGGACCTGACACTTGGTGCTACCAAAAATATTTGCATGAGACGACAAGTTTTGAGTGGAAATGGCACTGAGGACACCAGAGCAGACCTGGGTCCCAGCTGACCTTGCTGAGCTGCTACACTGCCTAGGACTGCCTACCTACAAACTTCTACATGGATAATTCCATCACGGTATTGCTTATACAACTGTATGTTGCATATTGTTATTTACAGCCAAATACATTTTAACTGATATACCGGGTAGATTTTGTTTTTAAAACATGAATGATACTCTTGCATAGCAAATATCAAAATGTCCTCCTAATTATTGGAACATTTTAAATATTTAAGGAACTGACTCAGAAGAATGTTCCAGAAGCATTCCAGGTTTAAGATATCCCTTGTCATGAATGCCTATATTAACTTACTTGAGCCTAACACTGGAGGAACATGGAATGGTAGGGGGCCAGGCAGAAAAGACAGTGATGGTGATATATGTATAGAAATCATACAGGGAAAAAGGACTGAATGGAAAGGAATTGGCGATAGTAGCACAGGTGGCACTTCAATATTAACTACATTTCTGGAAATAGCAATGAGAATCTCTACAATTCACCCAGATTAACAGAAAACAGTTACTGTGTAAAGTTGGGGACGAAGAGAAAAAAAGAAAGCAGGAGGGAGTTAAAGTGCCCACAAAACAAACCCTGACTCATTTCAATAGAGTTTCAAATAAGCCCCAGTTTGACAAAAACCTAAAGTTGCTAAATCACCCCACAAAACACATCCTAGGGATGTGTGGATTCAATTACTGAGCAAGAGACCACCAGCAGCAAAGATGTTATTTGTGGAATTTCAATGCAAAGCAAATGTACAGATGTTGGCATAAAAGCTGAACTGTCTGAAATGGAATTGAAGATAGAAATCCAGGGAGAAGATTAGAAGAGATAAAGAATTAAATATGCAATAAAAGAGACATTACATGCATGGCATTGAGCTTGGACAGCCAATGCCTTGTGACACTCAGATACTAGTAATAACGACATACATGGGCTAAAAAAAAATGGGCGACAGTAGTGAATAAACAAATACTATATTAAAATCACTATCTCTGTGGGCAGGCAGTAAAAATCATATCATTCTCATTGAAAAATAATTCATTAAACTGCACCCCAGCAGGATATAAAGAACAACACACGGCATACAAAGATATTGAGCAGCAGGGGGCAATAAACTTTATAAAAACTATTAAAGCATGTGCCAAAGCAAGATAATACAAGGAGGAAACAATGGAAATGTCAGCTCAATTTATAAAATAATCATATTAATACATAAGCGCAAACACTATGAAAAACATAAATGCTTATCAAGTTAAAATTCACACTCTGCAAAACCACCCTTGAGATGTTAAAGCTGACCTGCTGCAGAGCAGAGAAATAAAAGCCAGCAGGTTGCCATGCGGAAAGGCTGGGCCAGAGGAGCTTCACACCAGGTAACCTATCCAAATGGCATAATTGTTTGCAGGTATCTGAGGCATTGCTCCAGGAACAGATGCAAAGGTGAACTGAAAACAGGGCTGTACACATTCTATAACCACTGATGTACGAGCACACTTACAGCTTTACACAGGTAGCTTTGCCTCTAACACCCTTGTCACCCATATTCCTGGGCAGTTCAATAAGCAATTCTATTTGAAGAACCATTCCTGGGTAATTCACAACTTATGATCACCTCAAAACACAGAGTGCTTCCACAAGCCCTTTCTCCAAACAAACTGTTTTCCTTCTGTCCTAGAACCTTTTCGGTTCTCCATGAATTTCCCTCCCTTAGAAATAATTTCTTTGAGATTTGTTAGACCGAATACTTCTGTAAGGCCACATGGAGGACACTAAAAGTGGGGAAAAGGGTTAGGGATTAGACCAAGGAAGAGAGGAAACAGGAAAACCTTGTCTCCCAGGGCATCATGACGAGGTACAGAATGGCGTACAAGACAGTAACGAAACAGAAATGACGACTGAAATTTTAAAAAGGACTTCAAAGATAAACTATACTTAAGAGAACTTTACTTGGAATGATTCTGAAGTGGCCGAAATTAAACTAATGACAAGTGCTTTCAATGAACCCTTCTAATCTCTTCAAAATTATTTCTTAGCGTTTATGAACCTAACTGTGCTACACGGAATCTTCCTCAAACCAACAAGACGCAGAGCAACATAGACAGAACCCAAGACAAGAAGCTTCAGACATGAGTATAGCCAATCAACACCTGCCAGGTGACAGCCTAAAAGTATAGGTATCACTGAATTTCCTAATCAAGCACACATTCACCCAATAAGCCTGTGAGGAACCAGCCCTTCCCATTTATAGCAAGATCCCCTGACTCTGCCATCCCCACTCCTCTCCCCCACCCCTTTCCTTCTTTCTCTGCGTAATTTATAAGGACAGTAGTCCATAGCATGACAAATGGCCTACCCAGGTTTGTTTTAAAAATTTTCCATAAAGTCATATCCAGGACTTTAAACTTTCTGTTTCTGTTCTTCTTACAGAACAAAAAAGACATAACACTAGGCAAATTTTGTTTTAAAATTCCTGCTGAGTTAAGACTTTAGATTTCAGGCTGGAAATAATTTTTATGACCAAGTTATAAACACCTGAAACTCAGCAGGTGCCACTAAAATGTATAGTTTTGAGATGGCATGTGGCTTCCCTAATTTCAGAAGTTGATGTAGTTGAAGATAATTTGTTTCTAAAACTGTCAAACTATAAAAGCCACTACATTCCCTTTCAGTAGCTTATAAAGATTAATTGGAAGTAACACATTCATGCCATTTACAGGTCAAAGAAAGTGTTCCCTGTTCAAGTAGAGTTTGGCACAGCTCAACTATGTATTACATACTACACATGAAAAATGAGATGAAAACCACCAAGAAATAAAATATCTTGGAACGTCTGTGTGTTTCTTTCTTTGTTTTAGTATAAGATCAGAGGTGACAGTGGTATAGTATGGCCCTTTCACTAAAAGACAATAATTTTTACAAAAGGTCACAAGATTAAAACTGTTTCTTCTTTGCTCTAATTATTTTTAGATTCCTTTCCCAAGCACCTTGAAGCAACAGTTTAAAGATTATTCAGATAATTGATAAATCCTATCTACCAAAACTGTACCTGTGGAAATAATCCATTAGCAAGTCAAAGTAGAATTTTACAGAACTGATCAGGCAAGGTTTGTGTTTTACGATGAAAAATTTACAACTTTCAGAAAATTCTCATCACTTTCACTGTAACAACATATTTGAGTAATTTCATGTTTTACCTTTTAACCTATAAATAATACTCAAGTGGTGTTGGGCAGTGTTAATAACTAATAAAATAACAAAATATAAAATGGTTAACTATACAAAATTAAAGGAAAAATAATGATACTTAAGAAGAAACTGAACAAATCTTGTACATAAAAACCAAAAAACTACTCTGATATAAACTCTTCATTCTGTGTGATAGGCTATGAATAAAACAACTATACATTTTCTTATTCAGTAAATGGAAACCGCAGGTATCACCAATAGGAATAAAAAAAATAAAAATGCCAAAACCAAAACAAAACAGTCCAATGATCAGATGGAAAGAAAATGATTAAACCTGTTGTCTCTGCCTCACATGGTTTTATGACTTCCAATTTTGCACACTGATATCCTGGATACTCTTAATTTAAATATCCCAATATATTGTATATTGTCATTTTATCTGTCACACATTAAATTCTTAAACATACACACATATAGACATTATATTTTCTTAAAACATGGATTTAAGGCCAAGTCTATAGGAAGAACGGAAATGGTATTTTGATGGGAATCCTATCCATTAGGAATTTCTAAAGACAAACACCACTTGAATTTTTTTTTTTCCAAATTAGACCTAAACTGCCATGCTGATTATTTATTTATGTCATTTGACAGGACTAAAATCAGCCTGTCTCCAAATTTTGCAGCCATCCATACTTTTTCTAATAAGAACTAATTTTACAAGGTCCTTTCTGGCCAAGAAACTTTCAACCACTATAAACTAGTCAGACACAATACAAGATGATTAGACCAGAGTATATAGACTATGTAGCATAAACTGCCAGTGAAACATTATGGCATGCTTCATTTTAATCATGTAGCTTTCATCTTTTTTGAACACCCTTTTAGCATCTCTTGAAAAAAGAGGCTTTGAAAAAGCTGAGCTACTGCTAAACACTGTAAGCTGATGCTGTGCTTTGCCCACTGCTTCCCCACCCCCAGGAAAATAAAACACATCGCCCTCAATACTTTAAGGTCCTATAATTGTTGTCTTAAATGAGACAGCACAACTCTTTCAGTTGAAAGGTCAATTTGAATCAGGGCTGAAATGCAATCATGTGCTGTATTTAGATTTATCATTATTATAATAACATATTTAGTGTAACAGTAATCAATGGTAGGCTAACAGAAAACTTTATGGCATGCATTATTACACATTAATTACAGGGTTAATTTCTGTTAGGCCGAACACAAATACAATTAAAACAAAATTCGACATTACTGAAAAATTATTACTCACAAAATGTAACATGCCACAAAAATCCCTGTAAGCAAAATAACTTTGATCAGTTCCTTGAAGATGCTTGCAATAAATATAACTCATGTTATATATTAACAGAAATAAGAGAAGATGTATTCGCTTCAGAATATATGATTTTTCAGAAAGCCTAATGCAAATTCCTTAGTTTTGCTTACTTAATGACCATGCTGTTTGTAAAAAATTTTTGTATGAATATGAGATGTCTTATGTAATTGGAGGTTTTTCAATTCCCTAATAAAATGTATAATGGCAAACAAATTTGAATTAAAAATATTTTAAGGATTTATTTTATTTAAGATGCATTAAATAGCATGTTCTCATAACCATAAAATGTTAAAACACAGAATGGTCTTTAATAATGAAGCACAAGACTTGATTATGTTACTACACAGATAGAAAAAAAAAATGGTCAGAGCAGTCAAGAGGTTTGCCAAAAGTCAAACAGCTAGCTAGCAACTAGATTTCAGGTCTTCTGACTTTTAGGCCAACGTGCCTTCCATTTTTTCCTTGGGGGGGAGAAAAAGAAAAAGGTTTGAGAGACAACTGTGCCATAATCAAGTGTAAGTTACAATAGTTTACCAAAACTCACCTAAAAGAGTTGGTAACATTACAGACAAAAGGCATCAAAGATCTCTGTGGATTTGAAACCACTGAGATCTTGGCAAAGACTTAAAAAGAACTGTCCACGATTCCCCTATAAATGTTTTTGTAATTGTTAATACAAAAACCAGATTCAGCATAATTCTTAGGAAGAAAGCAAAGAGTCTTAGACAAAAGATTATCATTAAAATATTCAGCAATGACATTTATATCTAAGAAGCAGATTCACATAACAGGTGTGATTCCACTTTTGTCTTGAAGCTACATCAAAAGTTATCAGGTTTGCTCTTTGAAGAGCTCTTTCTTCAGCATTGTACTAGAGGTTCTAACCAATGCAATAAGGCAGGAAGAAGACATTAAAGCTACACAGATTTAAAAGGAATAAGTAAAATATTTATTCACCAATGACATGTTCCTATATATTAAAAAAAATAATCTAAGAAATCTCCAAAAAAAAAAAAATTCCCAGAAATAATACACAATTTAGTTAAGCAAGGTTTCAGGACAAAAGATCAGTATATGAGAATCAATTACATTTCAGTATACTTGCAAATATTTAAAAATTAAACTAGAAAACAATTCTATTCACAATGATCATCAAAAGGTAAGTAATAAATTTAACAAAAGTATAAGACCTGTATGTACATTGACACAAAACATTGCTGATAAATATTTTAAAGGATTTAAATAAACTTAGAGATAGATATGCCATGTTCACAGGTTGAAAGACTCAATATTCAAACAGCAAGTCGGCTCAAACTGATCTATCGATTCAGTGGAATTTCTATAAGAGTTCCATCAGGACTTTTTATAGAAACTAACAAATTTATCCTAAACTTTGTATGAAAATACAAATAATCTAGAAGAACCAAAGCAATTTTTAAAAAGAACAAAGTGGTAGGACTTACACTGCCTGATTTAAAAACTTATTATAAAGGTACAGAAATCAAGATAAAGTGGTATTGGCATATGTGTCTACATATATCAATAGAACAAGAGAGAGTTCAGAAACAAACCCTCATGTGTATGGTCAATTGATATTCTACAAAGGTGTCAAGGCAACTTAATAGAAGAAAGGTTATCTTTCCAACAATATTTCTGGAACAATTAGATACACATATGCCAAAAGTATAAACAAACATAGACGTTTGAGTCAATTTTGGGCATATCATGAGCAAAAATTAATTCAAAACGGGTCATGGACCTAAACTGAAGAGTTAAAAATTAAACATGCATTTACCATACAGCTCAGCAATTTCACTACTAGGAATCTATTTAGGAGTAACAGAAACACATTTTCACACAAAGATTTCTACATGAATGTTTACAGCAGCGTTATTCAAAATAACCCAAAACAGAAACAATCCAAATGTCCAAGAACTCGTGAATAAATAAACAAAACATGGTACATCCATTCAATGAAATACTTCTCAGCAATAATAAGGGGAACAAACTATGGACTACAGTATGCTATAAGGGGCATATCATGGTTATTAGATGACTAAACATCCTGCAAGGCCTAAATTATGTGTCACTTAGCAGTATAATGCAAACTGACCTGGGAACTTCCCACCCTGGCCAGGGGATTAATGGGTCTTTATAACCACAGACCCTAAAAGTTCTCCTTGCTCTGGAGACAAGGCTACCTCAGAACAGATGCAACTTTCATGAACCTTAAGGTTTATCTTTACAAGAACAGTTTAAACTCTCCTTACGAACAAAATACCTGGCATCTGACTCAGACTGAATATAGGTATAAAAAAGGGGGGAGAATCCCCCAAACTCTGAGAATAGTTTGCACCAAGAGACACTCTCAGTCAGGCAGTCATTTGACCCCTGACTGCATCTAGTCGATGTCATTTTAAACCTGACCCTGCAGTCCATCACTCAGAATAAACTGTCTGGATCAAATGATAGATCTTTTAGTTCTTTAAGGAGTCTCCCAGTACTAGGTATTTACCCAAAGGAAAAGAAGTCTTTATACGAAAAAGATACTTACTATGCATGTTTATAGCAGCACAATTTGCAATTGCAAAAATATGGAACCAGCCCAAGTGCCCATCAATCAACAATAGGATAAAGAAAATGTGGTGCACACGCGCGCGCGCGCGCGCGCACACACACACACACACACACACACACACACACACACACACAGAAAGGAATAAAATAATGGCATTCACTGCAACCTGGATGGAATTTGAGATTGTTATCATAAGTGAAGTAACCCAGGAATGGAAAAGCAAACACCACATATTCTCACTCATTTGTGGCAGCTAAGCTACAAAGTTGCAAAGACATAAGAATGATACACTGGACTATGGGGAAAGGTTGTGGGGTGGTGAGGGATAAAATATTATGTGTTGGGTAAAGTATACACTGCTCAGGCGACAGGTGAACCAACATCTCAGAAATCACCACTAAAGAACTTAATCATGTAACCAAACACCACCGGTTCCCCAAAAACCTACTGAAATAAAAAATAATAATTTTTTTTTAAAAGGATAAACTGCCTGAACATCAGATGGTGCCATAGCCTCATCTTTGACTTAAATCAGACTGAAGGGGAAAGTCTCCCTGGGGAACCTGGTTAAATAAGACTACAGGGGCCAGGTGCAGTGGCTCATGCCTGTAATCCCAACACTTTGGAAGTCCGAGGCAGGTGGATCACAAGGTCAGGAAATTGAGACCATTCTGGCTAACAGAGTGAAACCTCACCTCTATTAAAAATACAAAAAAATAGCTGGGCATGGTGGCACCTGCCTGTAGTCCCAGCTACTCGGGAGGCTGATGCATGAGAATCACTTGAACCTAGGAGGTGGAGATTGCAGTGAGCCGAGATCACGCCACCATATTCCCACCTGGGCAACAGAAAAAAAGACGACTACGGGGGTCTCCCAACCCCAAACATTATGCTAAGTAAAAGCAGTCAAGCACAAAAGACTACATTTTATTTGATTACACTTACATGACTTTTCTAGAAAAGGTAGAACTACAGAGAAATGCAAAGTAGATTGCTGTTTGCCTGGGATTGTGGTTCAAAGCAGAGATTGACTAGAGATAGGCATGAAGGAACTTTATATGATGATGGAAGTCTTTTAAAAACTGGATTGTTGTGATGGTTGCACAACTGCAAATTTACCAAAAATTTTCTAACCGTGCACTTACAATCAGTGAATTGCACAGTACATAAAATATACTTCAACAAAGCTCTTAAAAGTGAAAAAAGAGGTCATAATAAAACACTATTATAAACATGAACAAAACAGTGGGATGTTTGTACTGTGCTATAATAAGACAAAGTGAACCTACCATACTGACTTTCTATTTCTAAATATTCACATGTCAAACATTGACTCAATGGCAAGTCAACTTTTCGACACTTCATTCATATTCAACATTAAGAATTTATTTTATCATCTACCGAAGAATTTCTCTCTCCCATTTACATGATACTTTGATTCAAAATTTTCCAGGGGAGAGTTTTGACACATATCCTACCTAAAAGAGGACATTAATAGTCAAATGAGGCCACATCTCCTTCAAAACTTCTTTACTTATATAACTTTTCCGATTTCTTCCCAATTGCTTCAGTAAATTGGACTTAAAGCCATGCCAGTGTTCATAAGTGGGAATTAATTGGAAATGACGCAGATTTAGTTATGTCACATCTACTCTACTAAAGTAACTTTTAATGAGTATGTTATATATTTTTCAGTCTACTTCTTAACTGTTTGGAGGCTTTACTTAATAATGAAATAAAACCAGTGCATCCAAATGAGCACACATTCTCAAAGATTCTTCCACATAAACGCAATGGACTCTCAGGCAAACAAAAAAGTCGGGGTTTGAGTCTCAGTTTTCCCACTTAAACTTGTTAGGCAACCTCAAGATAAGTCAAAATACTGCTCTGAGCCCTGGTTTCCTTCCATATTTCTAAAATAAAATTAAAAATAATACTTGACCTACTTACTTCATAAGATTTGCATGTGGACTAAATATAACATAACAATATAGGTAAAAATGTTTTATAAATTAAAGTAGTATATAAAAATCAGCTCTTTAGAAAGAGCAAAAGAAAAGTATGATGAAAATGTTAAACATCTGTTTGCTAATTCCAGGGCAACTGCACAATTTTCTTCTTCATCAAAGCATACAGTAGTCACATCAATCCATAAAATTATTTCAAGGCACTTAAAGCCTTTCAAATGTATCATCTCATTTATGTTCAGAATATCTTCTTTTTTTAAATTTTATTTATTTATTTATTTTTACAGACCACACCAGAATAGAATATGTTCAGAATATCTTCGATGTGAAAACAACTGTTTCCACTTTAAATAGTGAAACTGGTTAAAAAGAAAAGTTAAACGACCAGTCTCAGCATCATGAAATGCCCACCAATGCCCCATTCTGTTTTCTGTCTTCAACTAGGACTGCAGATGCTCTGGCTATTGTATGCATATTGTGGCCACAGGTGACAGACCAAATCTGTATATTTTGTTGCATTCTGTATTATTTGCTTAGCAATTGAAGGAGAATTGCATTCTCCTTCTTTCCTTTGTTATCTTTACAGACAAAATATCTAATTGTTAGGGAAAGCAATGAAGTGCCAATAAATACACTGGCATAACGTTGCAGGTCATTATAAAGGAATTTTTTTGTTGTTATTTTTGAGAAAGAAGCTGCATAGTTCAGGAGGCAGTGAGACCAACCCATGTTTGCTTGGCACCTGGGTCCTAGTGAAACAATTCAACTGACTTGTAAACAGGCATGATGCCATCCAGCCATATGGGTGCACACAGATGCTGCCAAGTGACCATGTAGAAGAATCGGAAGCGTTTGTTGAGGGCAGCAGTCCCAGTATGAGACATCCAAACAGCTGTCTACCCTGAGATTCATACGCCTGTGGTTAAGGGGACGTGACATGGTTAATCTATGTTGGATTAATTTAAAAAAAATAAAAATCAGCTTCCTTGGCCCCAAATGATCAGTTCTGTATATGGTTGAATCATCTAACATACTGTTCTCTATGTGTTTGCCTTTCTTCCTCTAAAACTCATGATGTATTTCTATTTAATGGCTTTCCAAGGTGTCTAACTACATTCCATGATACTGATCAAATATTTGAAAAGAAAAATAGTCTTCATAAATCCTGGTAGCCTACATCCTTAATCTGAATTTTTTTTAGAAATATGGCCATATTTATCTTTGTAAAGATAAGTATCATTATGGAGAGATGCTGGCAAACTTATTTTAGTTAAGAGGTCAAGGCAAGCAACTGAACCACACTAAGAAATTTAGTTAGAGAAAGAAAATAACCTTGGGAAGTTTACTACTGTAATAATTTTGTTTACATTTAAAGTTTGGAGCACCCAGAACCTTGTATTACTTTAAATGGGGAGAGGCTTGCTCCCTGAAAGTTTTATGTAGAACCATCAAAGATTTTATTTGCATACTCAGTCTAAAAAACGTAGGCTAAAACATTTTCAGCAGCAAGCACTGCAAAGGAAATTACATAAGCAGCATATTTCCCCAGGTTTCTAAAGGCATCATAAGGAAGAGCATTTCATTTTGGGATAGTATCACTACAGGGCAGGGAAACAGATCTAAGCCCACTTCCGAGAGTACACATATGGACAGACAAGGCAACTTATTCTATAGAGTGGCCCTGTGCCTTATTTAAGGATATTTTACTCATCCAAAATGCAGATGTGACCAAGAAAACTGTGAAAAGAGCCCCTGAAGAGTCAAAAAGATGTCATAATGTTCAAATATTTTATTCAGAGCAAACCCTTTTTGTCCTCTATCAGATTTTGTTTATGCTTAGCTTATACATGGTTCCAGCAATCCTAGGTGTCTGAGCTGAAAGCGTATCTGAAGCAGCAAATTAAAGAGGAGTCCCAGAAACAGTAATAGCACTGTGGAGTTATAGCTGACAGTAAGGGGGAATAGAAAAAAGGGTGCAGGGCGGGAGGGAGATAAACAACAGGGGAAAAAAGCCCTCAAAATGCACTATAATCTAGGCCAATTTGGTATATAGTCAAAGCTGTTCTCATAGTCCAATGGTCCCTAAGGATATCACACCATATTATTTTCATGGTAATGAAATGCATACATAATGATGCTGCTAAGTCATAAAGAAAAGGCTCAATTATCTTCCACACAAAAAAATTCTTTCCAAAATGATTTAAATAAAAAAGAAAAAGTTTGTGATTAAAGAAGAGGCCCCCCCTTATCCAAAATAATTTCCTTTACTTTCCAGAGAGTTGAAGTTTTCTTGTACATGTACTATATTCACATGTATAAATTATGAACAACTTTATAGCCTTAAAAATGTCTCGGTACTGATGAGATCTTACCCTGATAAGATGATTCCTGATTTACAAGCTTGAATTTTAAGAGTTACGATGCAGCATATAAAACGTTATTATAAATTGCAGCTCACTGCTATCCTTAGTACTACGCCAGTTTGAGGAATGTTTTATCTCCTTCACACTAAATCACCTAAATGTAAATAGTTTAAATTTTGGCAACTTTTGTTTCCTCTTTTCAACCTCAACCTTTAAAATACATGCCTTCATTAGAATGCACTCCTCCTCCACACCAGCAAATAATTAATTATTCTTCATAAATAAGTAAAACATCTCTTTAAGGCTAGGTCACTGCTCAATGGAAATTATAAATTGCAAGCTTCTCTCTTTGTCCTCACAAACAAATAAATCCAAGAAAAACAGACTCTTTCAATAACCTTTTCCATAAAATTCTAGTCCCTGATCCTCCAAACTGAAAGTTAAGTGGCTGTCAATTTATTTGTCAGCCTCTGAGAAGGCCTCTGGAACAGAAGTCCAAAAACTATAAAAATGCACCTATGAAGACAGAAAAGTAGTTTTTAGTCTTATTTTATACTTTCAGATACTTAGCATACAGTGAATATTTATCCTTCTAAATAATTAAATTGCAAATTGAAGGAATTAGGAACTTAAAGAGTGTACTGAACTCTAATTAGATCATTAATATGGCCACTGGAGTGTTTATTATGTGCCTGGCATCACACCTGCTGCTTGACGTTACCCCATTTAATCCTCACAACAGCTCTGTAAGAGTGACTTGCCCAAGGTCACATAGCAAGTGTACTAACATGAATCTGGAGATCATTCAGAGAACACAAATGTTTTTAAGAACCAACAAATTTAAAGGGGAGGAAGTGGAGCAAGCATATTTGTGCAGTGTTTTGTTGTTGTTGTTGTTGTTGTTGTTGTTATTGTTTTGGAGACGGAGTCTCGCTCTGTTGCCCAGGCTGGAGTGCAGTGCGTGATCTCAGTCACTGCAACTTCCACCTCCCAGGTTCAAGTGATTCTCCCACCTTGGCCTCTTGAGTAGCTGGGACTACAGGCATGCACCACCACATCTGGCTAATTTTTGTATTTTTAGTAGAGCTGGGTTTCACCATGTCAGCCAGGCTGGTCTCGAAGTCCTGACAAGTGATCCGCCTACCTTGGCCTCCCAAAGTCCATGCAATACGTTTTTTATTTATTCAGGAAGTATTTATTTTTCCTAATATGTGTCAAAGCATCTACAAGGGATAAAAGGTTGCTCATTGCTACAGAACAATAATATACGTTAATGTAACACATATGTTGCAGGGATTGTTTTAAGTACTACTCTCTCTCTCTCATACACACACACACACACACACACACACACACACATAATCCAAATTTAACCCTCAAAACAAGCTTTATTATAATTCTGTATTTACAACAAGGGCTTCCATCATACTTAGAATAGAACCCAACCACCCCCGTCCTAGAAGGGTGAAGGATCGTGCCCCCCTGCCTACTCTGTTGGGCCACCACCCACCCCACCAACCTGCCCTGAGACTATCCTCTCACCCTCTATTCTCAAACTACACTGGTTCCTTTTTCTTTCAATTCTCCTGGAAGACACCAACTTAGTTTTCACCTGAGAATTTCTGTGTTTGCCGCTACCACTTGATTGCTTTGTCTCCAGACTTCTTGTGGCTGGCTCCTTCTGCTCCTCAATCCAAATGCCAACCCAGAGAGGCTTTCGTTGCCACCCAATCAAAAGTAGCACATCTGTCCCCAGTAGGTTACCTCTATCACAACAGCACAGGCTTCGTTTCTTTATCATACTTATCACGACGCCAAGTCACACTGGTAGCAGATTTGCTTGTTCACTGCTGTCTGTTCCTCCCACCCCACTCCAGCTAAATGAAAGCCAGGGAGCAGGGAGAAGCAGGTGGGGTGGGGCTGGAGGTGGGGTAGGGCTTGCCATGTAGCACATGCTCAACAAGTATCTGCTGTGTGAATGTATGTGTCCATTCCCTAAGGCAAGTAGCAAAACGTCATACCTGAGCTATCAATTTAGGGAGTTTTGATGGTAACATTTACCTGAGTGATAAGGAATAATGTGCAGAGAGCAATAAAATCTAATGCCAAAAAATAGAGAAAAAAGCCCTTACATGTTTGGAACTTAAACAAGTCTCTACTAAAAATCTTTTGAGTTACATATTAAATCAAATAAGAGATCTCAAATGATTCTGAGAGGAATAATGTTGAAAAAACTATGTCAAAATTTGTGGGACACCACTAAAACGGTACTTAGGGGGAAACACACACCTATCTATAAATACGAATTTCAGGAAACACAGAAGTTAAAGGAGTAAGTATTCATCTTGAGAATTTAGGAAAGGCAGAACTGAGAAAACCCAAAGGAACAAAGAAAATAGAAAATAAAGGTAAAAACATAAATAAATAAAACAGAGAAAAAATAAGGAACATAAATGAAACTATTTTAATAAAGCGAACAAATAAGAATATGCAGATAAGCCTAACCTCAAAACACTGATAAATAAGAACATAGAAGAAAACTGAAAAGAAACACGTAGCATTTAAGAAAAGAAAAAGTGATAACCACAGTCACAAAAGAAGCCCTCAACATGAGAAGAACCGTGTTCGGATCCCTTGGAGCCCAGCCCCGGCAATTTCATCCCAAAGTTTCCAACATAAAATGGTAGCTCAACATCACTATTAAAAATGTTTTTTTCCACTAAACTTCTTAAAATAAACTTTTTATGTCCATTACAGTTTTAAAACACATCCGTCATAATTATTTCTAGTGACAATAGAATTGTTGAATATTTGGAAAACATAAAAAGGAGAAGAAATTTAAAAGCTACCCTAATCCCAGAGATAGTATGTATGTATGTATGTATGTGCAGATTGTGCAGGCTTGTTACACAGGTATACATGCGCCATGGTAGTGGTCTGCTGCATCCATTGCCCGGTCATGTACATTAGGTATTTCTCCTAATGCTATCCCTCCCCTATGCCCCCACTCCCTGCTATTCCTCCCCTAGCCCCTCATCCCACAGGCCCCAGTGTGTGATCATAGACACAGGGAGGAGATGGTTTTACCATGTGGCTAAGAGATACGAAACCAAAATACTGGCAGAAAAAAAGAAACCTGATTGTTGGTAGACTCATAATTATACTAATAAAACATTGGGTGGTATGTTTTTGAAATGCACTGATTAATTATTTTGTCTTTATTTCTTACTATTCCTCTTCATGCACTCTCCAATCCAGCCAACTGCAGTAACTTCATGTTTCCGTAACATGCATAGTGTTTTAATGCTTCCATTCCTTTACTCATCTGATTGTTTTCTATCTGCAATACCATCCCTCTCATCTCTACCTGTTCAAATTTTACTCCTCTCTATGAAGAAACTTCCCTTTATTTCCTAGTTGGAAATAATTTCTCTCTTCTTGGAATCCTTCTAGACTGCCTGTGGCTCTGCTGTGGCATTTACAGTACTATAATGTAATATAGCTTTCTTTGCATGATTATTTTCTGAATATATGCTTTAAGTTTCCTGCACCATATCCCAGAGGAACCGATCACTTCATGTGTATCTTTGTTTCTTCACAACATCTAACCTAGCATCAGAATTTGTATTTAAGTAATCTGTATTTAAGCCAGGTATTTAACACAGCCTCTGAGGCACAGTTTCCTCAGAATTTTGGAGCTAAAAACAGTTCTTACTTCTTGGTGTTGAGATTAAATAAGCTTATGTACATACAACTTTTAGCACAGCATGTCATACATAGCATGCATTCAATATGATAGTGCATTCAGTAAGTGGTGAATAAAATAATATCTAACATTGGATGAGGAAAGGTACAGAAGCCTTTCAAATATTTGGGTAATTAAATAATCAAAACCAGCTGTTAGCAAGCTGTATCTATATTAACATTTTGCCAAATTGCAGCAATTCTAAAATGATATCGATGTTTAAATATGTCATCAGTTTACTATCAGCTTGCCTAGAAAAAAAGAAACACTATTATATTAAATATATACATCAATTACAACACATACTCACAATTTCAGAGACATTTGAATTATAGAAATGCAGGAATTTCCATGTCATATTCCTATCCTGTCTTCTAGCATGTCAGTTCTTTGCACGTACATCCCCACTGTTCTGAGAACAACAGTGAATATCCACCACTGCCTAGACATGTACACCTGCTGCCAACATGTCTTTGCAAACTTGGTTGCTCTGCAAATTTCTGGAACCTGTGGTCTGTCCTTGCCATTGTATCAGAAACAAACTCTCATGGTAGTGCAAGAAACCACATCTCCCATTGCCCACATCTGTTGGACTTTCTTGCTACTCATTTTCCTTCCCAGTGCCACAGCTTTTCAAAATGTTGACCACTTCTCTCTAAATTGTACTCTTACTGTATTGATACTTATACTGGTAGGTTAAATTTTCACGTTTTATAATTTGCAAAGTTTCTACATATAATAATCCATTTAATTGTCACACATGCACAAAAAGCTTGTGATATTTAAAAAGCAAACGAAAACAAGCTTTATTGGTCCACATTTCTCTGATAAGGAGATGGAGGCCCTGAAAAGACTTCCTGACTTGCCAAAGTTCACAGAGCTAAAGTATAAAAGCAGCCAGGTGTTCTGAATCCAAATACAATGCTTTTGGTTTTAAAATTGGTTTCACATGTTCTCTATTTTCTTCTGTATTCTTTGCTTCCTTCACTGACATTTACTCCCTTCTGAAGCCATAGATAATACTCATAACACTTTGTGTCTCTCTTTTTTTCCATTTCACCATAGCTTTAGGCTTTAAATATAATCTCGACACGGATGAGCCCTGTGTCTGTCCTGCACTGCAGTTCATTGTTTCTTACTCTATCTGGACATTTCCATTCATACACTGTGTCATCACTTTAAATAAAATTTACTCATGGGTGGGGGGAAGCAAATTCTAAAAAACAAAACAACTGTCTTATTTTCTAACCACTATAACAAATAAAACAGAAGTTTCCATCCTATTCTCGAATTCCCTAATTATATAAGGAAACTCTTTTCCCTTCTTGATCAAAGACCTCAAAGAATACTAATATAACTACACTTGGTAACTGAGGGTTGATAGTAAAGAATAACTTTAAAATCTTTGAAAAGGTAATCTTTTCGCCATCAGATTGGCTTATCATAGAAAGATAGTTACCAGGGGCTAGAAAGGGTACTTGGGGGCTGGGGGCAGAAGTAGGAATGGTTAATGGGTACCAAAAAACCCAGACAGAATGAGTAAGACCTACTATTAGATAACACAACAGGGTGACCATAGTCTAACTTAATTGTACTATTTTATTTTTAAGATGGAGTCTTGGTCTGTCACCCAGGCTGGAGTGTGGTGGTACAATCTTGGGTCACTGCAACCTCCACCTCCCAGGTTCAAGTGATTCTCCTGCCTTGGCCTCCCAAGTAAGTGACAGGCACCCATCACCACACCTGGTAATTTCTGTATTTCTAGTAGAGACAGGGTTTTACCATGTTGGCCAGGCTGGTCTTAAACTCCTGACTTCAAGTGATCCAACTGCCTCAGCCTCTCAAAGTGTTGGGATTACAGGCATGAGCCACTGCACCCAGCCAATCGTAAATTTTAAAATAACTCAGAGTGTAATCGGATTGCTTGTAACACAAATGATAAATGCTTGAGAGGGCAGATACCCCACTTTCAATGATGTGATTCTTTTATACCACATGCCTATATAAAAACAATAAAAACATCTCATGTACCCTATAAATATACGTGTCAACTATGTGCCCATAAAAATTAAAAATTAAATTAAAAAACATTAGTTAATCAAACCTTACCAACTGATCTGGTGTTCACTCCTTACCTAGCCACTATCCACATATGAGTATATGGTTGAAAGTGACAGTCAAATTATTTAGCTACAGATGACTGTACCCCGTGGGCATGGCCACACAGAGTGTACCAGGTAAATATCATCCCTGTTCATGCTAATATAACTAACTCAGCACAACCCCAAAAGACAACTTTAGAACTAAACAAACAATAACAGTGATGAACTGTAACATCCAGGGCTTTGAAAATCATGAAAATGTAACATATTTTGAATTTTCAAAAGAATCTTACCAACTGAGAATCTGTATTATTCTCAATCATTATTCTAAATATGACGGTAGCAAGCACACACACAAAACAAATATTCAGGAGTTCTCAAAATTCTGGAAACCATCAAAGGAGGATACCAAAAGAGCCATATATACTCCTCTATAAAACTTGTAATACAAATTTTGCTGTAGCTACAAATAACTACCAAAAGTAAAGAAACAGAAATCTCTATTTCATTAAGTTCTCTATCTCTGTGAAATCTTATAGCATAAAACAAAATTTTAATGACAACACAATCCCTGTAGATAATCAGAAGATTTTCACAGTAATAAAACAGGTTAGCTCACAAAACCGTTGTGTTTGGTTCATCATATGATACTATTTAGGGTACATAATCCTGAAAGGGCAATCCGATAATCACACTAGAAGCAATTTTGTACAATACTAGTGCTGAAAAGTCAATTTAACTTTCCAGCTTTATAAGACTTTGTTATTGCTATTGTTAATTATTTCTCATTTAATGGGAAATTGGCAAGAAGGTCCCCGACTGTCATTTTAAATCTGCAGTAATATCATGTGAAGCTTTTCGTCCTTATTCCCAAGTCCTGGATTATCAGAGTTAAATGGCAGATCCGGCGTTACAAAAGCTCAGGGGCAGGCACTGTTACACAAATTGCCAATTCAATTAACAGTGTGCAAATGGTCCACTGGCAGACTGCAGGAAGGACAGCCATTTTGGCAAGTGTCATTCCTAATTTACCAAACTGTCAAACCTTCCACTCAGGTGCCTGCGGTCACTGTCTGCTTCTTAATGCTACGTTGTAAAAGCTGCAGGAACCATTCTTGTAGCTTGACAAGGCACAATACTCAAAACTGATTTTAAAATCAAATGTACAGTTGTCTTAATTATTCTCAGTATAAATGATGTTTTAATTACAAAAACAGAGTGGGAATATTATGTCAGGAATGGATACTAGGTTCACATAGGAAGATAAGAACACGCTACCTGCTTGTCTTAAGAAGTGAAAGAGGAAGGAGAATTTATCCTAGAATGATGTATTAAGTCATAGAATTTTTTAATTTTACTAAATAATGGTGTAAGCCCTTTTCCTCCAAATTTATACAGTATTACTTCTTAATGTAAATTGAACAGTAAACTTTTCTCCCTATAGTTGTTCCCATGCTTTTGAAATCATCATGAGGAGTGTTCAGCAAGTGACACTTGTATTCTGAGTCCTTTTCCACCACACCCTTCACCTTGATTCTAAGTGTCCTCATTTACATAATTCCTCATACACTGATGCTCAATTAAAATTTTATAAGAAACATAACATACAAAGTTGTTACCATCTTCCATATATTCACTATTTCAGCAACTATTTTCTGAACGTCATGGTCAGTGCCAGAGTAAAGGTAAAAAGTTGTTTGGGATGACTGATTGGAGTATTTCAGCAAAATTTCTTCTCTGCTACTTATTTGACATTCTTCATAGTCAATAACCCTTTCTCTGAGAATATCAAGAAGATATCCAACAAAGGGGAAAGAAATTATTTTCATTATGAAATTGTTTCTTCCCTTCTCCACAAATATCACTGAAGACTCTGTCAAGTCAGGAGAGGAGGTGTGAGGGATGTAAATAAAATATGTAGATCAATGAGACAATAGCTCATAGTCTATTAGGCTGTCCCAGAGAGACCTTTGGGTGAATAGTCTTGGAGAGCCTGACGCACTGTAAAGCATTCTTTCAACAAATAATTATTGAGTACCTGTATGTGTCAGGTGCTACTGTAAGCCAGGCAAACTTAAATGAGTTACACATGGCCCCTTTCTTTGAAGAGCTATGTTTTAGTAGAGAGAAGTGATGGTGACCTATGAAAGAGAAGAAACGAACTTAATTTATAGGCAGAACCTCTAGTACTAGGTAGTAGCACTTTCTGATTAGGTAAGTCAGAAAAATCTCTGATGATTTTTATCAAGAGGGTCAGATGTGCAAATAGGCAGAAAATACGTATATCTCCATGGTCAGAGTATAGAATGCTACCTAAGGGGAAGGATATCCTACACCAAAACACCTCTTCTACAACCTGAAATTTCACCATTACCAAGTCGTTCCTTTGGCTCTATTCACCTTTTCATTTTTGGTTCGCCTACTGTAGTTATCAATTATTATAAGCTCATAAGAATTTTTAGTTAGACATGAGATGAAAACAGGGAGAGAACCCAGGCCTATGAAAATGGGAATTTAAAAAAACAAATGTTTAGCAAAAAGGCAAGGATGAGGGCACTTCAATGACAGACTTCTTTCGAATTTTGCTTAAAACAATGTTTATCTTTACACATACATATATACACACATATGAAGGTATATATATATACACGTGTGTGTGTATATATATATATGTGTGTGTGTGTGTGTGTGTGTGTGTGTGTAACATATACACGTATATACATAGGATACACAAACCCATACTTATACAAAACAAGTAGCAAAAACATAATTGCTCAAAAATGCAAAAAGTAGATCTGAATACCAGTCTTATAATTTGGCAGCCAGTTTATAGATTAAAAAAATAGAATCAATCATTCTACAGTTCTGTTACCACGACACATCAACTTAGGCAGATGCCTTTAACCAAAGGGTAATGACAAAGGCAATGGGAGTCAGAAACATTTCACAGCATCAAACCCTGCTGGCACTACAATTCACTGAACGGCAACTTGATTTTATCACTGTCAGTAATTTTCATCAGTCTTGGTCCAATTTAATCAATAAACCTTTAGCTAAGTGTCTACCATATTCATGGCACTATACTAGGGATCTGCTATGGAGGCAAAAAGTCCTTGTGCTCAGAGGGCTTATATTTCTACCGCTCTGCAAAGCAAACCCATCTCTGGCAGGACCAGACCCCTTCCCCTCTCACAAAGTCTGACTCATTCAGTCTTGCAGATTTGTCAGCTGTCGGCGGAACGCTGGCCACCTCTTATCTGTCTAAATCCTGTTTCTCAAGGTTACTCATAGAATTTTCGTTTGTAAGACTAGTAACACAGTTGATTTTTGCCTGTGTCTTAAGAACTTTCTAGTTACTGGACAATATCACCTATATATTGCCTTATGTTACATATATGCACCTAAATAAAATAATAACAGTGACTAATATTAGAGACTGACATATTGACCACCTACTTTGTGCTCAGCTCTCTTGTGAGAGCTTTACATGCATCACCACACACAAAGAGGCTGGGATAATCAATAACTCCATTTTACAGTGGAGGAACTGAGGTTGAGACCTGCCAAGTCACCTGTTCAAGGTGACTCAGCCAGGAAGTGGCAAAGCCAAGGGTCAGGCAGTTTGGCTCCAAACCCCATGCTGTCTTTCTGCTGTGTTATTATGCCTATAGACATCAAGTACATTAACCCTCACTTTTCCCTAAGCAGAGTGTAAGGGCCATATTGTTTTACTCTTACTCATAATGAGGCTGGAGAATAAGAACAGAGGTATGCCTTACCCAGGTTACTTCAGGAGTTATTGAAAAAGCCAAAAAGATAACCTGGAACACTCTATTTCCCATTGTTTCCCAGCCCATAGTACCTCTTGAGGATAAATTCCATCCTATTTTGAAGCCCATGCTGTATTGGTCAACTCTAGAGTATCTACAAATCTGTACAATCTTGCCTTGAAGTTATTTTGAACTAATTAAGCAGAATGGGCTCTAATCACTGGTTGATATTCCTTGCTATCTATTATTTACTTTTATTCCCCCATGAAGCCTGATGTCTGGTAGGAAGTCTTTTATACTAAAATTTAATTACCTCTTCCACCCTAGGGGAGGTGTGCAAAGCCCTGATAACAAAATAAATACACGAAGGTTAAAGAAACCCATCTTAGAGTGGTGCTTCGCGTCACTCTGAGAAGCAATGTTCTCTGCAGTTTGTAGGACAAGGAAAGCATGCAGCGTGGAGGCACCAGTTGGAGAGGCTGGAGGATGTTCTAGCCAGCCTCGAACTCAGTCCTTCAAACTGTCATCTCCTTATTTTGTTTGAGGTGTATACATCTAACCATCTATCTCACCACTACACAATGACTAAAAAAATGCTAGTCAAACCACAAATACATGCCTTACTTTCCTACAAAGAAATGAAATTAATTTCCCTACTTATGTATAGAAATAAGTCTTACCAAATGACATCTGCTTCATGCATACACTGAAGAGGCACTGAATGTGCTTCCCTCTGCCACGTCAGGTGCTGTGGGTGACACAGATGTAAACATCACGGTTCCTGTCCTCACCCAGCATGCCATCTATATGGGGAGTCAAATCACAGCCTGTGTCCACATTCTCCTTTTTGCCTCAATGGCACTGTGTCTGAGGAGATGCTCATGACCTGAACAAGAGCAATGACTGTTCAACCAGTCTGTACTTCTGGTCTCTCTGACACCTGGTTACCAGAGCAATCTGTCTAAGAACAACCCTGATCTTTCCCCAAATCAAAAACATTCTAATTTTCCTCACTGAATACTAAATAGAAATGTATCCTCTCCAGGCTGTCATTCCAAGCCCAATTGTCAGCCCTCTCTCTCACTCTTCCTCCACAGGAACCATGCTCCAGCAACGCTAGACAACTCTCTTACCTAAGCACACAGTGTTTTTCTTTCACCCCAAATGATGTTCATGCTATTTCCTTCCTGCAAAGTGCTCTTCTACCAACTAACATTATACCCTATCTTTGATGGCTTCTCCAACCCTACGTCCTCTACAAGCTCCCTCCTGAACGACCAGGCACACTAGGACGGACTCTCTTTCCCTCAAACTCTACCTGCTTTAGTTATACCTCCCATAAGGCGTTGGTCACAGTCTGGCTTTGATTCATTCAGTCAGAGAACATTTCTTGAATACCTACCACATGCCATGAACTGGTAATACAAAGATGAAAACTAAACATGTTCACAAAAAGTTCATAATGTATCTAGAGAGGCAGACATGCAAACAACTGCTAAGTCAATGTAGCCAGTGCTCTGTGCAGGGTTTCTCAACCTTGGTCCCATTTAGGGTATTTAGGGGATTATGGGAGGTTGTCCTGTGCATCAGGTAAAGAGAAAACAGCACAAAGAAAAGCGAACTTTCCTCTGTACACTTTAGATGAATGGATTTTTTTTTCCAATCCTATAGAGCCTTAGCTACTTAACCAGTAAAATAGAAACAATAACTCACTTACTGTAGAATTTTGTTAAGGATAAGTAACCAGCACAGTGCCTCACACAGGTACTTCACACATGCCACTTTCCTTCTCTCCTTCTGTCACTGCATGAAGGCAGGGGCTGCCTCTTACTCACCATTACACAATTTATACGACAGCATCTGGTAGATCAGACAGCATTTTAATTGTAGTTTTAAATATTTGGCAGACTAAGGATGGCTGTAAATTATTTGTTGCTTCTCCCATCTATTTTGCCTTCCCTTGATTCTAGGCTGGCCTTGTGACTTGCTCTGACCAACAGAAAGGGGTAGAAGTGATACTGTGTTAGCTCCTGCCTAGCCTTTAAATGGCCAGGTAACTTCTGCTTTTGCTCTGGTAGAAGCCAGGTGCCACATAAGAAGTCGCACCACTCAGATACCTCTATTATGAAAAAGCCCAAACTATCCAAGTGGAGGATACATGCAGGAAAATCTACACACTCAACTGACAAGCCCAGCCCATGTGCCAGGTGAATGCCGTCACACAGTCTCAGGTAAGACTAACAGGATAACCCTCCAGTCAATCCACATACCATGAACAATACTAAATCACTGTTACTGGAAGAGACTTATTTTGGGGTCCTTTGTTATACAGCATGAGCTAACTAAAACTAATGTGCACAGTACAACTGGAGGATGTAACACTACAGATTCTAAGAATTCTGATTTACATTAAAAAAGTGAAAGTAGTAGGAATTAGAACAGTCAGAAAATGTCTTAGGAGATTTAAGTTGTAACTTGAAGGATATCATTTGGTTAATACGCTCTAACTATTAAGGATGTAATTCTTTTTGTCTATTATGACTATACATTTTCCCCAACTTTTATTAAAATTTTCAAAAGTAAAGTGAAAATAATATAGTAGTGAATACCCATATACCTTCTACCCTGATTTAACAATTATTAACCTTTGGCACTAGTTGCTTAGTCTATAAACATGTACACATATACACACTTTTTGGGAAACAATGGAAGGTAAATTATAAACATAATGACATTTTAAAAAATTGTGGTAAAATAGGTATAAATAAAATCTTTTTTTTTTTTTTTGAAACGGGGTTTTTTTTTTTCCTGTTGCCCAGGTTGGTGTGCAATGGCTCAATCTCTGCTCACTGCAACCTCTGCTTCCTGGGTTGAAGCAATTCTCCTGCCTCAGCCTCCTGGGTAGCTGGGATTACAGGTGCCCGCCAACAGGCCTGGCTCATTTTTGTATTTTTAGTAGAGACGGAGTTTCGCCATGTTGGTCAGGTTGGTCTCGAACTCCCAACCTCAAGTGCTTCACCTGCCTCAGCCTCCCAATGTGCTGGGATTACAGGGGTGAGCCACTGCACCCGGCCAAAATTCACCATCTTAACTGTTTTTAAGTGTACAGTTCAGTAATGTTAAGTAAACTCACATCATTGTGAACCAGTCTTCAGAACTCTTTTCGTGTTACAAAGCTTAAACTCAATACACACTAAATGACAATTCCTCATTCCTCGATACCCTCAGTTTCTGGCAACCACTATTGTACTTTCCATCTCTATAAACCTGACTACTCTAGGTTCCTAACACATATAGTACTGTCTTTTTGTGATTGGCTTATTTCATTTAGCATAATGTCTTCAAAGTTCACACTTGTAGCATGTGTCAGAATTTCCTTCCTTTTTAAGGCTGAATAATATTCCCTTGTATGTATGTATATACCACATTTTAAAAAATCTATTCATCTGTCAATGGATATTTGGGTTGTTTTCACCATTTGGCTAATGTGAATAATCCTGTTCTAAGTATGGGTTTACAAACATCTCTTTAAGACCCTGCCTTCGATTCTTTTGGCTATATTCCCAGAAATGGAATTGCTACATCATGGATCATATAAAAATACATCATGATATTTTACCCCTACACTTCAACATGCATGATTTAAGAATGAGGGTATTCTGCATAAATATTTCCTTTTATTTGTTAAGGTTCATATTATAGTAGTTGTTAGCTGATGCCTTGGTGTATTAGTCCATTCTCATGCTGCTAATAAAGACACACCCAAGACTGGGTACTTTACAAACGAAAGAAGTTTAATTGACTCACAGTTCAGCATGGCTGGGAGGCCCCAGGAAACCTATAATCATGACTGAAGGGGAAATAAATACATCCTTCTTTACATGATGGCAGGAAGGGTAAGTACCAAGCAAAAGGAGAAAAAGGGGAAAAGCCCCTCCTAAAACCATCACATCTCATGAGAACTCACTATCATGTGAATAGTATGGAGGTAACAGCCTCTATGATTCAATTGCCTCTCACTGGGTCCCTCCCATGACATGTGGGGATTATGGGAACTACAGTTCAAGGTGGCATTAGGGTGAGGACACAGCCAAACCATATCAATTGGGCTTGCATTCCAGCCCTTCCATTCACTGGCTGTTGGCTTCAAACAAGCTACTCAGCCTTGCTAAGCCTTGGTTTACTCACCTGTAAAGTGGGATAAGAATGTTTACTTCATAGAGTTGAGATCACTAGAAGAAAACAGTGCCATGAAAACACTCAGTAATAGTGCCTAACAGAGGATATATTGCTCAGAACATGTAGCCTGCTGTGATGAAATACTTTTGCCATGGAAAAGCTAATGTTATTTAATCATTAATAACACTGAAAAGTTATTTGTTATACTCTTCACTTACCATTTCAGGTGTCCTTAAAAGGGAAAGAGCTAGGCTCTCATTATTATGTTTTCTTTTTCGTTGTAAGCTGTTTTGCTTCCTTAAATCTTTCAGCAAGCTAGTATTCTTTCCTTCCTTCTTCCTTCTGTTAGACAATGAAGTCAAATTTGAAGGAGCGTCCTTTATGAAATTACAGAATTTTAGAGGGAACTTAAGAAGTGACCTATTAAAACTTCCTCTTCCATTTATTTCCCATATTTTGCTTGAATAACCACATCACAGCTCGGTCCTTTACAATTCTGAGGTCTTTGTATGACTGCTTTTCCTTAGATTGAGTGAATACCTGCCATGCTGGCTTACTCCTGGGGTACTAAACAGGGGATTCCTGTTTTAGATTGGAGAGCAAGCAATTGGCCTCTAACCTCCCTTTTAGCTATAAGAGTACATGACACGCTTTCTTTATGCTAACACATGCACAAGAGGGCCTGCAACTTTTTTCTGGTGATGGTTCAACATAGGCTGTGTTTCTTCTCATGATACTCAACAATCTGGATAAGAAACGATGTAACAAGGGCTTGTCTGATGCAAAAGGGATTAATTTTATTAGTCAACAGTGAGGCTAATATAGTAATGGAAATTAGTATAGATTTCCATGCCTAGAGCTATAGGAAATTATTTAGGGCTTAGAAGTAACATCTCAAGAGGTACAATCTGAGCTCATGATAAATCTGCAGGGCCTGTGTCTCTCTGAGGCTGCAAGATGCCTCATAACTTCCCAGTACTATGATCTTCTTGCACAGTCAAACTTAGATAATGCTAGATAGAGAAATCTATTACTGTTCAAACATTTTCCACTTTCAAGGTGATTTCAATTTCAGCAGAGAATTCAATACAGAAGACCAGGCATGATTTAAAAAATATCCATTGACTTCATTCATATCAAACCTGTTATGCAAACTTTGAATTGCTGAGCTAAGATTCGAGGCACAATTTTGCAATTAAGCTAACAGATATATATTAACGGAAATGCTCAGTGAGCTCCATTTTCTCGGAGAAGATTCTGGGAATCATTAATTCTACTTAAAAGAAAAAAATGGAGAAAAAGTTAAGCTTTAATGTATAAAACATAATTTCTTACATGAAAGTGCTCTTTAAAACTGCAGAAGGAAGTTACAATTTTAACTTTGTTGAGACAATGTTGCTCCACATACCTTGAGTTTTAAATGAATAAACCAGGCACTGTCACCAACTAGGATCCTAGCCAGTTCTAGCACAGAAACTGCTCTATGTCACAGTTGGGAAACTTGAGACTAATACACTCATGCACATCTTTCACTTTTGGAGTTCTCAACAAAATTCAAAACGTAATTCCCTCTGGTCTCCTCTTACTCTCATTCATTTATGGATCTCCACTCCTCACCCCAGCCTACCTTATTCCCATGGCTTTTCCCCTGGATGAAGCCTCCTCTAACATCCATTCCACTGAAAATGAACTCTCTCCATCCTTGATCTCCTCCCAGAACATACACTGTACCTCTTACCCTAACTGAAGCCTCTCTCCCTGTTCATCTATAGTACTCTGGGCCTCTTACAATTCTGCTAAATGGGAGCTACTTATCTCTCTTACTGTTACCCTCCCCCCACCCACCCCCCACACATTCTTCTAATCTCATGCAAAACGTCCTCCCTTGGCACACACATGCCTGCATATCACTCTCTCACACATTCTCAAGTTTGGTATCAAGGAAACACAATAAAAAATCTATTGCTCAGAAACCTAGAACTAATATATATCATCTACTGAATAACATTTCAAAATTTTGGCAAACAAAGATTCACACATATTTTTGTATTTTTTTTCTTAAAACTACTTAATATTTCACATAAATTCCAGATAGACATTTGTCTGCTGGCTTCCTGAGGCAACCCACCAGCCTGGCTTTTCACAGATGTCTTTTTCCTTACCTACCTGACAATAGTTTCAATTATTTCCTTGAAGAAGCGTCCCCACATCAATCACTGCCCACTCTCATCTCTGTTTTTCCCTGTACCCCTTTAGTATTTACACATATAGTTATTAATCATGCCATGTTGCCATTTGATGATATGAACTTGTTATTTAGCTCTTTCACTGAATACTGTTTGCTACAAGCACATTATAAACCTCATGAAAGCATGGACTTTGGTTTCTATTTTTTATTAGTCTTTAACAAATATTAGCCAGCCAATAGAAACCATAAAATTAAGATTAATGCATGGAGCTATTACTCTTTCTTCTTTTTTAAAGAGAGGCTTTCTTTCAACACAAATTAGGATCGAGTCGGTGAGCAAACCAGGCCAAATTTTGTTAATGGTCAGATAGCAAAGGCAGAAGCTTCCCCTTGCTATTCAAATTGTGGTGAAACTGGAGGTCCAGGTGTTTCTGCAATGCATTCAATATGTTTTCAATATCCGGATGAAGACTTACCATTCATTATGTGGATAGAGAACAGTCTGTATTTAGATGATAATCTATTACACAATTAAGAGTATTTTTTACATGTATTCAGAGGCCAACTGAAAAGAGTAATTTCAAATAATCACCACCACCACCACCGTGTATAGATCGTCACCATGTGTCAGTTCCTTCATACATATTATCTCTAATTCTTATCCCAACCTGATAGATGCTACTATCCTCATTTCACAGTGGAGCCAACTGAAGGTCAAATAATTTAGCCAGGTCACTCAAGGTCACATACCTAGTCTGTGTAGCTCCTTCAAGAGCTAGTATTTTAACTGTTCTGTGTTAGTTGAAAATCTTGTTATTTCCACTATGGAAAATGAATTAATCATTAACAATTTCTGGAAGAAAATTACAACAAATGTTTACACTAAAAATGCATATAGTCTGTATCTAGTTGTTACCAAGTTAATATTTCATGTTTGGACAAATCCTTTGGATTGATCTAAAATAATACCTATTATCACCTAACAATCTATAGCCAGATACCTATGTACAAAGTGGTCTATTAAGTTCAATCAAATAACACCATACATAATATCTTGAAAAAAATTTAAAAGCCATAAAACTTCCAAATAATATAAATCAACAGGAAGAAAAATGCCATACCTCAGGCTATGTGTACATTGGAAATACTGCCTTGCAGAGAGACCTTGAATAGAGTTCAATGAATTCTGGGTAATGTTTGAAAGGTCAGAGAAACAATGCCAAAAAAACCAACCAAACAAAAAAAACTTAGCAATGTGACCAAAAGGGAAGCTTAAATAAAAATATGTCATGATTATAGAGATTGCTATTTTTTAAATCCCAAAGTGAACATGATTTTCTGGTATGATGCTTCCAGTAACCAATCATTACTTAAGGAATAATCCCCAAAGTTTGATATGGTAAAGTGAGTCAAGTTTAAGTTCTGATAATTTAAAGTAATTACAAGGATAGTATCAAGTAATTTCAATTGGCCTCTTAGTGCAAATACCTACTGGTGTCACAGCTACTGACGGAATGGACACCGAGTTTTTGTTATAACACTATAACCATTTTATATTCACAGGACCTTAAAGAGTACCTACAGCAAAGACTTTTGCACTTCAGTAACTAGCACTGCCTGGATGAGGAAAAGGATAGACATTTCATTTACAAATTCCACCACTGGGAATTGTACTATAGCGAGGTGCCCTGGTAGTTGGTATCTAAATACTTATTCTGACTAGTTTCTCTCTTAGAGGATCACTTTAGATGCCACTGTGATTCAATAAACCGCTGGGATATAGCATTAACTCTCAGTGTGTCAGAACTTGAATATCCATTCATATTACAATCAGGGGATTCAAATGATAGATTGTTTCTGGATCAGAGTTTCTCCAGTCAAGAATACTTTTATCTGATGAGAATGACTGTTTTGACTTTGAGATATAAAACCCATAGAGATACTAATTCAAATACATTTAATCTGATCTCCATGCATTCCGACACTTTACTGTTACATCTCAGCTATTCCTTACAGGAAAAAACTTACTGTACTGCCAAAAACACCCCCTGTCACCTCAAATGACAAGAGCATTCGTGCATTTTCATAAGCTCATTTCAGGACAGGAAAAGCAAGTTCCATAATTCCCAATAAACACTTTAAGACACTAGAATATTTTAAATGAATGCCATAATTAAAGGACTAACCACCATGATTCTATGTATATATAATGACCAATGATAGGAATCGTAACTTCAAATATCTATGAGTTAATAAAATTATAAATGGCTTCTCCCACTCCCCTAAAAGTTGTGTGCATACGTATGTAGTTCTCTCTAAGGCCTTTGTTTTCCATTTGATTTTGTTTCAATCGTCCTCACAACATCTGAGAAAAATGCTAATTATTCCACATACATTCAAGTACACAGCTTCACATCAAAGGCTGGAAAAATCAATAACCACAAGCATAAGTAAAATATACTTGTCAACTTATTCCATAAGTACAATATCTATCAAAAATAATACTAAAGACTTTATCAGGTAATTTAAACTACAGATGATAGTTCTTATAGTTAAGACCTTTAAGCAGGATAAACAGCAACTCAATGTTGCAATTTTTTAATCCAAATGGTAATTGGAACATAGTGATTTAGCAAAAATAAAATATATTACTCCTGTTAGTACAAGAGCCCACAGGTGTGATTATCTAGCTGAATATTTCACACACAGACACACACACACACACATTAAAAATTGTGATTTTTATCAACCAAGCTGTAAGGAAGTGTGAAGAAAGCTGCAAGTCTCATTACAAATGCAACCTGGGGAAGAACATCTAGAAATTCATCTTTGCAAGTCTAGGATAAGTAAAAGGACCAATGCTAACATACGAAATATAAATAGAAAAAAAAGTATCAGTAGTAGCAAGATCCACAGTAAGTAATAATCATAGCAATTTTCTTGTGACTGTTCTAATCTAAAATGACCTTTGGTTGATTTGTTAATAGCTCAATATTCTCCCTTAATGACACCCACGTTATAATGTGACCAGAGCTCTGACTACTGTATGTCAAATCAACACACCAAATGCTTTGATGTTGTTCTAAGGCAGGCTCCCTTTCTAGACCTTTCAAAAATGAAGTCTTTGGAACATAACCTTCCTTGTGATATAGTCCAACCAAACTACTAAAACTTTTCCAAAACACATCATGCCTATTTCCCTCTCCATGCCTTGGCATGCATAGCCTTCCTTTCTTCTCTGTCTGATGAACTCCCGCTCATCCTTCAAGATTCATCTCAAATAATCTTTGAAATAATCTTTGGTTGTGAAGTCTTTCCTGTCATTCTTAGGCCAAGTTATACCTTTCATATTCACTCATAGGTATTAATAACCAATTTCCTGTCTCCACCACCAGACTGAATTCCTGGAAAGCAAGTAGTTACTTTTACTTTTGTTATGTTATGTCCAAATCTGGTATGGCTCTATAATAAATACTCAGTAAGAGTTGGATTGATGGGATGGATGCATGCATGAAGACTACCTTGTATTGCAATCCACATTCTGACATTCTGGGATTTTGACTTAAAAATTACAACAAGATTGTTACTGAATTATCTACCAGCTATATCCAGATGATGCAAGTTCAATAGTATTAAAAACAAAAAACAAACAAACAAAATGATTGCACCATGGCATCAAAGATTCTGAGCAGAAGTTGTAGGTTATATAAGTTCAGTGTTGTACTTAATATCCTACAAGAAGAATACTATGACCACTCATATACTCGACCAAACTTACACATAAAATGTATTCTTTTATGAATAAGGCTTTTGATTGAATAAAACCATGGTCAATTGATATACAAACAGATATTGGTGCTTATTACACTGTTCATATGGTTCTCAGAAAAAATTGTGATTTTTCGTTTTCTATAATTATTTCAAAATACTGAGAACATCTTGCCAAAGGACAGCTGAGACAGGATGACAAACATCCAGAGAACACCCCCAAAGGCAGGAAGAAAATTCAACAGAAATATTCTGTGACACTCCACATAGCTCAGTAAATTAGTGTTTCATTTCATGGAAGGAAAACAAGCATGTTCAAGAGATCCTAGGTCAGTTTTGCGTTTTTACTCGGTAGAACGATATACCATGTGGTATAAACCTAAACTGCCTAGTCTTCATCACAGAGTTCAAAATCTACTCTAACTGATTTGAAGTCTAGAATTAAGTGAAGAACTAAAAGTGCACAGTGATCCTAAGGTCACAAGCAAAGACCCACAAAAAAGTAATAAGAGATTGTAGTCTTAGTACCAAGGTTGTTTCCTTGAAAGTTTTTTCGTGTGTGTGTGTGTGTGTGGACAATACATTTCATTTTACTGAATTTCAGTCAACTCCATGGTAGACAACACCATCCGTCTTATTTCATCTTTTTAACAAGGACTTGATGAGGTGACACGGGACTGATTCTTAAAAACACATTACCTGCTATGTGAGGCATTGTGTGACAGAAAGAACTATTTTAGTGACAGGCACCTGACAGCAGATTTGTTGATTTCATGGTCACTTCATTTAAAGTAACAACAGGGTGAAATATGCCATCTGATAATCTGTTTGAATGTTGACTGTGAAAAGCACTTAACATTTCTGCCAGCTACCACGACTACAGAATCTGTTCTTCAATATGTGAGGGTCTGTCTTCCTCTCTACTCATTTTTATCAATTCTCTGCCCCCATCCCCTCTTTCCTCAGAGGAAATCCCCCAGTAATTTTCTGGAAATAATGTTATGCAGAGAAAACTGGCACCAAGGATAAACAGTTCTCCTTTAAGCTACACTTTTTTTTTTTTCTTCAGATGCGATGTATTTTACAGTTTGAGGCTACTAGCTGAGAAAGGGACTTAGGACCCTTTTTCAGAAATCCACAGGCTAGAAATTAGAAGGATACAAGTCCCTTCTAAAAACATCATTTAATATCACTAAACTCCAACCAGGGTGGAGATGTGTGTGTACACATGGGTGTTGTACCCTTCATTCTCTACATGTTAGCTTGAGAAAATAATAAATTCAACACTTGAAGACCATGTTTCTATATATTTTATGGCTACATTTCTTTCTTTCTTCATATAGTAGTAAAAGCGAAAACAAAGCGGATCATACCAACAGCATGCACACAACGACTCTCCATGCATCACCCAGCCAAACATTCCAGCAGGAGGTATGGGTGCTGGAGGGATCCTCCTCCCTCTGCAGGGCCAGGAATTCTCACAAGGGAAATAAGACAACTTCTTCCTCCACCTCAATAGCTAGCTGAACGTTATTGCCTTTTAACATGCCAGGGAAAGGCAGACTTATAGAAAATAATTTTCACCATGTTAATCACAGTAATAATTTGTTCATATAAGGCATTTCACAGTCTATTTTAAAAATTAAGCAATAAACATGGACTCTTTTAAAGGAAATCAGTGGTTACACTTGCCATAACAGATATTCCTTTAAAGTGATACACCCAGCAGAAAAATCCTACTCCAGGCACAGACAGCCCATTTGGAGAAAACGTTAATTTCAGGTTGCTTTACAAACTACTCCAAGCTTCTTAGAGATCCAGGAATTATATGCACCAACTGTCTCCTCTCCTAATTGCTTGGAATCACATGTCCACCAACAGCACAGCAGAGGTGCACAGCCCACACATTTGAGAGTCTCCTGGACATCAGCATGCTTGAAGCTTTTTAAACAGCATTAAATATAAGCCAGAAACAGTCCGGTTAAAATTTACACTTTCTCTGAAAGATTTTTGACATATTCAATGCTTGTGAAAGCTGAGGGGCTGACGGCCCTAGTCAAATACAGTTGAGTGAGCAGACTGCAAGGCTGCCCACACTCCACCTCCAAGGCAGGTGAACCGTGACATGGAGGGACAAACCTCTCCTGCCTTCTCTATTCCTTTCTCAGAAAATATAAAAAAGGAAAAGGAGGGGAGAAAAACTTCCTTCAACTATTGTTTGATGATTTCTTTGTTTAAATAAACATCTCAATAGATGTAGGCACTGGTAGAAACTGGATACTCCATGGCTTAATCGAAATCTCTTCTAGTCACTTAATTTTTCACCAAATATCTCCTAGTGTGATAGCTGACTCATCTAAGTTTATTGGGTTTTTTCCTTTTAGTATGTTTTCTTTTATAAATTTCTCCATCTAAGGAACTACTTCACAGTTTCTAGCATTGTTTACCAAGATATAAAGAAAAATGACAGCTATATACAATACAAACTTTTTCCTAGAATGTTATCCTTAACGTTATAACTTAAACACTATTAATGCAATTTTATGCCATTGCATTTATTTATTTAAATTGTTTTAAAAACGCTTTTATCCAGAACTTCCCAGTATATTGTGGCGAATAGTCACTTGTGGTTATTTTAATGAAGTGCAAACAGATGAAAAATCAACTGGGAAAATTATTTAAGAAACATATCTCTAAACCAAAAGTGACAAATTTCCAAGTTCTACTAAAAAATAATATATATATCCCTGAAGGGGTGTGTGTGTGTGTGCACCAGTGTGTGTGTATGACATTTTTATATATATATATTATAATAACCATGCAATAGTCCCTTTAAAAATGTTGCCTATTTTCAAATTTCCAAACTTTATCACACTCTTCAGACCTGAGTACCTGTGAAGCTTCCTGATATTTGGCATTTGGTATAAACTATTGTGTGAACCCAAGCTTCATCACTTCCATCTTCTGCCATCTGGAGGATATTGAAAATGAAATAAAGACCAAAAAGTGTTTGATTTTGTTGTTGGGGGTGGGGTACACCCAAGGTATTAAGTTATTCAAACACCAGTAATGTATGGTATTGCACATTCTCACTGTCATAGCCTTTGTTGAAAAGGATTTCCCTGACCTTTCCTGTAACCAGCAAACAAATAAGCCCTCTCTCTCAGCGGGAGAGAGGCACTGGTCCATTAGATCATTAAGCAGTTCTATTCAGATACCCCCCATTCTCCTGTCCTTGGCCCTGAAGAGGGAACTGGCAGCAGTCCAATCAGTCAGGGAGAAGGCAGGCAAATGTGACTGCGTACAGGATAGCTTGAAATGTCGCAGCGGGACCAAAGTCGCAGAGCAGACAGCACTGAAGGGAGGATGTGGCGCTACATGAGGGGTAGCGTTCCAACAACGGAAGGCTGGTGTTTCAGGCTGCCAAACAACGTAATGACTCACCCAGGCAGGAAAATATTACCACCATGGGGATATTTGGAACGTCTCAGTCTGAGAGTAATTAGGGACTAAACTACAACAGCATGCTTCAGTGATGAATGAGAAAATAAGCAATACCTCTGTCAAGTTCTGATTGGAGAATATTAAATGAATATGGGCTTCTATCATCTCCGACCACAAACTAGGAACTTGGATTGTCGGAATGGAGAACTATTTCCACATTTTCATGAAATAAGTCAGCACACAAACATGTGCACACACACGAACATACACACATTAAAAAAAAAAAAACCTGGTGAAGTGAAAAATGTTACAGTTGGCAGGAAGAGTTTTAGGGAAAATCATTATCACAATTATATAATTCATTTCTATAGCAGGCATTTGTTCATCCTGAAGCTTTTTCCACCCCTAATAACACTGTCTGCAAAGGGGGAAAAATGAGTCCAGAATGACAAATGCTAACAATATCATTTTATTAATAAGAACGATATACAATCTCCAAAATAAAAAGCACATGTGTTTAATGAATTCAGGTAATGGGATTATTTTACTTATTAGTATCAGTTGCACATATGTAAATTCTCTTGCAAAGAGGAAAAATGTTAATTTTTATTTCTTTGTATTTTCAAATTGCAGACAATTTGTGTTCATTAGACAACGCAAAAACCTCTTTTTCCTTATAATTGTAAAGTGACATTATAATTAAATTGGATAACCTCAGCAGCATCTGCAAGTTAAGGAATCACTTACAAGCTGGCTGGACAAAGCCCAGACACATTAAGCCACCAAACGGAGTTACACATCAATAAGCCTTCATTGCAACAGCCAGGTCAAAACCTTAGTCACACAAAGAAAAACAGATGATTCAGCCTGAAAGGGCTTAGAAGGTCAGCAGGAAGAAGGTCTTCTCGGAGGAGCCCTCGTTTGCTTCTTTTAGAGTGCTTACTCTGGAACCCGAATAGACACTTGTTTGACTTCCCCCACAGAGACTCTGCTCCCCTTCCCAACCTTCCATCTCAAACACATTCTTACAGTGTCAGTCTTGCCAAATCAGAATGAGGGGCAAACACAAATCATCTCTCTTCTCAACATGAACAACCTCCATTAGGCCAGGTTAATAAACTCTAATAGATGTAAGGGCTAATACAATATTCAGCTATTGACATAAACATAAATATAAATTTCAAAGAAAATAACCTACTTTAGTAAAACTACCTGTGCAATAAAAATTAATGAACTCCAAATGATTCTGCACATCTCCACCAAATTGCATTTTCAGGCTCACATCTTCAGGACATGCTGGGTGGTTTGATGCATTCCCACAATTCATCTTCCTGCTAAGCCAATTTTAATTTAAATGCAATTAAAGGCTCAAAATGAACATTATGTATTAGATAAAGCCCGAATCTGCAGACTATCAGAAATATGATTTTCAGAAAAATTAATTACAAGCCATTAGGGTACAAGTCATCTTACTGCAAATGTTGAGTTAAATTGCAGAATTAGTTTGTTCATTTCATTAAATGTTAAATACTGATTTTGAGCTTTGTACCAATTTAATATCACTAGGTCAGTTTATGAGAAAAATGTTATTTATAGCTAGAACTTCTAAAGCGTCTAATCATTTCTTACTAATAATGGGCATTCTTAGAGATTAAAATAATATGGAGTTTTTGTCAAATATTAAGAGTATTAATTTTTGTGTGTTACTGTTTTATATCATTATATCATAGATTCACCATTCTTTTTATATATGAGTTTAAATATTTTACTTTCATTTTGTCCTAACTTAAGAATATGGGGGAAAATGCTATACAATAATTGTGTTTAAATGAAATGTAATATATAATGCTGGTCTAAAAAACCAAAAACACCCAACCACCTTCCTACCCTGCTCCTAGGTCAGCATACCATAAACAAACCAGTAAATCAAACATCTTATGTTTTTGCTGGCCCTAAACTTACAAATTCAGAGAATACCAGGCATAGAAGAAATGGGAGTTCTCCTTAAAATTATAGTGTCAACATTTTTTTGTGGATACGTTTTTTGAACAGGCAATATAGTTATTTCTATACGTCACAATAATGTAACTCACTGGTGCAGAGTTTGGAGAATCCAATAAGATTCTGTCGCCTCTGGTAGACTACTTAGCCATTCAATTGACAATATGATGGTGACATTTTTAGAAGGCTATAAAAACCTGGGTACAGTGGTAATCAGTGTCTTAATTTCAAATTACTGATCTTAAAAAAATATTCCCAACATACCTAGATGTAGTAAAAATATAACCAGAAAATACTTGACTTGTTTTAAAAATCAAACATGACGACTGACTTACAAAAACTCATCAAGTTGTTAAGAGTCCCATTCACGGTGAAAATAAAATAGTTTTCAGGTTAAAAATGACACACATCCTTTTTTAAAGTCTTTGCAAGGCAAGAACTTACTATCTTGATGAAAAGTCAGTTGCTTCTATGTTGATTTCCATAGTGGTATTTCATTAGAAACAGAATTGCCTTAAAGGATTTAGGTGAATTTGGCAGATAAATTATTCTAATTATTTTCTTCTCTGATTAAGTAAATATAGCTACCTTAGGAGGCGAAGTGACTATATAAATAATAATTTAGTGAAAAAATAATTATATTATTATTTGGAATACAATAATGATTCCAGAAAAAAAAAAAAAAAACAAACAATTCTCTCTTTCTACTTCATCCATTGGATTAACCCTAATCCCACACTTTTAAAAAATAACCACCTCCTTATCACAGTTTTCTAGTTCTCAAATCCTTCCCTTTCTCCAGGGCAATGTGATTATTTGCCTAGTTATTATTGTCTCTTGTCTACTTCTGCCTCAAGACACACCCACACCAATGCTGGCCATTTATAGATAACTATACATGTAATTGGGCTTGGGTAAATGGTGGCTGCTTAGGATATCTGAAATTCTGTTCATTACAAATGAGACAGTGAAGATTCCATATTTCTCAGAGTCTTCATACATGTAAAAGTTATATAATAATTTCACCAACCCTGTGAACATTTGTTAGAACAAATTATTTCCAAATATAGATAGGTGTTTTTATAGAAAATGAAGTAAACATGCATATACAACATTTTAGAGTATGCATAGCCTGCTTATATATGCTAGATAAATCAAGCCCATTATACGATTTAGAAATGAGAATTTTAAGCTAAAATATAAATAGTACCAATGATTTTTCTGAACATATGCTTAGAAAATAATAATAGGGTAAATGTCACATATGTAGCCCTAAGGAACAGGTTCTTAATCCAAATTTCTTATGTTTAGAAAATGATGGGGGAAAATACATGGACAGATAAAACTCCAGGCTACTAGACGTTATTCAATCAACCACCTACAAACTGCTATTTTGGCATGTGTGCCAAGTTTGATAGACACCAATATATGAAAATAGGATTGTGTTTGAGGCCCAACTCTCTATGAGTAACATTAAGCTAACTTTGTAAAACAGGTTTCAAACTAGATAATTTAACTTCTATTTGAAATAGGTTAGAAAGAATTAAAAAGGATAACTGAAATTCACTGTCACAGAGAACTCCAGCTTCTCACCAAGCACGGACTACTACAAATAGTTCACCTTCAAGTTCCACATATAATCTTATGAATGGTTTCCAAGAGTTAGCTCTGTAGCAGAGCAGCTGGAGAGTTTTCTCAAGACTTTAAGATGAATCACTAATAAAAACTGGAATTAAAACTTGGTAGTGAGTTTCCGTATTTCTGTCCTGTAAATCATCATCTCCTACCAACAACAAAACTGCAACAAGACAATTACTGGAATTTGAGATATCTTATTTTCTTCTTTTATTCATCATGACTGCTATTCTCCAATAAACAATATCATGATACACAGTATGAGGTTTCACTTCCTTTCTCAAAAGCATCTGTCCCTTAATGCTATGAATAGCTACTTTCAGGCAAAAAAAAACTTACTTTGAGGTTGCATTTGGTTTTCTATTATTCATAATTTTAGAAGAATCTATCAGTCTACCCTTGCTATTAAAAAATGGCCATCTTTCATTGTTCCTCAAAAGTTTTGGAAAATCCAGAAAAGAACCTAGAAATGAAAGAACTACTGTAGAGTAACTCTGATTATTTAAACTTGTGTATTCATGTTTCTTTACAAATGTAATATTTGCAGCCTGAACTTTGATTTTTTTTTACAGTGTGAATAAGAGTTAGAAATTTACATAGTAAATATTCTATAATAATTGATATTAGTATTTTCAAATGTTATATAGATTTTTTAAAGCAGGTTAAATTTTGAGTAAGTTCTAATTTTCCTCTGTAAATTATAATTCTATAATTGGCTGCCCTTTTACATAATTATCCTAACAATTACCTTAGTACCAACTCTGTTGGAATACACAATCCTATTCACCATTAAAAAGTCACAAGTCACTTCTAGAATGAAGGTTCTAAATTTCACCACACTATTTTGAGGACTGAAAAAAGGAAAAAACATCTGGGGACAAAGTTCCAAAATAAATTTTGTATTAGTGATATACAAGTCCTGATGGCCAAAAGTCACCAAAAAAAACCCATCTTTTCCAAACAAAATAGTTGTGAGAAGCCATTTTTAAAGATGAGAAAGCTGTGACTACGCTTGATCAAGGCCACAGATGCTGACAGATTTTTTGATGCTAATAGAAAAGAAAAATATATAAGAGTAGTTAAAAAAAAAGATAAAGAGGCTTATAGGCACACTTCATAGCACAAGCACAACCACATCATTCATAGGATTCTAAAATACAGAGTGTCACTATTCTGTGTGGAAATATGAAAAAGGAAAGAAAAGAGTGAAAGCTCAGATAATTCCTTCTAACTATAGAAATTTTGAACTAATCAGATCATCACTGTGTAGTGACTAACATCCGCCAGAACTATCACTACTAGGATTTATATAGTGTAATGCAGATTGTGGAAATAAAGCTATGGCTCTGGAAGTTGGCTTGTCTTTTGGGTACTTGGTCTTATAAAAGTTTAGGCCAGTTTATGTTTTATTTTATGCCTTTCTAGGGTATTTCCATCTTTCCTATTCCAAAACCTAAAACTAATTCTCCATTTCAGTTTCTTTCATCAACTACTTTTCACACTTTGATGCATAGACTAATAATGATGGTTGGATCTCACCCTTTTTTCCCATGTTGCAATTCACTTCGATTTTCTTCTGGCCATACTGACCCTTGTTAATTTCAGAATTCTCACCCATCATTTTTTGAGTTTCACTTAGTCCCAGCTGCCGGACTAAGTATGCCAACACTCTTTCAGATCTTAACCTATTCCTTTCACTACCATGCTCTGAGATTTCTATTTGTTCCAGTGTTCTTCTCTATTCGTCCTAATTCCTTAATAATGCCACTGTTAGTAGTAGAAAGAAAATTATGTTTGCAAGTTCATCTACATACAAGTTGTTCTATCCAAATCCTCCCTCTTAAGAATCTATTTCTGTTTAATTTGTTCATTAATTTAATCATTCATCAATTTGTTTATTTAAAGACATTTGGTGAGAATTCAGTTAGCAGCTGTGATATATTGGTGAATATAACTGACATAAGCCACTCCTCTGGAGGGGAAGGCAAGCCACGCATGGGAGAGGGCACCAACTTCCAAGTCATGTCAGAAACAGGTCAGTGTTCTCTTGGGACAACTACTGTTAGTCTGTTTCTTTTATATTACATGAAAAACATACTCATAGTTATAAGAAAGTAGGTATCTATCGATATACTATGGGGAAACAATAATAAATGTAAAAATACTAAAAATGAACGTTTGATGTATAATGTAAGAAAAATAATTCTCTCATGTGTTACCAGTACCATGATACTTACAGAATTAGTGGTTTATACTGCTGATTTGCTTTATCCCTGGTATTGTTCTTGTACTTTAAAATATCTGAACATCTGTGCCTATATGAGTATTTTAGTAATGCAACAAAAGCATATAAACTTCTTCAGAAACTATCATGTAGTTAAATTCAAATCCAAATGTCATTTTAACATTCCAGTTCTCCAAGAGTACCCACCACACTTAGATTTGGGAGATCTAGTGAGGTACACCACTGAACAGAGAAGCTCACAAGACTTCCCACTATATCTGACATGGTAGCAGAATTTGAGTTTTGCAAACTTGTTTTTTTTTGACCCAAGAACAAATAACATTGTCTTCTTTTGAGCAGAAGCCAGAGGCTTGGAGGCCCCTGCTCCAGCCCCAAGCCTCATTTATGAAACAACCCATTACAGCTAGATTTTAAAAACATGCAACTATATATATATTACACATGATAAAACCTAGGTGGGGTTTAAAGGTGGCTGGAGTGATAAGTAAACTGTGAGGACCTTCAGGAAGCTCAGGCAGAATTGGGATGGGGGAGATAAGGAAGGAAAGGGGCACAGTACTTCATATGAATCTCACAATATTCCCATGGGTGGCTGTTGGACTGGCCTAGGCAGCCCTCAGGGGCCTGGGTGTTGAGAAGTGGCAGCAGAAGGGTTAACCTTCAGTACGAGAGCTGGGTCCAGGAGCTGCTGCTCCAGGGCAGGAGAATGAGATGGGGAAAAGCATGAGGAGTAGTACCCACCAAGTGCTTGTCAAACCCAAGTCCTGGGCAAGAGAAAATTTCAAAGCTACCTGCTACCTTGTCTCTCCAGGTCTCTGGTCTGCCCAGAGGCTGGGCATCCGTCTTCCTCTACCTAGCCCTCAATCCTATTTCTGAGCTTCGGTCTGCCTCTGGGGGGTCCTGGGGGGCTCAAGTCCTCAATCTGAGCCAGGGCAGTTTAGAGGGGTGTTTGGGGGCTCCTGGGGCCCCTGGTTGGCTTACAGGCTGATAGCGGTACCCAACAGATGTCTAGTAGCCATGTTCCCCTCCACTAGGGGACCCTGGGAGGAGGTATTCTGTCCAGGCCCCTAACCCAGCTTCACCTCTCATACAAAAGGAGTCTCCACTCCTCACTCACAACACACAGCCTCTCCCCTGCACCATGGCCAGCCCCTGCTCCAGGAAAGTAGAGTAAACCTAGGCTCTGGGGACAGGGCAGCCCTGGATGAGAACTCCAGCTCTACCAGTCCCTCCTGTGGGTCCCCTCAGCTTCTCAGAGTCCTAGCATTTCATCTGAAGCACAGAGACCCACACTTGCTTTGCAATGTCTCTTTAAAGTAGAATATGCTTTGCGTACTTCAAGTAGCATGCTGCAGAGGTTGAGCTGATGATTTAAGGCATAACTTTTCAATCACAGTAGTTTTGCTAAATCTCAATAGCTAGGCTAGTATTACATGGTAGTTCATTACAATAGTTAGGCCAATATTATTTGGTAGTTGTTGAAAGCAAGCTGTTTTACTAGCCCAACTTACAAGCATCAAGAGCAATTAAAAGCACAGCTTGCAAACCTCAGACTGTAATACTTAGAGCTAAAACATGATTTTTAATTCTTTCTTAAATGTATTTGGAAACAAGACTTGCATAAATAGCTACCAAAATCAAGTCAACGTTTTTCACTTACAGAATACCAACCTAGATATTTTTAAAGAAGCTCAAGTTTCTAATCAAACGTGAACTGAAATCTTTGTATATGTTTTAATCACAAAGAAACATACTCAAAGCATATTTTAATTAAGATACTGGGAATGGTCTTTAAAGTTTCCTGAAATATTGGCAAATGTTATTGTTCTTCAAATTTAAAAGTTAACTTCTGTACTATGGTTTTGAATTATTGTGAGGATGACCCACATATTAAATCATATCTTTTGCATGACCTATAACATATGTGTGCCTCACTATATTGAACCTCATTGCTACAGTAATTCATTGAGTAAGGTCAAACAGTGTTCCAAATACTTTCCTGAACCTTAATGTTATTTCACTCTAAGGCAAAAACATACTCTGGAAATTTTTTATATATTATCATTGCTTTTTTCCCCTTTTCTCTTCCTTTATGTAGCATCAAACTCTTCTGACTGAAAGAGATAGAGGATACAACTCAGCACAAACTTAAGCACAACGCAAATCTAACTCGGCTCAGACTTAAGCACACACAAAAAAGAAAGAAAACTAGCTTCTAGGGTTTCAGCTGAGGTTTTCTTCAGGTTCAAATTCTGTCTGCAGGATCTGGATTCTCTCCCTCGCCCAGCTCTGACTTCTACTTGGTAGGCTTCAAGTCAAGCTCAGGCTCTATAAGGTGGTATAAGGTGGCTGCCAACACCACCAAAGCCAGTCTTCTCAGGTTCGGATCCAGTAGAATAGGGCATGCTTTCCTTCTAATAGCCCCAGCAGAGGACTCAGATGTCCATTGCTAAACCAATCGCAATGGCCAACAACATCCAGAATTCCACCTGGAAAAACTGAATCACAAACCCATTCCCATGGAAATAACTCTTCCATAACTCAGGAGCTAAGATGTGGGCTCAGGGGAAAAATGGTACCTCAGGGGAAAGCTGAAATACTGACACCAATAGGAGAGTGTTTGAACACTACGTGGCCAAAGTTTACATGCTCACTTATACCTCAGCTAACTTTGGTATATAGACATAGAACTACGGCAGCTCCAGAAACTCTGTATTTGGGGCCTTAAAGGCAAGAATCCATTAGAAGGGGTGCAAGTGGACCTGCCATGAAGCTACAGTTGCACTGAAATCCCACTTTTGGACTTTAAATTGTGTATTATATTGTGGTGACTTGGTGGTGGTACAGATTATAATATGAATATAGCCCCCCAAGTCCTTGAAGAAGTCACCATTATAGGATGTGGTTATGGATGGCAAATAGGAAAAGAAGGAAGTATCATTTCTGTTGCTGTTTTCCTAACGATTCAAATTCCAGATACTCTGTTTAAAGATATGGTCAGATCATAATACTCATTACCTTTGTTCAATTACATGGGAAAGGACTTCAAATATCAGACAATTTATTATTAAATAAATTTCGCCTTACATGTTATCTTCCTAGAATCATTTAAAATGAAGATGGTACTATATCTCTGCACATAGTACATATCCAAAGACCAGATGGAAAGGGAAAACATAGAGGGAAGGATAGACCTTGACAGGGAATGAAGGGGTTAGCAAGAGGTAGAAATAAACAAGAGGTCTCAAAAATTGATTTATTTGTGTAAATGTAGGCTGATCATCAAGTTACATAATATTTAAAGATGGTTAGAATGTTGATCAGACTTCACAGGCAAAAGTGTCACAAAGAGCAGTCTCTAAAGATTTCCCCAAAACTTAATATTTATCCCAGCACAATCTGAAATAGCTAACTGGGAAAAAGAAAACAAAACTAAACAAACGAAACACACACACACACACACACACACACACACACACACACACACACACACATTTGAGTGTTTTACTGGAAACCACCAAAGACTTTTTACCATGTTGGCCAAGCTGGTCTCAAACTCCTGACCTCAGGTGATCCACTCAACTCGGCCTCCCAAAGTGCTGGGATGACAGCTGTGCACTACCATGCCTAGCCTTAAAAAATCATAGTAACCAGTTGCTCTTTGTCTTGCATAGTGTGTGATTACATCTCCAGTATGTGCACCTTTACAAAGCCAATCCAAAAGGAGGGCAGAGAAGGACTCATCTGAAGCAGACTGAAAACCTGTAGCAGGTGAAGTGACACTTGCTGTGATGATAAATATTTCTCATGTGGTGGCAGCAGCACAGGCCTCCAACACCAGTGAACTAGCGAGCTCAGAAAGGTCCTCTGGTAAGAGCTTGAAATGTCAGTGCTTCCATTTCTTCCTAATGGAAGGAAAGGATTCTTTCTACATGCAAGCAGCAGGGATCCTGACAGCAGGACCAAGGAGAAACCAAAATATTTATTTTAGTCTCTGTGTGTGTGTGTGTATTTATCTTTTATTTTATATTTGGCTATACTAGCTGTCAATCAACTTACCAAATATCATGGCTACTGAGCAACATTTTAGTGAAACTCATGGTCAGCATCTCGAAGTAAAAAGTAACAATAAATGAGAATAACAGAGAGATACAGCAAGAAAATAAAAGTCTCTCTTTGTTCACTATGGGAACTGAACATTTTTATTCTGTTATTTTCCTTTGTTATATTATGAATAATAGTATATTTAAATGTTTCCAGATAATTACTATAAATGACATATACTCAGAGCTTATGATATACTATATAGCATAAATCTAAATGTTTTGTGTATATTAACTTATGTAATATTAGAAACAACCCAGAAGTAGAGTTCCTCCTTTTACAGATGAGGAACCTGAGGCAAACAGAGTTAGGTAATTTGCTCAGATAACACTCCCTAAATGGCAGAGCTAGGATTAGAACCAGGAAGTCTGCATTTCAAGTCGATATTCTCAACTCATTTATAGGCAGTATCGCTCCTTTCTAGCTACGTTTTCAGTTTATGTAAATTCGAACTCTTTTGATTTTTACATATGTCATCACTAAGTATGCAGAGAAAAAAAAGGGATGAGAAATCAGGTTCTTGAACATCATAGGAAAGAAAAGAATGTAATTTTTGTAAAATAAAGCCCAGCACGGCCTTCTGGCTCAAATAAGACCCTGTTCTTTGTCCCTCCGAGGAACAGAGCTAGGTTAGTTAACCACAGTCTTCAGCTTGAACAGAAAAGACCCTGGTCACCTGTAGGTAGCACCCAGTTTTCTACTCAGGAAAACAAACATAATTTTACCAGATCCATAAAATTCTTAACCACAGCTTTGTCATTTCTGTAATCTAAACTGAATGTTTCTACTATTTGAACCAAGAAAAATGGAGTTGAAAAAAATTCTGCTCAGAATTCTGTGGCTATCATAGGACACCAAATTTTTAATGCAGACTTTGCAAATCTGGAAGCTGATCTCTGTAATATAGGTAGTTACATCTACATCCAAACATAACTGTGATACAGTGGTGGTTAGCAGCTGTACCCCAGGTGCCCTCATCTGTTAGGACTACATTATCTAAGACATACACAATTCTACTGAGCTTAATAGATTTAAATCAATAACTTGAATTAACACCAGAAAAAAAAAATGTTACAAAGGCACAGATAGGTAGGCATGGAAGAATCTGAACTTAAAGATTACAACCTTTTAGGTGAAGTTTTCACTACCGAGTAAGGTGGGTGTCTATGTGTGTTTATTGGGTTAGATGTGTATACATATATACATACTGAATGCTGTCTATATAAATATAGATCTATAAAAAGAGACACTGAACTAACAACAACATCTTCAATGGAAAAACATATCTTATAGGAATTAAAGTTTCTGGGAAGATTCTTTACATGGGAGAATTAAAGTTCAACTCATTCTGCTGGTATAGTAGCATCTGAAAAATCAAGTCTAATTCCCAAGTTCTAAATCACAGCTTGCATTTGTTTCTGTTTTGTTTCAGGGAAACATTTGGAAGAAGCTGAAAGTCTTCATCTTTCAGTAATTTAAAAGGACAGAATATGTTATGTCTTGTACTGCTTAAGGATTTTAGTATTTGCAAAGCAGTACAGCGTACATGATCAAATAATGAGTTAACATTCTTACATTTGTACAGGGATACCATATTAAAGTCTTAACTTGCTGAAGCAGACAGATCTTCTAATTCTATTCCATTGTATTCGGACTATCTACTTCTTATAAGTGAGCAATACTGTTCATCTCCAAAAGGGTATCTTGAGCTCTCAGCTAGCAAATAAAACTTTTGTTCCTTTTTAGGACAAATGTTTGAACTGATAGAACTCCTTATGGACTCTGTAAATACTTCTGTATTAAAACAAAATATATTGCATAAGTACCCTAAATAAAATTTGAGAAAATGATCAACAAGTTTCAATTATTCATAGGGAGTGATACCCATTTAGAGCCAATCTATATGCTTTACCTAGGCAATTGAGCCTAAAGTTATTCTGTAAAGTTGATGTTAACAGCAATAAGTGGTTCTTCCTTGTATATAACTACTTTGGCTGGTGAATCCTTAACTTGAGGAGTAAGATTTGCCTTAATTTTTAGAATCTACAAAATACTATCTAGAAGACAAAGTGGGGCTAGATAGAAATGAAAGCCAACATATGGCAGGCTTTCGGTATCAGAAAAGGACTTTTATTAATGTCTCCTCTCGAATGGTGCAAACTGAAAACATCAATGTTAGGCCTACGCTTAATCACTCCTTACAGGAACTGGGCGGTATTTATTCTGTTTTTAGTCATCACAGCATGTCTTTATCATAGGCTAATTTGGGGAAGTTCCATTGTTTTGTGCTATGTACTATAATAATGCCCCCAGCCATCCTTCTCTCATTTCTTCATCAAGAAGGGGAAAACGGCCATATTTTATTCATCTACACATAGTAGCTAGAGTGGTGTTTTGCATGTAACAGACACTTGGTGTTTTAAATTTGTTTTCATTTTAAAAGTATTATTTTTGCATAGCTACATTTTGGGATCCCAACAACATATTTTGTTGAAATTCTTTAGTAAATCTCAGCTTACGATAAATAAAAGTCTACTTTTTTCTATAAAATTGTATTTCCTTCTAGGGTTTTAAAAAGTCACTCTCCAAGAGTTCAAATTTCACTTCAAGATCCAAAACACCACAGCATCACATCTGAAGGCAAGAAGTTCCAAGATCTGGCCCCACCTTGTTTCCACGTGGCTTCAGCAAAAGCACACCTCACTGGTTCCTTGACAATCTGAGGACATGCTCATCACTGCTACATGCCAATGCTTCTTCCCTCACTTTCTAGTTTTGGCACTTGCAATTCCTGTTCATATTTTAAAGCCCAACATAAACACTCCTTTATTCAATAAATACAGATGCCCTTAAAATTTGGGAAAAGGATAATCAAGTCTTAATTATTTATAGATAGTGATGCTTAATTTAGATTATTACCCTAAATAGAGTTTATTTAAATCATCATAGGTGATTAAATATATGCCAATCACAAAATACTAAGAATATAGGGCCAAGCAAAAACAAATACTATCCCTGCTTTCATGGAACTTCCAATCAGTGGAAGAGACATACTCAACAATGCACCACACTAACAGCTGTATAATTAGAAGAGCTATGAAGGAAGGAATTGAGCCATTGAGAATCAAGACCTAGAAAGTGGCATCAAAGAGGCTGCCTCGAGGAAGTCACATTTCAGATGGGATAGGAAGTAAGATCCAAAATAAAACAGGTCAAAGAATGAGGCCCTGGGATACAGCATTCCAGACAAAAGTAAATATGTCTGTAGGCAGTAGAGAAAAAGAACATGGAGACTTCTAGAAACTGAAAGAAGACCAATGTGGGTGAAGATTGGAGAGAAAGCAAAAGATAGGGAGGCAGTCCAAGGAAAGACCATGCCTTCAAGGTAACACTTCTAGGCTGTAGTTTAAATGCAATGAGAAACCTCTCAAACACTTTCCATAAACCATCTCAGCTACCCAGGCAGGCACTAAGCTTTCCCTTCTCTGTTGCACAAAATGTGTATTTTTTGCATGATACCATCTTATTCAGCCTTGTCCTATGGTTATCTGTGTGCACCTCCTCTTGCACATCTTGCCTTATTCAGCACCTGCACAGCATGTTACCTACACTATTTAATAAATGTTGTCTTACTGGATTAATGATCCATATACTAGTGGCCAAAGTTCTTTTACCCTGAGCCATTCAATTACTAACAAATGCCTGTTTATTTTCTTAGGTTACTTTAATACTCTGGCTTATTAATTCTAAACTCTTCACTATTGCTAGAAGTAAAATTAGTACTATTTTGACCTCTTGAACTTCTTCATAACACAAAATATGGCACTGTGGTTCTGTGGAATTTTGTATATCTTTTTTCAGTTAATTATATCCTTTTATAATCACAAGATCCTTTCCTCCGCCCTTTCCAAGTTAACAGGTCTGCCGTTCATGAGAAACCTTCCCTTTACATCTATTACTCAGTATTGTATTACGCTTTCCACCATATTATTGAATACTTTTTTCTTAAAACTGATAAAGGAAAAACTGATTACCATCCTGAGTGTTTTCTCTCCCCTCTTTTGAAATCACTCATTATGCTCATTAAATCACTCACATCATATTCTTCTTGGAAAATTTTTCTAGAATGTTTTAACAGTATCTTGTCTATCAACATTTTTTATCCTAAAAAGATGCCCAAGAAATGTTTAGTGAGAAAAGGGGCAAGGGAGAGAAGAAGGGGTAGATCTTACACCTCTACTATGCCCATCTGTATCTTTTTCTGCTTATAAGTTTTACAGTAACTCTTTCCATGCTTTCAAGTTGACTTTTCATATATTTTTTCTAATCCATTTGACTCCAGTTTTCCTTTCTACATCTTAAGATTTTTAATCATTAAACTCTGAGTCAGCAGAGAACATAGCCAGCTGAAGAAATGAGAGGTGATCAAGAACAACACCGACATAGTGCAGAGCAGGTAGGCAGCAAGAGACGCTCAGTTCTAACGAAATAACGACCAGAATATCGGATGGCTCACCAGAGTTCCTAGGAAGCAAGTGGCATGAAAGTTATAATCCAAACACTCATTTAACAAGTTCAGACTGCTGCCTGGCCTTCTTCATGTACCTGTGCAACTTGAATATATCCCCACTGATTCTAGTAACCCAGAAAGTTCTCAGTCTCTTGAAACTTTAAGACCTCACCAATACATTTTCCCTGAAAGAGTTTACCTTGCATCAGAGCAACAAAATATATTCCACCAGCATGCATAGGAATTATCTGAATGGGACACTAGAATCCTTGTAAGGCAGCTGTTTACAAAAAGTGCCCATGAAAAGATGGGTCAGAGGGAGTTGAGTGTGGACTCCTCAACATCAACTAGAGAAGTTCTACTTTATCTATTTTTGTTTATGCTTTTGGGTAAGACATCTTTGCAGGAATTCTCTTTGGCTTTAATATAATAACAAAAAATAAAAATTGAAAATCACTAACTGGCCAAACTTTTCCTTCTATAAAACTTCTTTTGTATAAAACATAGTTCAAAGTATATTTAAAATAAAAATATCTGAGTGTATACCTATAGTAGAAATATGAAGGGGTAGTTTTTGTTTTTATTTTTTGATGACAAAGAAATATTTAATAATTAAAATCTAGCCATGCTAGAAACAAGGAAGACCTGCCAGCTGAAGCGAGTTCACGTATCCAGGCAAGGACCTCAGAAAACATCGAGGACAGAGCTCAAGTCTAGGGCCTTCCTGAGTTGAGAGTCTATTATCCTTCCCAATTCAATGAGGCACCGTGATATCCTGGGGCTGCAAAGCACAACATAAAGTTTGCAGAGGGAGCCATGTTTTATCACTTGGTGTAACGTGTAGCCTGTGTTTTACTGCTAACTGAAATGCTTTTTCAAACACATCCTTTTGAAACACCCTGGAATCTAAGTTCATAAAAAGAGAACATATGTATAATACGTATGCTGGCTGAATAAATAAGAGTACTCAATGCCCATGTATATTATACTACATGAGGCAAGGAGTGTAGCACACTGACACTGTTTTCTGAAATGCATCCTTTTTGATTTATCAAAGAAATCAGACCGGCGAAATGCTGAGGGGTAGCATTCTCCACTTATGCAGCCCTGCACCAAGTCTCACGAGTAGTCAGAACAAGGAATGGCTTTGATCCCCTGGCCATTTGTCAGCAGCAAGGGCTGCCTCTGGTAGAAGCGAGGCATAGAAGCACAGGAGATGCCAGTACCGTTATTCCATAATACCTTCTGAGTGTTATTATGAAATGACAATATTGTTTTTAGCCCATTTCCCTTAATCAGATTGACAGAATTACAGGTTGACATTATTGTGAAATTTTATGATGTATCATGTTAACTGTGCCAGTTTGATTAGCCTTGATTGACAGCTTGTACCTGAACAGAAAGTGGAATAGTTCAAAAATATAAAACCAGTGGATCCTGTATGACTTTCACAATAAACAAAATCTCTAGCATTTAATTTTTAACTAATTAGTAATTTCTTCCTCACCTCATTCTATTACAAATTCATCTCTTTCATCCTCAATTTGAGGCTGAAGCTAGAGAAAAATAAATCCAGGTCACAATGATTTCAACATTTACTTTCTGACACTTTGAACACAACAAGAACAGACAGCTTGTTTAATGTGGCCCTGGCCTGCATCACCATCAGAGAAAACAGTCTCACCTCAAACCTGGCATCCCTGCACGAAGTCCAAGCTGAGACATAAGGCTTTTAAAAACATGGTATGGAAAGTTAGGCACAGGTACCTATCTGCGTTATCACCACATCTCAATATTGCTTCTCTCTTAACAGCATCCTCATCTGTTATCTAAACAGAAGCTTATAGACTTTTAAACCCTAGAACTGGAAGTTAGACTCCCTAGTAAATTAAGCATGGGGTTATGCTTTCCCCTCTGGCTTCATAGGTTGAATTTAATCTAAAATTCAAAATGGAATAAGATTGGTGGTTTCCATTCTCCTTACAGAATGAAGCCATTCATATAACAAAGCCCAGCAAGAGGTACAGCCAGATACCACTGGTAGATTCCACTTGCCATCTGACTCATAAACCTAGTCACAAAGAGTGTGGCAAGATCCAAGCAGCCCCTTCTAATACAGAATCTGCTTTACATCATTCTCTGTATAACTTTAGAAACCTGTAACAATTATGCTGCCAGTTTAAACTTACTGTATCATAAAGGGATTATGCAGATGCTGCCAAGTTCTATTCTCTGGTGCCTGAAGTAGAAACGTCAAGTTTTCACAAAATCAGTCTCTGAGTTCTGTGGCAAACCAGATTCTGGGCAAAGCATCCAGTTACAGAAGAAAGCAACTCACCTTTAAAAATTTCAACACGCAATTTTTAAAAATTCTTTTCATTTTTAGTGTGGATGGTAGAGCAAGAAGGTTATTGTTATTATTGTTGCTTCCTGGACTAACAACCAGTTGATTATACAATTGACAGGAAGAAAATGCAACTGCTGAGATGCACTGGGGCATATTTTGTTAACCCACCCACACAGCTGCCTGTTAGCATTAAGCACATGTCCATTTATTCACACATATATTTGAATTTAATACATATGCTATTCATCCCGTAAAGTGTATACTTGCACAGAAGAAAAACACGCTTAACCCCTCTTTCTCAAAGATTCCACATGCTATAGGCTAGTCTCTCCCTAGTTTTGCTGTCTTTCCTAGGGGTAATAACCCTTAGAATATTTCCTCTCCACTTCCATTCCAGACCCAAAAAAGTAAAATAAAATTCTGGAATGAAAAGAATGCTTATACCTCTAAGGTCTATTTTCTAGAGTTTTGGTTTATATTGATAACCTGAACTGTAAATATTACATAAATCTTCAGGCTAATAGTGGACAGATAACATGAATGAATCTAGGCAATTTTAAAAGCTGCAATAGATGTATTTAATGCTTTATAATAAAAATACCACACATATATTGAGTCTATCATTTTCTTGATGGGACTGCCCATGAAACATGCAGCTCCCACATGGATGTAGAAAAAGGCTTCTAGCCCCACCTCCCTAAAAAAGATGGTCAGAAGTACAAAAGACATCTAAGGAGAAACTGAAGCCTGAGATGAGCATACCAGACAGGAATTTCTTGGTAGTGAGAGCATTTTGATGGGAAATGCCAAGGATAGATTATTAAAACCATCGTTCTGGGTTTTAAAAGGGGCAGGGTGTCATCACCATGTTTTGGCAGGGGTGGAGTAGATACCAAATTTTATATATGTGTGTGATATACATACCACATGCACACACACATGCACACACTTACATATACAACAGCATTGTCAAATGCAGAGGCTCTGGAATCAGAATCCCTGTGTTCAATTCTGACTCTAAAACTTACGAGGCACATGCTTTCAGCAAAACCCTTCTTTAGAACCCCACTTTCTCATCTGCAAAAAGAGAATGATAAAAATGGACGCCTCATGGATTACAAGGATTAAGTACAGTAACCTGCGTGAAGCACTTACCACAGTACTTGGCATCTCCAAAATAAAAAAACGTTAGGTATCACTATTTCTCTCCTTTAGTGACTGGGGAAACACATAGTTATACTTTATGAATGGTATTCAATTCATAAAATTATTGTTTGATTTCTTCTGTTCACTCCACAAACACTGACCACCTTCTACATGCCAGGCACTGTGCTGGTTGGCATCTCATGACTGAGCACTTCCCAAGGTTGATTCGGTCTAGACTCAGGTTCCATAATAATTTTAAATGTGTACACATGTTTTTAAGGTATTTTGTGTGTGTGTGTGTGTATGTGTACATGTGCATTATTATATTGAAGTATGATATGCATGCAGAAAAGTGAAGGTTGTAAGCAGATACTTTGATGCACTTTACAAAATTTATACACATCTAACCGACAAGTAGACCCAAAGCTCTTCACCTACACTCCCTGACCAAATGTAAACTCTCTCCTGACTTCTAATATCATAGTTTAGCTTTGCTTATTTTTGCTTTATATAAGATGAATAGTACAGTATGACTCTCTAGCCTCCGGGTTCTTTCACCCAACACCATGGTTAGGACTCATCCATATCAATGCATATGGTTGTACGGAATGAATTTTTGAAGTAGTATTGCCATATTAATAATTTCCAAATAAGCATCTGTGAACAATCTGGTCCAGCCTGAGGAACACGCTCACCCATTCCAAGGTTCATAACCTAGAGATGAGGGCAAAGCCTTCTGAGACTATGAAATATGAAAGTTTTAGAAAATACAGATACTCAAGATAAGTCTGGCCTTAATTAACAAATCTTGAGGGTACCCAGAGGATGTATGAAAAATGCACAAGGGCCAAAGCAGATGAGACGACAATGTAGAGTGTTGATAAAGTGTTCAGACTGAACTGGCTATGAAGAGCTGAGACTGCTGGACTTGGCAGACCTGGCTCTCCCACATCCACCCACACCAAGCTTACAGACATCTAACCTCTAAATCAGTTCCCTCTTCTGAGCTGACATCCACTTCATTGAAAGGCTGTAATGCAAAATTTGGAAATGATTGTAAAGTCATCTGCATACAAATGGTAATCAATAAAGAGTAGATACTGTAACTAAGAGAAACGGTTGGTCTGCTTACAAAACTGATTTTGAGGGAAGAAAAAAACTGCAAACACAACATTACTTTAAAACATAATAAAACAATAAGTTGACAAGTACGAAATAATAGAACATGATAGGCCAATTTGGTGGAACGTACATGCACTGAATTCCAGGAACCCTGTGTTCTAGTCCTTGCTTCGACCTTAACTAGCTCTTCAACCCTGCTCTAGTTTGTATTTTCTCTCAGCCTCCACTTTCTCATATAGAAAAAGGAATTACTAGCTCTAAATTCTGAACCTCTCTCCAAACTGTAACAGGAAACCAGATTAAAGGTATTCTGAGGAGTCCTGGGCTTAAAGCATGATGTAGGTGCAGTACTGGACTTGTACCAAGTAGTGGGAGAAGCATTCAGGTTGAGGGAATACAGTAAGTAAACATGGCGAGAATGAGTAAGTTAATTTGGGAGAAACGGGGTAAGTAAACAAGGAGGGTACGGGGTAGGTAACAGCAGCCACATGTAGTCAGCCGGGCAGTCTGTGTGTGTGTGTGCCCTGTCAGTTAGTCTCTCTTTCTGGCTTCCTGCTCATCCCCGCCTTCCCAGGACCTACACGCCTCACCTCCTCTGACTGTGGGATTTGTAATCACAGAAAAGTCTGTAGACTAATCCGTGGGAATTCCAGAGCCATTTGCAGCTGCTCTAAATTGCTCCATTAAAAAATTCTTAGTGCAATCTACATTGTAAAACTTCATGTTTAACAACAAAATGAGCTTGCAGCAAGATGCCCATACAATAAAAAGAAAGAATGCTTCATAGCATTTTCAAGGGATATGGTTATTCCAAAACCATTTTTACATCACTTTTTTTCTCCCATGAATAACTCCGAAAGGGAAAAGTTTATTTCTTTCTATATTCTTATATTTGATTTTTAAAATTACAAATTGTATTTCCAGGCTTTTGTTAAAGATAAACATCCTATCTGCAAATTAGATTTTTTCCTGAGCACTGCTAACCACCTATCTTCTGGATGACTCCAGGGATAACCACCATTCTCTGCTCAGGAAGTAGCCCAACTCCCACTTAGGAAATGATTTTAAGGAAATCACGGCTGCTATTTCACCATGGAGAAATGTCATATTTTCACTACATCAAAGGGATAGTCCTTTGTTTCTTTTTCTATCTTCCTCACAGTGGGAAAAAGTAGTGATTTCAGAAACCACATTGTCAGAGCAAGTCAATCCTCTGACTATAGTGGAGAAGGCTATAAGAAAGCAGTGTGCTTAGAAACCACCTAATTTTAAAAAAAGAAGAAGAAAGCCAAATTTTGATGAAGAAGTGCCAGGAAAAGCCCTCACATCCATGCCATTATGCTATTATCACTTATAATAGTACGAAACACTAGAGAGGATATGGCAGAGTCACCCATTCCGGCTGATATTCGGTAACCCCGCAAGGAGATAACTACCCACATTCAATAAGCACAAGTATTTAGAAACTAAGAGTCCTTTCAATAGAAAGCATCTGGGGACATGAACACAGTCCAATGCCATTATCTGTTTATCTGTCTCATGGAATTTTTAAAAATAAGTATGATTACTATCTCTGTATCCACAGACAGTTGGTAGAATGAATAAAGGAATGAGTAAAAGCATTGTTCACATAATGCTATATAATTTTCTAGAAGGTAATTAAGTTAAACTCTACTAAGTATGAGGTATAATTATATGAAATTCTTTTGAGGAAATACAGTAGTGAAAACATTGATCTGTGTAGGACCTGTGGAAGAATTAGAAAGAGCCCTGGGACTCAGGACTCACTGGGGTGAGCCCTGCTATGGCCATCTAACTGGCTACCTGATCTTTGGAACTCAACTCATTGATTATATTTCAGGCATATACCAGGTATTAGAAGCCCAACAGGGAAGATAAGAGTCATGGTCCCTGCCTTCAAGTGACTCATCAGCCTGGGGAGGGGAGACAACCAAATGAAGACACCCCATAAAAAAAGTGTAAGGGATGCTATGACAAGGTTAAGTGTAGGATAGGATGGGATGGGGAAGGTTACAAGGCACCACTGGTACTCCTGGCGGAGTGCAAAGAATTCAGTCTTAACTAGAACGAAGGTAGGAGGAGTTGAGGGAGTGACATACATAAATATTTCAATTCTATTTGGACTCCTTAAAAAGTGAAGTAGGTTTAGGCTTCTAAATAAATGGGAGCAAGGGTCAGGGAATGGGGAGTAATCCAGGCAGGAGGTACTGCAGGTACAAACGTCTCAAGACAGAGAAAGAGAAGGGGCGGATCTGTAAGAGGAGGGTGTCACAGGGTTGTGGCAGAGACAAGGTTACAGAAGGAGGCAGAATCTTTGTTCTTATCTCAGTGTATTATGTTTTTTATTTTGGTCAGTACATTTAACCACAGACCTAGCTCCTTAACTAACCTGTAAGTACAGAGCACATGTTTGAGAGGAGTCGAGTGTCACAGCATCCCTGGGCCTCACTGCTGTTGATTGTTGGCCCCCATCTGCCATTTCACAGATGAGTCATTTGGTTTACATAACCAAGATGGATTGGAAGGAGAAAATATTTCACTCAATAACTACAGAGTATGCCATATATTCTCCAGGTCATCTTAAATGCACAATAAATTAATCCTTAATTCCTAACCAAATGATGGTCACTCATGTTTCCATTTGATTAGCAATTAGAAAGATCATTTTTCCATCCATGTATAAAGGGGTGGGGACTGATGGGGGAACCAAGCCTCTGACTATAGCAGCTCTGACTCCCATTCATTTGTTTTCATTCCTCATGCCATTTGAGTTCAACTTCTGATCATCAGATCCTTAAGTTGCTCTGAGTGCCAAATGGATATTTTATTTAAAGTATGTTCTCATTTTCCATATGACTATGCTAGGAATGGAAACATGAGTGCTCCATAAGCCACCTAATTAATCCTGGAGAAGAAATGTGCATGAGAGCCACTTAGGAAGTCATATATTTTCCATCTCCTTGGACGTTTCCAAAGTGCACACTAACACAGTGGTTACAGCATGGGCTCTACAGTCACATCTGACCTGTGTGAGTACAGGACTACAGGTGGGGTACTTCACCTCTGTAAGGGTTGCCCTTCATCACCTGCAAACTGAGGGAGCTCATAACTACGACAGGCAGGTATTGAGAAGATTACACATAGATATGAAATATGTAGACCAGTAACAGGTATATAGAAAGTGCATGTAAACAATACACATTACGCAATGAGAATTTGCTTTTTCCTTAATAAATAGTTCCTTTCTTTCTCATTATTTGGAGAAAAAAGTCATTTTAAGGTAATAAGAGTTGTCTTCTGCCAGTAATTTGATTGCTGTCTAATAATAAACATTGCCTATATTGTGGCAAATTTGTGGCTCCAACCCAAGCATCTAAACATAGAGGCTTTTAACTTCTGTTAGTATCACAGTCATATTGACCCGCATTTACAGCTTCCTACCCATACTGGCACATGCTACCCATATCTGTGTAATGCATTTCTGGGATTGCTTCTACATACAGATTTTTTCAAATTCTGGAGTTTGCAGAAATTATATAAAGAATCTTTAAAAAAAAAAAAAACACTGTTTCTATGAAGAAACAACAGCTCTTATGTCATTTAAAGTATGACCCAAAATATAGCCAAACATGAGGTTATGTGAGGCATCCAGGGGACAGAGAAGTACCTTCCCCCTAACACTGTAGTATCTTCTTCTAATATCTGTTGGCTGTACTTTGGGATGAGGACAGCATGTGTAAGAATTGTTTCATTTTTAATACAACACTTTATTCTAAAAAAGATTTAAATAAGTTTACAAAGATGCATACAATATAGGATGATACAATAACTGAACAACAAATAGTACACATGAAGAAAGGAGAAAAAGGATGGTGAATTAAGAGGAAGATAAACAAAGTATTAAATAGTAACGTGCATGCCAAGAAGTCTTCTGAACCTGACAGGAGGAGGCCACAACTCTGATCTTCGCAGGGTTTGTTCGCAGGATCCGTAACTTAGAGACACACTAGTTTTGGGAAATGTCTAACCATTCCTATACAGGACCATAGAGAAACCTTTTTCATAGGTCCTCAGAGAAAGGAAATTTGATATGTGATGCCCACAACAACTTTTTTGTGGTAAGCACAATGATTAGTGGTCTTTCTTTCTTTCAATTTTGTCTGATTCCCCTAAATACTGAGTCTGATGCCACCACACAAGTCCACCTGAGAAATTATCTAATGGACCAAAATGATACAGTCTAGTATGAGGCTTTCCAATAGCTTGTGAAGAGTCATCTCTGGAAAAATAGAGAGTGACAAGGAAATATGACTTTCTGAAGGCAAGAAAATGTGGTCAGATGAGTTCTATGCCTCTGTGAGACTTCTTGAAGTGTCATTTGAGTGTATGTTTGTGTATGCGCTTTACGTTCTAGAAACATAAATTGATAGTGATAGCACTTCAGTAAGTTTGAGTGACCTCGATCAAGTTAAAGAAAGAAAGATAACCCAAATACTTTAAGACTGTTAATAATGCCTATATCATAAAAATTCTGCTTTTATTTATGGAAAATAAATAAAAATTATGCAAAAAATGCAATGCCAAACCAAATACTACTACCTGCTAGAAACAATGGCAACTCACTATAATGAAATGAACAGCAGAATAGTAATCTTGGAACCTAGATGACCTTACTCTGTGACCATGGGCATGCCATTTATCCTCTCTGGCTCTCTATTTAATCACATGTAAAGTGTGAACGATGGACCAGTCATAACATACAGCAATTACAGAACGAGCCTTTGTTTGATACACAGAATCAGTAATATGCATCAGCATTCATTCTCTGCACAATGTGCTCATAATAGATTGTGGGGCAGAGTCACATGTGGACAGCTGATGAGTAATTTTCAAGTTTCTTAAATTTCTCCTTTTTTAGGGGAGTCTCAAAAATGGAATGAGCAATAATATAAGACAAAGGAACAAGGTTAGGATTCTGCAGTCTTTGAATCAAAGCATCCCACTTTAAAATGGATTTTAAAACATTTAGGAAGGGATTCTCATGATGAGACAGTACAAATTAGAGCCGTCTGCATATGTGATGGTGTTATCCATTCAGATGGGGGGAAAGAATAGCCATGAATCTCAGTTTCCCATCCCCCAGCTGCAGTCCCACCAGCCTATCCCCTATTCGGTCCCGCTCCAGGCTAGCAGTTGAGCAGACTAGTTAAAAGACAATTAGTCCAATTTCACATTCTCTAGCAGCCGAAAAATTTCATGTTATTTCAGTCACAGTGGATGGATGCCAAGTTCACTGGAAGCAGCCCTGCTGATTTATCCAGTCCATTTTAATACTTTGGAAATACTGTTAAAACATGGCTGTCCTAATTACGCAGGGATCAACGCACAGTGTCCCTCTCACCCAGGATTCTCCCAGAAGGGCTGCAATCAGCTGCATTCCCCTTAATTTCACCATGCAATTCCAACTAATTTCATCCTAGTACAGTGCTGTCAGACAACTCCCATGCCTCTGCGGTTTTAATCGATTAGCTCAATGTCTCTATAATGCATCACCAGCTGCCAGGCACAGAACTGGACGCTTTGCAAGCATTTCAGCTAAAAGACAGTTTAATTACTACACCAGCATCTCAAAGGCAGAGGCACAAAGCCTTGGAATCAAATTATTAAAATATTTGGTGTCAACAAGCCACTTTATAACTGAACAAACAATGACAATCCAAAAGATGAAAATAAGAGAAAGTCAGTTTTTAAATTGTGAGTAAGCTTTTTATGGACTCTAATATATTCAAGCAAATAGACTGGCTTCAGCATTACTGTTTCTCTAAGGCCTTTGTGTTCTTGGCCATTCTTTTGCGGCATATACAGCTACTGGGGACACTTGACAGACTTAGAACATTATTCTTCAATGGAAAAGACAAGACGGAGGTACCCAGCATTAGCAAAAAAAAGTAGAATGAATAAATTACAGGTTTGATTACCCCATACTCACAAACCACTGGCCTCTTAGTCATACGGTCTGTAACCGTCAAAGCATGCACAAGTAAAACTAAAGTACCTGTGGTCAACACATGCTACTAGGTAAATAAACGTGATATTCAAGCCAAATAATTTTTAAGATATATTTAAGTTAATCACTTTATTATGACATGTTTTTTTTACCCATTCTGGGTAATAAACAAACCAGGAAAATTGTGACAGAAGAAAAAGTTCTTAGTCCTGATGTAATGATTAATACAGAATTGTGCCAAAACAGGTGAAGAAAAATAATTTTTTTCGAGGTGGAGTCTTGTTCTATTGGTCAGGCTGGAGTGCAGTGGCACGATCTTGGCTTACTGTAATCTCTGCCTTCTGGCTTCAAGCGATTCTCCTGACTCAGCCTCCCAAGTAGCTGGGATTACAGACATGCACCACCATGCCCAGCTAATGTTTGTAATTTTAGTAGAGACAGGTTTTTGCCATGTTGCCCAGGCTGGTCTCAAACTCCTGACCTCAAGTGATCTGCCCGCCTTGGCTTCCCAAAGTGCTGGGATTATAGGCGTGAGCCACCAGACCCTGCCTGAAAAAAGTGTTTAATATATCTATTTCTAAACTATAGATCACAAAAGATTCTAAAGATGATAGTCAATGAATTTCCTAAGGCCATCAGGAAATCCAAGAAACCTACCAGCTCCATATCCCATGACAAGATGCTGAGTGAAGGTCTTTGCTTTGTTTGCTATCTTTCCTTAAAAAGGTCCTACACAGTGTAGAAACAGAAAGTCACTGACTACAAAACAAATGGTTCCCAGAAAACCTTCAGCCAAGAAATGTATCCAGCTTCATTATTTATCCTAAGGAGAGGAGAGCATCAAATGAACTCTTATCTCCTCAGTACCAGAGGCCCAAATCCAGTTACAGACAAAAGTCAATAGCTTGATTTAACCAGAATTTGGTATATATAAGGAGTAATGGTTTTACATTAAGTTTGGTATTTTACTTTCACTTCTTGTAAATTCCTAACAGAATGACTAACTAATTGCTAACTGAATGACACACTAATGATGAGCTATGATAGGCAGGGTATCTCCCGGCACAATTCACTGAACTCGAGTGGTGACCCACCCCGCCCCCACCCCCTGCGCCACCCATGTAAAGAAGGGGACTAGCTATGTTACCAAGAGTTATCTTTTGTAGTTTAATTTGAAGCATTAGAATGTCCATTTTGTGCTTTCTCAAAAGTTACCAGTTTTTTCCCCCTTCTTTTTTTCTTGACAACATATTATTGGCCCAGTATGAACATCCTTTGTAGTTCTTCAACACTTTCAAAATGTTTCCATCTATGTTATATCATTCACACAATGTGGCATCAGTCAGTAAAGCAGTCTTTACTATTTCTATTTCATAGATAAAGAAACAGAGACTCAGTGAACTTCACTAAATTTTCCAGTGTCTCATAGTTAGTGGCAAAGCCATGGTCAAAACTCAGGTCCTTCAATGGAACATATCTCAAAATAATATAAGATATTTATGACAAACCCACAGCCAATATCATACTGAATGGGCAAAAACTGGAAGCATTCTCTTTGAAATCTGGTACTAGACAAGGATGACCTCTCTCACCACTCCTATTCTATATAGTATTGGAAGTTCTAGCCAGAGTAATCAGGCAAGAAAAAGAAATAAAGTGTATTCAGTAAGGAAAGAAAAAAGTCAAACAGTCACTATTTGCAGACGACATGACTGTATATTTAGAAGACCCCACCGTCTCAGCCCAAAATCTCCTGAAACTGATAGGCAACTTCAGCAAAGTCTCGGGATCAAAATGAATGTGCAGAAATCACAAGCATTCCTATACACCAATAACAGACTTAAAGAGAGTCAAATCAAGAACAAACTCCCATTCACAACTGCTACAAAGAAAATAAAATACCTAGGAATACAACTAACAAAAACTGTAAAGGACCTCCTCAAGGAGAACAACAAACCACTGCTCAAGGAAATAAGAGAGGACACAAACAGATGGAAAACATTCCATGCTCATGGTTAGGAAGAATCAATATTGTGAAAATGGCCACGCTGCCCAAAGTAATTTATAGATTGAACACTATCCCCATCAAGCTACCAATGACCCTCTTCAGAGAACTGGAAAAAGCCACCTTAAACTCCATATGGAACCAAAAGAGAGTCCACATAGCCCAGACAATCCTAAGCAAAAAGAACAAAGCTGTAGGCATCATGCTACCTACCTTCAAACTATACTACAAGGCTACAGTAATCAAAACATCATGGTACTGGTACCAAAACAGACATAGAGACCAATGGAACAGAACAGAGACCTTGGAGACAATGCCACACATCTACAACCATCTGATCTTTGACAAACCTGACAAAAACAAGCAATGGGGAAAGGATTCCCTGTTTAATAAATGGTGTTGAGAAAACTGGCTAGCCATGTGCAAAAAGCAGAAACTGGACCCCTTCCTAACACCTTACACTAAAATTAACTCCAGATGGATTAAAGACTTAAACATAAGACCTAACACCATAAAAACCCTAGAAGAAAACCTAGGCAAAACCATTCAGAACATAGGCATTGGCAAGGACTTCATGACTAAAACACCAAAAGCATTGGCAACAAAACCAGAATAGACAAACAGGATCTAATTAAACTCCAGAGCTTCTATATAGGAAAAGAAACACTCATTAGAGTGAACCAGCAACGAACAGAATGGGAAAACATTTTTGCAGTCTACCCATCTGACAAAGGGTTAATATCCAAAATCTACAAATAACTAAAACAGATTTACAAGAAAAAGAAAATCCATTCAAAAGTGGGCAAAGGATATTAAAAGACACTTTTCAAAAGAAGACATATATGAGGCTAACAAACATATGAAAAAATGTTCAGCATCACTGGTCATTAGAGAAATGCAAATCAAAACTACATTGAGATACCATCTCATGCCAGTTAGAATGGCGATCATTATAAAATCTGGAGACAACAGATGCTAGAGAGGATGTGGAGAAATAGGAACACTTTTACACGTGGTGGGAGTGTAAATTAGTTCAACCATTGTGGAAGACAGTGTGGTGATTCCTCAAGGACCTAGAAATAGAAATTCCATTTGACCCGGCAATCCCATTACCGGGTATGTATCCAAAGGATTATAAATCATTCTATTATAAAAACACATGCACACGTATGTTCATTGCGGCACTGTTTACAAAAGCAAAGACCTGGAACCAATCCAAATGCCCATTGATGATAGACTGGACAAGGAAAATGTGGCACATATTCACCATGGAATACTATGCAGCCATAAAAACCAGTAAGTCTGTGTCCTTTGCAGGGACATGGCTGAATCTAGAAACCATCATTCTCAGCAAACTGACACAAGACCAGAAAATCAAACACAACATGTTCTTGCTCATAGGCTGGTGTTGAACAATGAAAACACATGGACACAGGGAGGGGAGCATCATACACTAGGGTCTATTAGGGGGTCTAGGGGAGGTACAACAGCGGTGGGAAGATTGGGGAGGGATAATATGAGGAGAAATGCCAGATATAGGTGACGGGGGACAGAGGCAGCAAACCACATTGCCATATATGTACCTATGCAACAATCCTGCATGTTCTGCACATATACCCCAGAACCTGAAGTACAAAAACAAACAAACAAACAAACAAACAAAAAACAACTCAGGTCTTCCGATGTTCATCATCTGCTTTTTCCTCAGTATTGGCGTGGCTCTTAATCTTGGAGCCAACTGTAATAGACAACCTTTCTTTCATTTTGCAACACTTATGTTTAAATCTTAAATATACAATTATAATCAAGTTTGCAATTGTTTTAATGCATATATTTTTCTGAACATTACTTTTTTCCAATTTTCTTATAAGTTGGGTGACCATACAATTTATCACCCAGGGGAAGATACTTGAGAGTAAAGGGGGTGTGTTAATAATTACACTGGAATAAGTGGGTAAAAACAGGTACTAGCCCCTGGACAGGTACCCACTACCAAGGAAGCTACTCAGAGATAAGCTTCTTGTATGCTGAGGCTCTCAGCCAGAACTCAAGAACTGCAAAGTAACAGACCAAACCCTTTCAGCATACATGCTTACTTACACACAGTGTTAAGCTATAGGGCTTCTGACATTGTTTTTAATCCATTGCCAATAAAGCATATCAGCTGCCATTTTTTATTTGCAACCTATCTTTGAGTCTCGCAGGCATTTCAATTTGGGTTCCTCACTCTATGAGGTTTTGAACTGATATTTTTGCCGTTCAAAAAGAGTTAAATACTGGCAATTTTGTGCAGTTCAACTTGCTAGTTTGAGCATTTCTAATATTTCATTTCCAGAGTAGAATACTTTGTATTCTGACATTATATAATGCAAGATCCCAACTATTTTTCTGAACTCTTTCTTCCCCCTCAATGTTTTCTTGATTGCCTATGTGCTCAGAATTATGCTAAAAAGCTCTCTACCCCTATGCTTTTCAAATTTTGGGTTGAAAAGATGATATGAATCACCTCAAGATCTTGTTAAATTGCAGAATCTGATTCAGTAGCCCTAAGATGCTGCATGTCTAACAAGCTCCCAGGTAACATCAATGAGGTTGATTCATGGACCACACTTTAAGGAACAAGGCTCAACAAATTACTGTTCTGGCAGAGAAAAGTTGTATTGCCAGCTTCATTAGCTATTAGCTGATGAGTCTAGGCAAGTTAGTCAACTCCTTTCAACCTGTGTGTCCAAGTACATAAAGTGACATCTATCTCATAGGATTCTTTTTAGGATGAAATGAGTTCAAAATGATTAACATGGTGACTGGTACATTATTAAATAAATACTATGAAATAGTCATTATTATTATATTGCCTTTAACAAACACAAAGCAAAGAAGATCTCTGCCCTAGGAATTACAGTTTACCTGCAGATTTCTGAGTGCGGTCCTGGAACCACCAGCATCAAATATGTTGGCAACTTGTAAGAAATGTAAATTCCCAGGCCCAAACCAGGCCTACTAAATCTGCAACCCTGAGGGTGGGACCCAGAAATCTGTGTTTAATAAGCTCTCCAAGTGATTCTGATTAACACTGAAGTTTGAACACCACTGGTAGTTTTACACAGGAATAAGCTTTTTAACTTAGAAATATTTACAGCACAGTTATTTCATGGGTTTGACTTCATTTGACTGTGATGTTTGTGATTCTTTTCATGTCTATTATTATGCTGTTCTTCAAGAGGAAATCTTCATGTCCTTCCTGCTCATGCAAATTATATACACACTCACATTAATATTTTACATAGAGCTTCTTAACATTTTTTAAGATAAAAGCATTTACTTCAAAATGTGGTGTGATATATTTGAGTTGAATATTATTGAACTTAGAATGCTTTAATTTAAAATCTGTTTACTTTCCTTTTTTTGTCAGTCATGCTTTAGAGATATGCTCAATCTTTAAGTACTGTAATTAGAAAGTGAGTACCATTTATTCACACCAGATTGTGACATTAAGAAGAGTTACATGAATTGTTAGAGTTAAGAAAAAATGATTTTCTTATTTTTATTGTATCTTTTATATCATTCTTTTTTCTCTTATCCTTCATGAGATACTTTTTTTTTTTTTTCCATTTGGCTTCCAGGACTCTGAAATCTTCCTATTGTCCTATCAAGTCACTGGCTGGATCTTCCCAAAGTCCTCATCATTTTCTGATCTATAAATATTGACAGGTCCTACAGATCCTTTCCCAAAACTCTTCCTTCTCTATACACTTACTCTAGGTGACATCACCCAGCCCTCTGACTATAATGCCAGATACATACTGATAACTCTCAAATGTATACTTCCAGCCCCAACTCCCATTCTTATTTTAGACTCACATCCCGTAGTATAGATATGACATCTCCTTAGAGTTAACTTGTGCAGAGTTGAACTCCAGTTTCCCTCCATTCCAAACTTGTGTGTCTCCTGAGGACATCACAATAGCTCAGGCAAAAAGCTTTGGAAACAGCCTTGACTTTCTTCTCTCTCTCAAATCCACATTCAATCTATTAACAGATTACGCTGGATTTGGCTTTCAAAATACACCTGAATTTCATGCCTTCTTGCCCCCTTCACCTCACCTGAGTGTACACCACTGTTCTCTCTCACCCGAACCTCTGCAACCATCTTCTCAACTGGTCTCCCTGCTTCCACTTTAACCTTTCCTAGTATACTTTCCACACAGCAACTAGAGTTATTTTTTCTTAATCACTCAGATCATGTCTACACCTATCCTGAACCATCCCAATGTTCTCCCTTCACTCTTAGAAAGTCCAAAGCCTCTGTCTGGTCCTGCCTACCACTCCAATCTCACCCCTTTCTCATTCTGCTCCAACAATTCCAACCTCCTTGCCTTTCCTAGATTCCATCAAGCCTACTCCCATGAGAGCTCTGCATGTTGCCCGCTCTGTTGCCTCTTCTCAGGTATCTGTATAGCTTGCTCCATCACTTCATTGGGGCTCCTGCTTATATGTTGCCTCTCAGAGAAGCTCAACACTTGGCATCCCATCTAAAATGTCACCCCCTATTATATTCTATTGCTTTTACCCAGCCCCTTTTATTTTTATAGCACTTTCACTAATATCACCTACGTAATTGTTGACTTTCTTCTCTGACAGAAAGTAAGTTCCATGAAGCAGGGTTTTGTTAGGTTCATTTGCCTGCTACAAATATCCAGCATACAGTAGGCACTAAATAACTGCTGGGTAATTCTGAAAAATAAGTAATTGAAACTCAGATAAAGCGAACTGCATATGGTAGCCAGTTAACCAGTGCCAGAGCTGGGACTAGAAGGACTTCTTGCTTGTCAACACCCATGCATTGCCCATTTGATCACACTACCTCCACACCTGAGCACATCCACTGGGAATCCAGCAACTCTATAACATAGAAATAAGGGCCTTTCATTTTTTTTTAATGGTTGGCATTTTTGTGTTTCTGGATTTACTCCGTAAGAGAAAAACACTTGGAACAGTATCTAAAATATCCCCTCTTACTCTCTCTCACCGTACATTGCTTGATTTTTCTTTGCAGCATTTATCATGGCATTACATGTGCACTTGTCTATTTCCTTCTCTACTAGAATGTAAACTCTGATGGACGTATGGCTTTCTTATGTTTACATAGTAGGCACTCTATGTGTGGTAAGTGAATTAATAAATCAAGAAATTTTATAGTCTACCAATCATTCTCTCAGAAAGCCAGATTTCTACTTCAGAAGAAACAATTTTTTCTGTGAGAAGAGTATTTGCATGTTTACAGACAATCTGCTGTCCTGGTATCATTTACCTTAAAACATGAGAAAATAATCATTATAATTTCTGTTTGTAATAATTTATAAATTGCCTTCTATATGTCAAGTATGATATGTTCATTATCTTTGATCTTCACAATAATCCTGTAAAATAATTACCATTATTATATTCATTTTACAGATAAAGCAATTAAATGTAGCTCAGGAAAAAAAAAGTTACTTGCTTAGAATCTCAGAGTTAGGAAGTGATAAACTTGGGATTTATCCTAGAATCAACACTTTTTTGGCTTTGAAATTCATGAGTTTTCCAAAAAACATTACTTCCTTAAAACTGGGACAGCATTATTAAAAATAAATATTGTTCATAATGGGGAGATGGGAGGACTAGAACAAGTGGTTGGTTTTGCATTTCCTTCTGGCATAGCAGAAAGTTACCAATTCAGATAAGATCTGCAAGAGATAATACACAAACCTTGCAGGCAGCCATAGTGGAGGAAGAAAAATTACTTCCTTCTAATTACTATGTTAACTACATTCATTCCCATCCTTACTACATCTGTGTTCTCCTGGTGAGTACATTTAACATTTTTTGCAAGTCACAGAAGTGGTATATTCATAGCTCTTTATCAACTTTCTCAGGTCAAATTAACCCTACTTCCAACATAGAAATGAGTAACATAACCTAAGACATAATGACGATGTAGTCATCCTAACACAGTGATGTGGTGCTCCCTAAGGTTGCAGACACAGTTCACCTCAGAACAGAAAGCATGAAACTGCAAGTACCAATGTACAGTAATCCAGCGGGATGAAACCAATGTAGCTACCTTTGGTGTTTTCATATGAGACTAAGTAATGGAAATATGAGAATAACTTTATTGTATGCTCTGACACCAAAAAATTATAGAGCATATCTTTTTTTTTTTTTTTTTTGAGACGGAGTCTTGCTGTGTCACCAGGCTGGAGTACAGTGGCCCGATCTCGACTCACTACAGCCTCTGCCTCCCAGGTTCAAGCGATTCTCCTGCCTCAGCCTCCTGAGTAGCTGGGACTATAGGGGTGCGCCACCACACCTAGCTGATTTTTGTATTTTTTACTAGATATGGGGTTTTACCACGTTGGCAAGGATGGTCTCAATCTCTTGACTTCATGATCCACCCGCCTCAGCCTCCCAAAGTGCTGGGACTGCAGGCATGAGCCACCGTGCCCAGCTAAAGCATGCATCTTTTATATCTAAGGATTCACATGTAGTTGTGTGGCTTTGATTTCTTAAAACTCAGATTTGTGAAATTATGTTTTGAAAAGACTTGGCCTTTGCTGAAACAGATCAAATAGTCAAATTATACTAATTTATTATGACTGCCTACTTAAATTCTGCCGTCAAAGCCAAACTGAAAAAGCAAAAAAGAAAAGGAGAAAAACAACCAGGAATATTGTCAATTGGGTGAGAATACTGTGAGTAGACAGGTTCTTTAAACATGAATTCTATCCTGGATGAATCTATTATGGATTTGACTTCACAAGGAAGCAAAATTACTTAATTCATTATCAACCTACCCTGATTTAGATCTATGCATGTGAAAATCTCTGTTACTAATTTTAATTGCACTATTCCCTCTCTACAGGGTACTGTTAAATTGGTTTGGTGAAATAGTAGTGAATCACATCAAAGTGGTGGGCTACATTTTATAATCTATCTAAATAACTATCCCATTTTCCCAGCATGTTGCCATGCATTTTAAGTATTAATATTATGACTCCAGTTTAGAAGAATGTAGCCTTTTTCTGTAAAATAAATTTTCTTGCTCTTTTAGCACTGTTAAAATTGGGCTGGATTTTAAGTGGCTAACGAGTAATAAAAGAGCAATATCTGCTGCAAGGAACCACAAAAAACATGCTGGCGGGCACATAAAATATGTTCATGCAAGTCACTTGCAGATACATCATTCTGATACAGTAATGGTTTTTCCAAACTAAGTGGGCTCTCTTTTGTAGCTATACTTTATTATCTGGATTCTTATTTTCACTCTTACCCTTGGATCTTTAAAGAGAAGCATTTTTTCTCACATGCACATTTGCAAATTCAGAGAAGCAGAAAGGGTCAAGAGAAAAGCAGCAAACTCATGATTCAGATTTGGGAGCTCGCACAGGCACTGCCACTGTTGTGCATCTATGACTTAAATTTTGTGCACTGTTTTAGCTTCTTCAACTAACGAAATGAGAAAAGAGCCTTGAACTTTTCTTACATAAAAATTCAGCCCTTTAAAAAAGTTGCTAGTGTCCTGGCATCTATTTCCTGATGGGGAGGCATTATGGTCCAAGGAAGGTACTTAGGTGCGAAAAGGAGGAAGACTAAATTTCAGAGCCCGTCTAAACTCGAAACTAATTTCCTGGCTAATTCCTTCTGTGTATGGGTGTTTAGCTATTTCATTTGTGCAACTGAGATGACTCTGAGTTTTATAACACTCACTCTTGGATCAGCTTAGGTAACACTTTAAGTCAAGACTAAAAGGAGGCTAGTTATGAAGTGAGAGGAATAATGCACACAAGAAGGGATGGGTCTGAACTGAGGCAGAGTCTGTGGAAACAGGGGGTAGGAGCCAATTATAAAGATAATTAGGACTTGGAAACCGGCTAGATATGGGAGGCCAGAGAAAAGGGGAGGGAGATTAGGACAGCATGCAGTTAACTGACGGTGGTATTCATAGGAAAGGAGCTACAGGCTAGGAAAGGAGGATGTTCATCAACATTTTTACCTAGAGATGTCTGGTGCTAAATTCAATTTAGCCTAATGTGGCCTCCTTACATGTTCTAAGTCCAGTCTAAATGTTTCTCCGTATATAGTGAACTGTAACTGTAAACAGACTGCAACCTACTCTTATACCAACCATTGTGTTTTGGCCAAAGGCGGCCAACTGTTCAAACCATATTCAAATAAGGCAAACGCTGAGCTGTAACCAATCCTGCTGTTTCTATACCACAGTTGCGTTTTCTGCATGTCACTTTCTTTTTTCTGCCCATAAATTCTCCCTGACCATGCCACAGTGTAGCGTCTCTGCAAACCTATTCTGGTTGGGAGAAAGGGGGCTGTCCAATTTGCAGATCAGTCTGTTAAATTTAATTTGTCTGATGTTTTCTTTTAACATGAGAAAGCTACAAGGAAAGAGTTAGGAAAACGGGGTCTAGAATTTAGATGAGAAATCAGTACAGTTAACCAGATTTTGGAGTCATTGAAAGTTTTATTGTTGGACAGTCATTCATTCAGCAGCCACTCAGTGACTGCTTACCATGTGCCATGCCCTTATTCTGGGGCTGGAGATACAAAAACACAAGTACCCCTGCCTTCATGCAGTTGTAATCTAGGGAATACAGATTTGTTTATCCAGATTTTAAAGCCAAATATATCATTTTTAATGAGTTTATTCTACACACCAGCACTATGCAAAGTACTTTTTTTTTTTAAAAAAATGACATAATTCTCTAAGTGGAATTATTCAAGATGGAATAAATATTATAGCTTCCAATTTACAGATAAGAAAATGGGGCCTCTGAAATTTTAAATAACTTTCTCAAAGTCCTGGAGCCTATAAGGAGCAGAGTCGGGATTCAAACCTAGGTTTTATTTCACTTCTAAAGCTTTTAACGTCTACCCTGTGTGGAGTGAGAACAGAAGAGACGTAAGCAGAAAGGCTGAGAGAGGCCCCTGTTTAAGGGAGGCCAGCAGAGGCTGTGCTCAGAACCAACGTAAGGAAGAAAGGGCAAGAGATTTGAAAGGGAGGAGACTGGCACCAGAAGCCAGTGGGAGACTGTGAGTCTGGGGAAGAGTGAGGGAGTCAAGGGACAGCCCACACGTTCGAAGCCTCCCAGAGGAGTCAGGCCACACACTGTGCAGACCAGCCACTGGAGTTAACGATCAGAAAGTCAACAGCACAAACACAGGGACCCTTGGAGAGCAGGCCTGAGGAAAGATCGACAAGGCAACACCGACTGAAAGAATATACCAAGTAATTTAATTGGAAAGAAAGTGGAAAGTAAAGTAGAAATGCTGGGCCAAAGTAAAAGGAGGAATCAGTCAAGATGACAGTTTAACTGACCTAATTCTGCTTTGTAAAATTGTAAAGAGATTTCAGATTCTTTTTTAAGCAAAATTGTCGGTATCGCTACCCTTTGGTAGAGTTTTGTTTTTCCCGAAGTAACTGCTTTAGGGGAACACTATTCACTTCTTGCAATGTGTTATGCGCCAGAATTCCAGCGATACTGTGATGAAGCAACGTAAACACTTGTAAAATTAGGCCGGAGTGGTGGCTCACAGCACTTTGGGAGGTCGAGGTGGGCAGATCACTTGAGAACAGGAGTTTGAGAATATCCTTGCCAACATGGTGAAACCCCATCTCTACTAAAAATATAGAAACTAACCAGGCATGGTGGTGCATGCCTGTAGTCCCAGCTACTTCGGAGGCTGAGACAGGAGAATCGCTTGAAACCAGGAGGCAGAGGTTGCAGTGAGCCAAGATAAGAGCCATTGCACTCCAGCCTGGGTGACAGAGTGAGACTCCATCTCAAAAAAAAAATAATAAAAATAAATGTAGTACACATTCATTTCCCATCTGGCCCTTCTGAGAGATACTTAAGATTATACCTCTGATTCAGAAACTAAATGTGTAGCCAAACCAAGTAGTTTAGACAAAGGTCATGAATATCTCACTGCTATAATTATGAGTATTATGATCAAGAAGGTGGTGTTCTTAGTGGAAGAAATGTACAGCAACTGAGTCTTTAAGAAAAGACTGCTGAATATTATCATATTAAAATCATGTGTATAATTCAAACCATGATTTGCCTAAGATGCTGAGCAAAACAGGATTGAGAAACATGATTTCTGGCAGGAGAAAACAGATTACAAGTGCTACACAAGGAGGCTGGCCCCAAGCCTGGAATTTGATGAGCACTTGAAGGCATCACCTTGATCTTCATCAGCTTATTCATTGTTGTTGAAAATTACAGTCACTTAATTTCTCCATGTTTTGGAAAAAAGAAAAAACACAACATCATAGTAATAACAATCAGCTTGATCTTTTTTTCTTCCTACTTTCTCTTTGCAAAAGTCATTAAGGATCATTCAAGAGCCCATCATTTATTTCAGATTACATTAATAAGGAATATCACTAATTTAATTTTATAACTACCTTGTCAAACAATATTGTCCCCCCAAATGGATATATTGCAGAACATGCCAGAAGAGAGGAAGGTGAGATAGAAAAGTGCTAATTTAATTATGCTAATACTGCTCTACTAAGTGTGGAACCAGATGGTAGAGCAAGCAAACCAGGGAGGGTTTTTTTTTTAAATCAGATATTTTTAAATAAATATTTGTGTTCCAAATCTCTACGTTATTAGCATTGGTGGAATTACTATCCTTTTATTAGGCAAGTTATCTGCAAGGCTGTTGGGAACTTCTCTGTGGGCTCAGAAAATATCCAAATGAAGGTCTCACAAGCAAAGGACTCTTTCTGACCCCCTGCCCTCTTGTCTCTGCCCCCTCTCCGTCTCCCCCATGGCTAGCTGTGGAAATCAGAATCCCTCTTCCCCAAGGTGGGTCATGGAAACCAGAACCCTCCTTCCCCCAAGCCAGCCATGAGACCCAAATACTACTCTGCTTCCCTCTACCATTCTGTGTAAAAACTGGCCATAAAGAAATCCTCTGACCTACTCTGTTTGATTGCAGGACTTAAGACCCTCTTTCCAAAGAGAGTCCTGCCCCATACCCAGGAGGAAGGAACAGTGCACAGGGAGACCTTGCTGGTTTCCCCACTCAGTCCATGAGCCTCGGATCAGACCCTTTTTAAGCAATCACACTTCTATACAGCTCTACATACTTTGTTGAACCTAAGCACACAAACAGCTGTTTGCTTTGTATTTTGGGGTCTTCATTCTAAAGCTTCCCATAGTCATCTAAAACTGTGATCAAATAAATTTCTATGCTTTTTATCCTATTAATCTTCCTTTTGTCAGTTGATTTTCAGTGAACATTCAGAGGGTAAACCGGAAGCTTTCCTTTCACCCCTGCACTTAGAGGTTATTTGGTATTTCCAGTGATCCCTATCTTCCGCCTGCCATCCATCCAGAAAGATGTTCACTTCTCAGACTGGCTGACCTGAGGTATCTCCAGACAGGACATTGGTGGCCTGTCAAATAACTCATGGTTGTGATATGTGCTTAATAGGCTAAAGCCACAAAGTTATTTTAAAAGACAAAAAAGAAAAGAAAGATGTTCTTTAATTATGATCTTCCAGGGGAAAACATATAATCTAGCCACCTTACCAATTGTCCTCATTCCTGTTCTGGTGAATTTATAAAATCTATGTCATTAAGCTTTTTAAATACCAGAGCACACTTTAGAAGTAGCGATCCATTCCCTCTCTCCCTTTTCCACTTACTGCTCTCTTCCTCCCTCCGTCTCTCCTCCTCTCTTTCTCTCTCTCTCTCTCTCTCTCTCTCTCACACACACACCCCCCTTAATTTAACTCTTGAGTGCCTTATTCATACTATGCTGTTAATAACTACAAATATGTTTACCACCAAGTGGAATTTATCGTTTCCTTTTCTGTTCTCTTAAGAGTATTTTGTTGGAGTCCTTTGTGATACATGGTGTTGGGGTGCCTTTCTATCACCCCTTCCTTTTATGGGGTCAATTACTCATTCCTGAACTGCTATAAGTGTGGCTGCCAATTGTTTATAGTGGTAACTTTCTCTCAAGAATTACTCTCAGCTGCTGGGAGTCTTCTCAAGTCTTCTGGAAATGTCTGGGAAGCTATACTAGGAAGGAGAGGGTGGTGGGGGAACAAGTCAATGACTGACTTATCTGGGGTAAAAAAGGCCAGCTGCTCTTCTCAACTCCATTCAGAGTTTCTGCTCCAGAGCCCCCCGTGGGATCAGACTGAAGCTGTCCTTCCCCTGCCCTGTCCTGTGTCCCTCAGTCTCTCGCAGGTTTCACTTGAGAGCACTCCCTCACTACTGACCTGCCCAAGAATCCCATCTCAGGCTCTGCTTCCAGAAAACCAGACCCAAGACACCTCTGTTAAAGTATAGGTAGGTACGTGCCACTTTGAAATTTGCATAGTTTTGTAAATCATTGGTTCAATGAGTATTTCAGTTTGTCCTTGTCCCTCTGCCTCCCCACCCACTCTCCTGCTTCCCCATTAGGGCATTTGAGATTTCAACAGGCATTAATCCCTTAAGTCATAAAAATATGAATAAGCTTTTTGGCATTGGCAGCCACAGTTTTGTGTATGGGAGGCCACCTGAAGTGATGCTCGTGAGCTGGTACCTCTTTGCCTTAATTCATTCCTAACACCCTGGCTTGTATTCTCATTTTCTCATTGTTTCCCTAAATAATTATTTGAGCCAAGAACCTAAAACTGCTAAACAATATAGGTCAATAATTATTAACCCCTCAAAGTCAAGTCACCTTATTTGCACGTTTCCTTATCTAAACGCTTATGTTCGTGTGATTAACAGAGTGGTTCATAGTGGTTCAAGACCCATTCTGACCTGAGTGCAAATCCCAGTTCTGTCACTTACTACATTTGGGTATCAGGAAAGATAAGTGTATGGATGTATCTTTATCTTCTCCATGCCCCTGCTTTCTCATTTATAAAATGAGAAAGACACCAAGGTACCAACTTAGAAGCATTTTGTGTGGATTAAACTTTAATATGGCAAAGGGTTTTCGTTAAAGCCTGACACTGGGTATTTAACAGATTTTAGCTAATTTTGAAACTTAACAAACTTTATAACATTTTAAATAAAATAAGTCAATGTTTGCTAGGCAATTAGGTATCAAAGTCCTACTAAGCATTTCTAAGCCTTGCCTGGAGATGGGGGAAGCAAATGGAAGAGTGGGTAGACTGGATCCCAGATTGATCAGCGATACTTCAAGAAAGCATGAGTCTGTCAGGACCTTCCACTTTAAGGGAATCGATAATGAAGCTGGCACAGATATGTGAATTAGAGAGGCAAAAAAAGCCCTTTCCAGGATTTTGCTCCCTTCTGTCTCTCTCAGAAAAGCAAAGAGGGTAAAGACACAGAGAAAATATTACAGTAGGGAATATCAACATCCTCCTGCAGCTTAAACATGTACAAAAGAGCTTTCAATTTTCCAATATCCATGACTTAGGCTGGCATGGGAAGAAAAAAAAAAAAAAAAACAGAAACGTCTTCTCCAAGTTCCTAAGCTCCTTAGGAACTTAAGTAGAGGCTATATCAAAAGTATATTTGGGAATCTTTCTCATAGTGTCCTATAAGTAATAGACATATCACAGTTGACTGTTAAGTTCCTCATGGAGTGACATGAAGCAAATATGCACAGCAGTAGAGAAGTGCTTATATTTAAATGCAAAGAAAAAAAGTTAATAAAGGAGAAACAAAGAAATCCATAGCAAACAAACATCAAAGACAAGGTCAATTACATAACAATGAAGACAACATGAACCATGAGCAACCACAGAACAAAGGTTCCTACCACCTCAAAGACTTGATAATTTTACATAATTATGTCTTACTATGTTAGTTTTATTTACAAAATATTCTATGTAGAGATAGCATCTCATACATTTGTAAAGGAAGGAGTCAAAAAGTCTAAGCTGGGGAAGAAATCATGCAGGTCTGTATCCATTAAAAGAGAAAGCAGCCAGTGAGAAGAGTAGTCTCCAACACTTGGGATCACAAAGGCAGCAGAAATGCTGTCCTGGGACTGGGGATCATGCTCAATGGACAAGAGAAGGGGTTTTCATGACAAAGTCACTGGGAGGTTAAATCACCTGGGGCCAAATTCACATAAGACACACACGTCTTTGGGAAAATCCCTTATCACAGGGCATTCTGAAACTTAGCAGCTGAGAAAAAAAAATCAAGAATATAATAATTATGTTTTTAATTTTTATGTCATATTTAGGCATACAGTAGGAGAGAAAAAGCAACTTGTTGAATGGACGAGTAAACACCAAATTCTTCACAACTCTGTGAGAAACCAGAGTGAGAATGAAATTTCAACCATGAAATTAAGCTTTTTTCCCCCCATATGCCTTTATAATATAAGCCAATGTTCTTCTTCATGAAGGTAGAATAGAATTTATTGACATATTTTTCTGGAACTTGTCTCACTAAATAAAGATTTTCAAAAGAATCTAAGGTTGAAACAATTTAAAATATTGTCTTTTTAACAGACTAGATTGTAACTACCTTAAACTGTATTACAGATTTCCCGAGGTGGGAATCTGCATGTGCAATTTGCTTTAATCCGACAAAACATGGAGTCCAGCATTGGGCATGCAACGGAGTGCTATTAGTGCCTATTGGGATTATGTGAGTCCTGGCCACTCTACTCCTCTATAGTAAGAGCCAGTCATTCTCACTCTGGTTTCTCACAGAGTTGTGAGGAATTTGGCATTTACTTGTCCATTCAACAAGTTGGTTTTTCTCTCCTACTGTATGCCTAAATATGACATAAAAATTAAAAACATAATTATTATATTATTCTTGATTTTTTTTCTCAGCTGCTAAGTTTCAGAATGCCCTGTGATAAGGGATTTTCCCAAAGACTTGTGTGTCTTATGTGAATTTGGCTCCAGGTGATTTAACCTCCCAGTGACCTTGTCATGAAAACCCCTTCTCTTGTCCATTGGGCATGACCCTCAGTCCCAGGACAGCATTTCTGCTGCCTTCGTGATCCCAAGTGTTGGAGACTACTCTTCTCACTGGCTGCTTTCTCTTTTAATGGATACAAACCTGCATGATCTCTTCCCCAGCTTAGACTTTTTGACTAAGCATTTGGAGTGCCTACAAAGTCTTTGAATTCATGCAAACACAGCTCCTCCCTGCTCTTCATTCTCTATTCTATGCTTTGATGAGATGACCGAAGGGCACCAGATGTCTACAGTCCTCTCATAAGTCAAGATCCTTAAATGCTGGTGCTGCTACCTCAGCAACATTAAATTTCAAAAATCTTCTATGTGTATATATTCACTTAATATATTCTCATTTGTACATTTATGTAGTAAAATTCACACCATAAAATATATAGAAAGTACAATGAGCTGGAAGCAATATCTTCTAGTATTCTTAATACCTCAGGAATAGCCTGACCTTGATATGCCCAGCTTCCCCAAAGTCTTAAAATTATACAATGTGAATTGTGGCATTTAATTCATTTTATTCTATATGCTTTAAAATGCAACCATTGATTTTTAAAAGCCTTTGGGCAATATACAGTAGCAGATTTCATAAACTACAGGGTAAAAATGACAAAGCCATAATAACAAATGTCAAACTGGCAATTATCCATCCCAAACAATTCTTTGCCTTGGTAAGTTAGATATTCCAAATGTGTCTGTTTTGGACAGAAAATGAGAGAAAAATTCTAAAAGCACCAACTCTCCTAATAGTCCTCTGCATTCAGACCTTTGATATTTATCTCTAAAGATGATCAATACGAGGTGTTGACAATACCCAGGATAGGAATGCAAATATCTGTAGTGGCTAGAGTACTAAGGGTCTTTAACATACAAGATTCCATTAACAGTGCTCTATAAAAAAATATTTGAGATTTCCTTAGGGAGTCTTTAACAAGCACATCAGATGGAGAGAGAAAGCTAGACTTATCCTGGCCATGCATTAGCTGAATGACCTTGATCAAATCACTCTCGTGAGCCTCAGTTTTCTTATCTCATCTGTAAAATGACGTGATTGAACCAAATGTACATAAGAAACATAGTAAAGCATCAGATACAGTAAGCAATAATTAAATTACATTTAATTTTTAAATATTGCTTTTACTTCATCTCTGTAATTTTCTGGAGCAGTAAAATGACAACCATATCTAAAATGGCATAATCATCTCTGGCTTAGTGGTGAGGATTCCCATTGATGGGTTATGGTGAGACCTGTAACCTAGAGATGGCTTCTCCCTTCAGTCTTAATTATTCTATTTCAGTCTCCTACAAGGATGATTTTGGCTTAGCAATTGATATTTTTCTCATGTATTCAAAGATGTCAAAATGGTCCTGGGGGGGCCCACAAATTAAAACATATCCTCTCGCAGCTACCATATATAAAAAAGAAGGAAAGTGTGCATTTAACTCATCCTTTACATTATTTTAGGCAGGTAGGCCTCTTTAATTTCAGATTAAGTTAAAAGTGAGCTTCAAGAATGGGAAATGCAATGACTTCCCCAAAGGACCTCATACTTTTATAACAATTCCTCAATGTTAGTTCTGAAGCACAAAATTTATCTTAGGATATAGACTAAATAAATAATGTATGTATGTATGCATTTATATATTTTATTTATATTACATATTGTAAATGTATAAATAAGTGCATATACATATGTAAGTATATAATATATACTTATTTCTTTACTTATACAAATATATATTCATTCTCTAAAATGTAATTTTATTTAAAATGCCATTAATAAAGGAGATCATGGACCGTGATTTCCAGGGCAATCTAATGATGAGCTGTCAGAAAGCCAACATAAATTTCTTTTATAAGATGTTGATTTAAATATTTCACAAAAAGTAGCAGAATATAGTAGTCACAAACTTGGGCCCCAGATCTCCATTGCTCCGTTAGGCATCCTGGCTGTACACTTTACCTTGGGTGAATTCCTAATCTCTTTACCTCACTTTTCTCAAGTATAAAAAAATAGCACTTCACCACTAGTACTGGTGTGAGAATTTGGTAAGTGAATACATGTATAGCCCTTAACCAAGGAGCCTAGTTTATTAGTTTATTATCTTTTACTTTATTTGATATCATAATATGAAAAAAAATTCAATGCATTGCTCTTAACAAATATCACAAAAAAGGTTAAGTTCAAATTCATTAGCATACAATAGAGATTATGAAATCCATAGGCAGAAAAAATATATTATAAAAGATGAAGAAAATATGACTCCTTAGAAAATGTTACAGAGTAGTTAATACTATTACCAAAATGAAAACTAGTGTCAAGGCCCATGTTTTAAGTTTAATTTATAGTTCCTTGAGGTAATGCCAGAACAGATTTCAGTGACAGAGTTTCAGAAGTCTGAAGTGTTAGGGTAATTCTGGCACCCAAATAGGGATGGTTCTTATGGCAGCCTTTCCCCTACAGTGCTAGCCAAGGGGCTAGACTTGGGTGAGTATCTCCTCCTCAGAGCAGCTGCTTTGAATTAAGAAGAGGGGCCTTGTTTCAAGAAAGCTACCAAAGATGGAAAAAGTATTCCGAGTAGGTAGTAGTGATGACGGTAGCTAGAGCTTACACAGCACTCACTCACTCTGTGCCTGCCTTTCCACTAGGCTCTTTTCCATATTATCTCAAGAAATACAAGCACTTACTGAGAGAATCTTGTGGAGACAAGCTCTGGGAACTAGGGAAGAATAACAGAAGTTGAGACCGGGCTACATAGTGTAGTTGGAGGCCTTAGGTCCTGGGTCTCTGAGGAACTTTCCAAGTGAGGAGACCAAGAGAGCCCTGATGAAGTGGGAGGCAGGAGGTAAGACTGCCACTGGGGCTGAGGGCTGAGCAAAGGAGAGGAAGGAAATCAGCATCTGTAGATCACCTTGTATCATTCACATTTATAGTGTGAAAGGAATTTGCTAGGAGTAAAGAGCAACAGCTCAGCAGGGAGTTCAAGACAGATTTCATCCACATCCCAAATAGCCCTAGTACCCTTCAGACACTAACTCTTCTCATTATATCTACTTCTTCTAGTAAAATCTAGTTAAGTCATATGTGTATAGACTATTAATAATCTAAATAACATCATAGTGCACAATATTAAAAGGAAGCATTTGGGTTTGTTTTCTTTAAAACATCTGTCTTGTCTGGATTAGATCATTCTCAATCAGTTACTTTAAAAAAAATATTTTTAAATAAACCACTCTGTTATTTTCATTAAGAAAATTAAAATCTTCATTTTGGTTTTCTTGGAGTATTTCCTTTGTAAATTAAAAGAACTCTTGGAGTATTTCCTTTATAAATTAAAAGAACCTTCTTATTGAGTTGATGAACCTATAATTTAAAAACTGTAATAAAAAGCCATGAATAACTGTGGAAAAGTGAGAATGGGCAATGTTTTACTGTTATTAAATATGTCCAAGGTAACAATTTTAACATTTCATCATGATTTGATTGAAATCACTTAAATTGTGTGTCTACCTAATTTCAATGAATCAAGGTGAAAATATGACCTTGCAGGTCCTGGCATGCTGCTCAATCAATCAACTTTATCATGCTCTGCATGTAATCCATCTGGTTGCGTATAGAACTTGAAGGAAAACTAAAACAACACAGCAAAAAGTAGAATTGTATTCACTACACTTATTTCTTGGCTTATGATGCACAATGTGTCTTTAAAATTTAAATATAAGACAATCAACACAGAATTAGGCAAGAAGTTTCTCCTGGGATTCGAGTTTCTAATTACCACATCTAGAATGATGAAAGTAGAGGCAGAAATACAACACCATCAGGGTTGCATGCCTGCTGCTTTCTAAAAGAAATGCTGCCTCCCTTCAACTTGTTAAAAATTGTCCTCTCTACTTCTATCTTTGGAATACATCAGGCTTAAAACAAAGCGGAGGACAGAGTCATTTTTAAAGCCAATGCTTTTTCTTTCTGTCAAGCTACTAGCAGGTAGTTTATTTTAAACTCCAGATGAGCTGTACCTCCTGCTTCATTACCTTTACCAAATACTGCACATTTCCAAAATTTCTCCCCTTGCTCTCAAAGCAAGCAGGGACTCCTCATGATCACCGCTAAGCCCAAGAGCCAAGATTTCCTATAATAAAACAGTTACCACCTCTATTTCCTCACGTTGCTTTAGGATAAAATTATGTCTGAATTTCAAACTCTACTATGTTAAAACAGAAATAAAACTACCTAGCTTCTTACATGGAAAAAGTATATTGGAGGAAAATAACTCTGACACATAAAACTGTATGTCAAACTTTGTATTAAGATGATCTGAAATGTTAACTTGCCAGTTACTTAACAGGTTTTGATTCTGAATACCTAAAAGAGTCAAAATACTACCTCTTAATATTAAACTGAGGAAAATGTTTAAATGCAGCATTAAAACTGTGAATAGTGTACATATAAAAATATATATTTTTTTACTGGTACAATTGCTTCTCTGAAGAGTTAACTGCCTCTTAAATATATGTACAATGCATGTTCATTGCCATAAAGAATTAGAGTTGTTCGAAGTGTCTGACAGAGTCTAATTTAACCTTTGTCTCCAATTCCTAACACCAATTTGACAATCAGAATAGCTTATAGAAGTGTCCAAAAAGTCACATTAAGGGGAAAATTAGGTCTTTTTTTTTTTTAATAAAAATTTAAAGAGCTGAGACTTCATTCAAAAATATTCTATTTGATTAAATTCACTTAAAACAGTATTTTACTGAGAAAATATGACCAACTTGGGAAGAAAGATGAGGAAGGCTACCTATAGAGAATCAACAGACAAACGTTCACTGAGGAGGTGGCATTTGACATGGGTTATTGAAGAATTGCTCGCATTGAAATAAACAGAAGAAAGGAAAGCTGGTATTCTAAGCAGGAAGAAAAATGTATGCAAAGTTATAAAGCAGGCTGATGACAGGTATATGTATTGTTTTCTTCATGCTTAAAAGAGAAATAACACTTTCAACCCTGTGAAGATAAAAATGAGTAGCGGATTTCAAAACATTTTGAAAAATCTGAAAGGTTATATAAACATAGGATTATCTTTGTAAGTAATCATGAACTGAGTTCATTCAACAGGTAAAATATAATCATTGTAGGTTTCTGGAAAGAAAAATGACCAAAAAGAAGAAGTCTCTTAGGATTATTAAGCTAAAGTAAGTGTTTATACGGATTGCTAGAGTAACAGAAGAGGGAGGTGAAGGAGATTAGATGAATGATATTTGGTTTGTACAGACAGAAAATGAGGAGGACCAAGACCAAAAACTGTCATTGGTGAGAAACAGAAGAAAAAATATGAAATATAGTGTAGATAAAAATACCAATTGAAAGTTGAGATGTTATACCAAATGATCTACTGCTGATGATTCTCAATTTCAAGGCTAGGTGACTGAAAAAATAGCAGCAGAAAACTGAAGAGGCAATTTACTTAGAAGAAAAGAAAAACTTAATTTGAGTCCTTCTGCATAAAAGTGTATGGGTGTATGGTCAGCTTTAGCATAACTCCCGTACAAGATTGGGACTTGAATGGCTATTGTAGAATAATGGGTGAAAGTGGTGAAAGTGAACTGTGGCCAACCTTAAAAAAAAAAAGAGGAAAGAAAAGGAAAGGAAAAGAAATAAAGAAAAGCTGACTAGGTAGAAAGGCTTTCTTTTTTGAGATGTGTTTAACTCATCTAAGTATATGACAACAAATTATTACCAGATGTTCCAAAATCTAAGTTTACTCTGTCAAGGTACAAACATAAGGATCTAAGAATCTCATCTCGTAACAAAGAAGTAACTTTACTCCTTCAGGAAAAGCAGTGGCTGGGATAAAGAAACATGAAAGTCAGACATTAGCCATTGGGAAAAACTTGCATACATGCAAGATGGTCATGCTGTGAAGTTGCCAGGGCCAACAAAATGCCGGCTGCATGCAATAGGCTTTTGGTTGTCAGACCACCTGGCCCATTTGGTCCAGTCCCCCAATGTCCTTGCATGGAAACTCTCCTGCGATTCTGTTTCCTCCTCTTTTTCTCTCATATCCCACTCAGTGAGTCAATCAGATTCATTACTGTATTTGGTTTCATGGTTAATGAAGATGCTGCTGCTTATTATTTATTTTTTATTTTAAAATCAATATATAGTTGTGGGCAAACTGGCTTTTATCTGTTTATAAAGTTGGCATTTTTAACATTCATCACAACCACCATGTCGTGTCTCTAGACAAGGTTTCAGGCCCTTATTTATTCTTTCTTTCCCACTTCACATTTGATTCTTCTCTTTAAAGATAAAATGAACAAAAATAAAATCTTTTAAAATATGAATCATACTATTTCTCACCCTCAAAATATTTTTTCAGCATTGCCTATCACCCATTTTCTTTAATATAAATTTCAGAGTTACTGTGAATATTAAGTGCAATTATAATTCATGCTTATGTTTTGCATATTTATTCTTTTTATTCCTGATAGCTGTTTAAGAAATAGTTATAGGGAATAAAAAAGAAGCACTTAGAAAATGCTTTAAGTAAAAACATGTAAGTAAGGACCATATTTCTCTTCCATGCATAAGCCAAGGGTTTGATGGGTATTTTAGTCTGTGAATTATCTTATGAACTGTAAACTTAGAAATGGGTGGTCAATGGCACTTTTTCTTGTAGTCTTCTACAAAGAAAAAAAAATTAAATGGATAGAAAGGAGATAAAAAATCATAGCTGATGTTTAGAAGAGACAGAACTAGGAAACATAAAGCTCCAACCCTGAGCCTGGGAGATGAAAGGCAGCATTTTCAGCAAACTGACAGAAAATCAGATTCCAGAGTGAAGGCAATTCTTCTCAGAGTATAAGAGAGCTACAGATATTTATGAGAAAAATAGGTATTTTCCTCCATTCAAATAAGACTTAATTGGAAAATTTACAATGAAAGGTAGAGAGGAAATATGAGGATAACCCATGAAGGACCCAGGCATGACAAAAGATGAAGTCAACATGCCCTTGTGATCAGATTAGGTCCTACGAATACTCAGAACATCAAAGCAATTAGCTGCACACATCTCACATCAATGTATGGACAGTTCTAATGAACCACTAAATAATTTTTTTTTCAAACTTTCTATAGCCCCACCTACATTAGCTTTTCCCATTTGGAAAGGAAAGAGCTAGTCCTACAATCTAATACTACATCTACTTTAAATTACCATCACTCCCTTACAAGAACTTGGCAAACTATTAAGTCAGGTATCTTAGGTTTTTTTTTTTTTTTTTTTTTTTTAAGACAGTGTTTCACTCTGTCACCGACTGGAGTGCAGTGGCGTGATCTCAGCTTAATGCAACCTCTACCTTCCACGTTCAAGCGATTTTATTCAGGCTCCCAAGTACCTGGGCCTACAGGTATGTGCCACCACACCGGGCTAATTTTTGTATTTTTAGCAAATATGGGGTTTACCATGTTGCCGAAGCTGGTCTCAAACTCCCGACCTCAAGCGATGTGCCCACCTAGGCCTTTCAAAGTGCTAGGATTATAAGTGTGAGCCACCACACCCAGCCTAACTTTCTTAATTTCATAAGTTCCTTAACAGCAAAAATAAAATATTAAGCTGATTGTTCTCAATTACTTTGCTTTGCTACTCTCAAGAAGTGTCAGTCAAAATAAGCCTCAAATTTCTGCTGAATTTAGAAAGTTCTATAAAATGTAGTTAAATCTCTCAAGATATAATCTATCATATTGCCCAAAAGTGAAATCAAGCCAAGTATAATCCAAAATGATTACTTTACGATTACTGGCATAAAATATACCCTTGAAATAGTATTGTGACAGTTTTCCTTTGTAATATAATAGGAAAAAACACATTAAAAGATGAAATGGCACAGTTATTCTTGGGGGCATGGAAATGAGAGTAACTTTTATTATCATAAACTATCTTTCCCTGGAGTGACCTATTAATGGTGAATTGTGGAAAAGAGCCACATTGAGTGGTAATGCACAGAAGATGTTTTGAGAAACTTAAGTGTTCCTTATACTATTTAGTATTTTCAAAAGCAATCTACTTCCATGGCACACTTTATTCTTCATTTGAACAAAAAGCAATCCCATCAGCATGCTTGTATGTAGATACAGCTTTTAGTCAAATGGAATAAATTCAAGTCCTTAGACTTACCGAATGCAGGTATTTCACCAGCAGTTCCACACTTTAAGACCGTTTCAAGGACTAAAGAGCTAGCTATCTAAGTGCTGTGGTAGGGTAAGGCCAGGGAGAAAGGGAGCCGAAATTACCAAAGAGGGACTCAGTAAGGGAATAAAGCCCAAGGCCTGGAGAACCCAGAAGTTATCATGGTGAAGACACCAAAAGAAAAGGGTTAGCTGAGACATGGGTATAGGTGTAACACCCCTGAGCCTAAGGAAAAGAGGTTAAGGGTTGGTGCAGATAGACATACCCACAGATATGGGAGCAGGAAGCCAATGACATTTATGCCTGGCACTATCAGTTTCTGGGAGGTGACAGAAGGAGGAAGATCATCTGTTGGCAAGAAGCAGAGTTGGGACAGATACGATTAGGGGTACCAGGAAAATAATCATGTCTGAAAGTGGTATCCAGTGGGAAAGAAAGCCAGTTAACCAGGAGTATAGGAAAGGAACTCTAAGCACATCCAAGGCTCAAGCCAATGTTTGAAACTCAGTCTGAAGAGGCATCTATCTAAGAACTCAAGTCTGCTTCCAGACCTCTTCGTCACCTTTTTAGGGGTCTGTTCTCCTGTCTGCAAAATGGGGACAATGTCTAAACGACCTCTGAAAGTCATCCAGGTCTAGCTTTGTATATTTTTTGCTTCACATTTCATTTATTCTTTCAAAGAACAATGTAGAGAGTGTCAACAATATTGACATTAAGATTATGCTGGAAAAAATTTAAGCCACAATTATTGTGTAATGAGCTATTAATAATATGTATGTCTAAAATTATATTGCATTTCTTTACAATGGAAGGAAATACAGTTAAGATATACATTCAGGTTGAGGAGGAGGAAGTTCTAGCTTATTTATTTCCAGGCTTATGTTTCTTTAAATGAAAAATTATAATGGCCAGTGTAAAGCAAAAACAAAATCAATCTGTTTTGACAAGGTCTCCCTGGATTATATTCTAATTCATCACAAAATTAAGAACTGCAATTGATAATACTTGAGATAGATCTTAAAATCTAATTAGTGAAATTACCAGTAATTCACCATTTCTTAGGTTTAAATTGGGTCCTATTACTATTTATAATTTATGGAAACAAAATCGATCAAAATAATTACAATCCAATCCAAATGAGGGAAATTATTTATTTATACTCTCCCTCAAAAGAAAGAAAGAAACCTTTTCTATGATTAAATGTGTCGCTATTGAAACAAATTTCTTTAGTCAAAATGGATAAGGTTTTATTGTTTTTGTTGTTAAGGGGTCGAAATCTATTATAATGTGACACACAAACTATTATTACTTTAAAAACTTGTTCTCTTACATGAAACTACACCTTTGATGGTCAGGATTCACCTATTATGAATATTTGGACAAATGCTATATGTTACTTAGAATACAAACATACAAGTAAATCTCATGGTAATCTATTGGTTCTTGTTCTGACAAAACAGGAAATGCATTTTTATGGGTAATTTTAAATTTAGAAAGCTATTCTTCTCTATCCTCAAATTTACCTAAACAAATAATTTCTAGCTATCCTTTTAGCCTAAACAACAACTCTCTTTGAGGTCATCATATTTTCTTTACAACTAACAATAACCCAGTTTACTGACCTGAATCTTTGTAAACCATAGATATGTAACTTTCTCCTGGTGTGTTAATCCGTCAACCATCAATCCTCAATAAATACCATCTAATTGCTGGCATCTAGTGAAAGACACCACACAGGACACTGGTGAAGGATAAGACAAAGACCTTAACTGTGAAACTGGTTTTCCAACATTAAGGTATACCATCTTCAGAAATCTGCATTTGAAGGTGTTTCAGGGTGAGAACAGGCTCAATCACCCTACTCCACACTGGATAAGAGAGCTGGGCAAAGTTAAGGACAAAAACTATAATCATGGAGAAGAAAGAAACTAACAGCCCACTTGGCAATTGAGCTTTGGAAAAAAAGTACACTTTAAGTGGTTTCACAGGGTCTCTCCAACTCAAATAGTCTATGATTTATAAATACTCTAGTCGGGTTGATCTGGTTCATATTGTAATTATTATAATTAGTACTAAAATACAGCTATTGAGCATTCATTTCTCTATATATTAGTTTGCAAGAGTTGCAAATAATGAGAATGAATAGTTTTACAAATGCTGACATGTTTACAAAGTTTCACTATGCTTACGAGTATTACCTAAGAACAAAACCAGCAGGGTATCTTCTCATCACTAATTTATCTAAACATTCTGCTCATATACTATCCAAATTACTTTTAAAGTAAAGGCAAGCCTTAAGCAATTTCAAAACAGGGTTATTTCCAAAGCTCCTGTGTTAACCAGCCCATGATAGGGTTGGAAAGAAACATATCTATTACTGAACAGGAACAAGGAAAAGCATACTTTCTATTCAAATGAGCTTTTGGCCTGTTTCCAGCTTCAAGTTTTCCTAGCCAACATATCCTTAATACTTTTCCAGAAATGAGAAAAGAAGTAAGACTGGGTCAGTCTGCAACTACTTTCCTTTATAAATTCCTCCAACATTCCGAGAAATATTATAGCATCTCCTGACATACTCCATGAATATATATTTCCATAGATTTTCACCATGAATTATACCCAATACTAAGAGTTTTCCTCATACATTTGACATTTAAGAACTTTAACCAAGTTCTGAGTGATTTCATATTTGATAATTCCTCTAGAACTTTGGCCAGTGAAAAATGTGACTTATCCTATAGCACGCTCCTTCACTGCTTTTCCCCCATTGTTTAGCTGCCTTTTAGTATTTTTCATAGCTATTGTATTATATAACTTTATAAATGCCTTTTATAACTGGTTACCTCAAAGAATGATTCTCCTGAAACATTAAGCCATTCTTCAATACATAATTAACTTAATGAGCACCTACTGTGCCAGGCACAACGGTAGGCTTTGAAGATAAGGAGATAAAAGCCTTGAGGATGAAATGTAAATAAGCAATAAAAATGTACACAGGCTGATAAGAGAGTACAAAGGAAGGACCCCTAATCCAAGTCTTTGGAATGAGGATGAGAAGTTCAAAAGACCTCACATGACTATGTGAATGGACACTGGAAACACACCTGCTTAATGGAGTACAAAAGAGGTAAGAAAAGGCAACACTCTCTTTGAACTTGAAGAAGTGTGTTAAGGCCAGAAGGTAAGGTATATGTTTAGGACAGAAATCGTAAGAGATGGGGCTAGGAAAACATAAATTCTAGGTTATAAACAGCCATGAAGGACTGTGGAAGCTGCTACATGGAAAATTGGAATTGAGGGTGGTGGGTAGGAGAGAGGAGAGACTGCATTCAAGGACCCCAGTCAGTCTTCGACATCATCCAGATGAGAAAATAATGGTAGGTTTAAGAAAAGTAGAGAGGATGAAGATGGAGAAGAGCCAGTCTAGCCAATTTGAATAAGAAGTAGAATGTGAGGTTAGCTTCCCAGTTTATGCTTTGGTAGCTGGGTGGATGGTGATTTCTTCCACTTAGCCAGCCAACATGGGAGGAGAACTAGGTTTTAGATGGTACTGAATTCAGCATCCAAACTTTTGAATTTGAGAAGCCTTGGTATATTAAGGCAAAATGCACAGTAGAGTTGAACATCTAAACTTAGAACTCCAGTAAGAAATCTAAGGTAGGATTACAGAACTGCCACAAATAATTAGGTAGTGGGCAAGACCACAGAACAGAATAAGATCACCCGGTCAAGGCATGCCAGAGTAACAAAAACCTGGGAAATGTTTATATTTAAGGACATATGGAAGACATAAAACCCATTAAGGAACATTATGGGTGACTCCTAATGGAAGGCATAAAACCAGGAAAAAATTGATAATCTGACGCCAAGACCGAAAAGTACCAAAAATAAATAAGGTAGTAATAAGCATGGTGAAAAGGGGCAGAGTGGACAATTATAGGAAATGGAACCCAGGAAGCTTGATTACCATTGGAAAATCAGTTGTGATGAGTTGCTTCTCATAACAGGAAGGTAATTTACTCCCTAAAAACTGACTTGTGCTGAATAAAAATCACAAGCTTAGAAATCTACTAGATAAGGGTTTTAAATCTGGTTCCTTCAGTCACTAGCTGTGTTTAAGTAGAAAAGTTGTTTAATCACTCTGTGCCTTACTTTCCTTGTATCTAAAAAAAGAAAAGATTAACTGCCTCATTGGACATGGAGAAAAGGGAACACTTATACACTGTTAAGAATGTAAATTAGTTCAGCCTCTATGGAAAACAGCATTGAGATTTCTCAAAAAACTGAAAACAGAACTACTGTTTGACCTAGCAATTCCACTACTGGGTATCTACCAAAAGAATAATAAATCATCATATAAGAAAGATACCTACACTTATGTTTGTTGCAGCACCATTCCCAATAGCAAAGTCATGGAACCAACCTAAGGGTCCACCAGTGGTTGACTGGATAAAGAAAATATGGTACTACATGGTCATAAAAAAGATGAAATCATGCCCTTTGCAGCAACATGGATGGAGCTGGAAGCCATTATCCTATTTTGAACTAACTCAGAAACATAAAGTCAAATAATGTATGTTCTGACTTATAAGTAGGAGCTAAACAATGGGTATACATAAACATAAAGATGGATAATAGACACTGGGGACTCCAAAAGAAGGGAGGATGGGAGTGGGGCAAGAGTTGAACAATTACCTATTGGGTACAAGGTTCACTATTTGGGTGATAGGTACACTAGAAACCCAATCCCTACCAGTATGCAGTAGACCCATGCAACAAACATGCACATATACCCCCTGAATCTAAAATTAAAAAAAATAGATAACTATTTTCAGAAATCAAATAACATATGTAATAGTATTGAAAAGGTGAAGATTATACAACTCTAATAAACTTGAAGACTATATAATCAAGAATAACCAATAAAAGAATAACCACCACATTATGGGGTTATTTTGCATATATTAAGGTGACATACATAAAAAATACCCACTACACCGTCTAGCACAGGATAGTCACTCAGTTCCTTAGGTGCCTTCTTAGACACACCTATGCACAGATACAACCCAGCCAAACCTAGAGAAGACTTCTACCCTCAGTTGAGTCTTCATTCATATACCTAATTTGAGTATCATTTTATAATGAGCCAAAGCTGTGTCTGAACGATAACTTGCCGATTCAAAGGAAATAAAATTGGGTATCTTAGAAATGCAGTCCTATGGGCAATACCCCATTCCATGAAAGGCTTCATATACCTCACAGGGATGAGCAAATTGCTCATAACCATTAGATAAATCACCATAGCTCATCATGAGTTTTAAAAAAAACAGAAGTAGATCCCAACCTAATGGCTTTATTACACACACACACACACACACCCGAGGTTCAAATATCCATTAAGCAATAAACTTATCCCTTTAATTATGAATCTGGGGCAGGAATAAAGAAATAAACGTAGACAGTGAATTGCAATGTGCTTCAACACCAAGATCTGAAAGAAACTGGGCCAGATCCCCTCTAAAAAAAGGAGAAAGCAGAGGAAAATTTTTAAATTTAAATTTAGAAAGCAAGCTAAAGCCCTATAATGGTACTAGACTACTTCATAGAACTATGATTCCGTGTGATCGAATAAAACATTATTACAGTAATATGAAATTGAAGCAAGGACATAATGCTTTTGTGATTTATAAAGAATTTGTTGAATTATAAAGATTTGTTTCATATTTGTTCTGGATAATGTCTTTGTTATGTAACATACCTGACTTAATAGTATGCTATCCTCACTTCCAGTAGAACAAAAAATATTAAATATATATAGTATAAAAAGTAAACAGATTAAGGATGCAGATGAATGACACATAAAAAGTTGAAGTGGATTTCAGGGGAACAGCCTTTTTATTCACTGGGCTCCAGCCACAGAAAGCAACAAAGTGGCTATAATCACACCCAGTGCAGACATCACCAGGCCACTCAGTTTATTCAGAAAATGCCCTCTTAGCCACATTTGACTTCTATATATGGAGGTACACTCACCCAACTCTAAGCAATACACAATTCTGCAAATATGTAGCATTAATTTTGTTTTACCCACCTAACCCTTAACTCATTCACAGCCAAACTGAAAGGACACTAGGAAAAATGAAGTTCTGTATAAGAAAAGAAAAAGGAAAATGGCTAGGAAAAGAATCACACTGAGTAGTATTGATAAGCAAGATTGATGGCTTCAGATTTTTCTTTGTGTTTACTGACAAAAGGCAGCATGCAGTAGCGGCTCAGCTTGTTCCAATGAAAAATGAGCAGAGTTAGTAGACTGCTTACCTCCAAAGAAAATGCTTTCCAGAACACCAGCAATCTTTTCTTGGTCTAATATTTTCCCTGCCCAATATATTATATTTTACCTTTGGTAATAACAGTTAGAATTTATACCCATTTTGAGAAATATAAATACATATATTTGTGCATTTGTTTGGTTGTTTCAAGAATAACAAGACCTTCTGAATAAGGGTAGGTTATTATAAAAGATATTATCCATGGTATTCATGCAACCAGGCAAGCACATGAATTTTTGGAGAGGCAAAAATATCCCCACTCAAGCAGTTGGTCTCACGAAACATTCCTATACTTCAAACACAAAGGCTGAAAAATGAGCAACCGTAAAACAAAACAGGAAAAAAAAAGCCTCATTCATAACCACAATCAAGCATGAATAATTACCAATTTTGAATGTAAAGATCATTCAAATAAATGCAACTGATGGATCCTCCACATAGGGTGCAAGTCAAAGTAAACAGACAGTCCACTTTAGAAAGTGTCTAGTGAATTGATTTAACAAGTTTAATGCGAGCATCAGTGTGGGGCTATTACTGATCGTAAGCTTTACTGATGTTATTTGTTCGCTTGGAAAAATACCGCTCTTTGGAATGAGCACATTAAGGCTAAAATTGCAGAGAAAACCCTATTACAACTTTATTGCTGGCAAATTGGAACCAAACCTTGTCTGTATATCAATTACTTAGAGTTACCACAGAGATAAATCCTTTTTTTTTTTTTTTGTATGTGTAGGCTCAATCTTGAAGACAGCAATGAGAAACTCCTTATTATACCCTACCAACATCACTAGGTTTTCTTAGCAATTTCAAGAAATTGTCAATTAAGTTCTTTTTATTAGGTTCCAAAAGCTGTTAAGTCAAACACAAATCTATCATAAGGCTTGTAACAGCATGTTATTTAGGCACATTTCAATGCTTCACTCTTTCATTATCTACCTACCCCCATGTAACTGCAAAGTTCTTGTAAAGTAACGGAGTTTCTTATTGATTATTTGGGTTCACAGAAATATGGAATAAGTGACCACTTGTTTGTAACAAATGCTCTACCAAACTCCCATTCTTATTAAAAGTGGAGGTGGAAAGTAACAATTATATATGCGTGTGTGCGTGCATGTGTGTGTGCGTGTGTGTTGACAGATTTGCTTCTAAACATGTTATAACAGAGGGACAGTTTGATGCAGTTAGCCAGTGTAGGAAGCATTCAAAAAGCATAAGGCAAGATTTTTAAATAGTGGTACAAATATGTCCATTATTTGCTGATTTCACTAGTGAACTGTGAGATCATTAAACCACAGCATCAATTCATCCAGATGGCAATTGATGACAAAACTGCACCGTAAAGCGGCAGGGATTACAGGAACATGTAAGCGGTTGTCCTTCTTGCTCCCTGACCTAAGAAAGAGTAAATGCTTTGAAAAGACAATCCTGAAGGTCCCCAGGAAGAAGGAAAGAGTTAGTATCCTTGAAAGAGCAAAACAATAGAGGTGCATAGAGGTCAGCCCCGAAGGCAGCTGCTCCTTTGACCTTCTAGACAGACAAATGAGGCTTAATAGGAAAGGGAGACAAAATGGCACGTAATTCTAATGAATAAATATGGCTCAATGTCATTCAGGAGTCTTGCACTGAAGGAATTCCATGACATTCACATTTCAGATGAGATTGTTAGGAAAAAAAAATGTATTAAAATGGAGTAAAGTAGACGAGCACCAACTGAAGAATATTATATTCTTCAGTTTGACTCTTTGAAGTAATTTTGACTATTGACTTCACTTTGGGAAAAAGGCAAAAAGTAGGAATAAGTAGTGTTTACATAATCTGAAATACCCTGACCTACTTACTCAATACAAATGAGTACTGTTCTAATCTTTGCAAATTTTAACGGTCTCTATAAAGATTTAAGTTTTTATTTAATTTATTGCCTATGACATGTCAGTCAGCAATTTGAGCCTGACTTGTAGGGACAGCAAGGTAGTAGGGTCAATTTACTTCTATGGTATATGTTCAAATCTAGGCAATACTGTAAGCTCAATTCTAAACATAACCCAACTCCTGAAACAGGAGTCAAAGAATAACATGAAGAAAGTATGTATGCCACACCGAAAAAGCAACACATTTGCAGAATTCCAAAAGGCATCTACTCTGCTCTCAGACTTTCACTGCTGTAGTTTTGCAAGAATTGTTTTATTGAAATCTGACTTCATACTTAGGTTTTCACAGCACTTTGCTGTAACCTGACTACTTGGTCACAGGCTAATGACATTTGAAGAGGAAGAAGGTCAAAGCTATCGTTATGGTGGTGACAACCAATCACAGTGGGAAAAATAAGTTTTATTTATTACTCTTAATACAAGAAACCTTTACTGTGGAATATAATTGCACTGTCACTACACACCAGAGATTTTTAATCCCCAATCATTTCAACATATTTTACAGTTCATTACCTTTCCAGCTAGATATAGCAAGAAGGACTCTCCTGAGCCTATACAAAAGCATTTAAAAAATCTACTATTTTTACACTCATATTTTAATCACGCAAAATACTGGATGGGGAATTTGAAAGAGGCAAAAAAAACTTGTATATTTCAAGTGAACACTGGAATAAAAATACACATTTCCTAATCAATTTTAAATCTCTCCACTAAAGATTAGAACATCCAAAATTATGAATCATGAAAAGAATTGGAGGCTGTTTAACATACTGGTAAAAATTTTAAATTGTTTTTATGACCGCCAACGTGGCAGTGTCCGGACTAAACAAGACAGACGACACATCTTGCTGGCAACATACACAATCCTGCAGCTGATACAAAGTTATGTTGCCTTTAGGAAGAGATTACCTGTTATGATTCTCATAAGTTCTAATAAGTGTCACTCTGAAAAGGTAAGTAGTTGTATCACTGTGAATTTTGTTCAGTAAAAACCTATCACTTGCAGTCATTTTTCACATATTGTAGCTCATGCATCTTGCCCTGCATGGATTGAACTTAGCCTTCATCACAATTTTGCCATGACAGAAGTTGTCTAGTTAGCTAAACTGTATCATAAAAATAGAATTCACTTTTTAAACACTCTGGATTCTGCAAACACTGCTCTTCTGGATTTGGGGTGCTTGTCTTTGCAGGTCTATAATGAATATGAGAGCAAAGACTACCGTGAATGTATATTCTCTATAGTTTTCATCTACTAACCCATACTTCACTACTAAGGATGCTTGCTACAAAATAAAAAAGTGCTATTAGCAAATTTGTTTTAATTGTAATTCTGTATTTTCTACATAAGTACTACTAAAAACAAATTATGGAAGGTATGTTTGAAGTTAAACCGCTTTATTTCCAATCTGAATATAACTTTTTATGTGGAAATTGTGACAAATATACAATAAGATGTAGTCACTTCATCAACTTGTAGTGAATTTTACCACAAAGTAGCAAGAATGTACAGGAAAAGCTGGCATCAACGCAAAATGCCCCACTCTCCTTGCATGTGCACCGCCGGGATCATAAATGGCTTCCACTGAGGTAGTTTTTAAGGCAATCAGTCTCTATTTCAAAATAAATCAGCCCAAAGCCTTTTCCTCACGTTTAAGTAAAGGAAAAAGGCAATTCTGAATATTCCTAAATAATCTCATCAGAGAACAGTAATGTAAAACAAAGAGCGATACCGTCTATTCATAATCAGCTATTTGAGTTACTGAAATGCTTAGCTGCTTTCCCCAGAGTTGAAGTCAGAAAATCTTTTATACCTGCAATTGTATTTACAAAGCTAAAAAAATTAAAATTAAATGCAAATGATTATATCACATTAACACAGATAATAAGGGGGAGAGTGAAGAATGGGTAGTAACATATTTATTAAACATCTCTACTTTAGAATCAATTTACTCAGCATCTCTACTTTAGAATGTAAAGAAGTTTGCACAACTACAGCGCTAGCAAGTTATGTCTTTGCCTATTATTTCATTTTTTTTGAAACAGAGTCTCAGTCTGTCACCCAGGCTGGAGTGTAATGGCATGATCTCAGCCCACTGCAACCTCTGCCTCCCAGGTTTAAGCAATTCTCCTGCCTCAGCCTCCCAAGTAGCTGAAATTACAGGTGACCAGCACCACGCCCAGCTTTTTTTTGTTGTTGTTGTTATTTTTAGTAGAGACAGGGTTTTGTCATGTTGGCCAGCCTGGTCTCGAACTCCTGACCTCAGGTGATCCATGGGCTCAGCCTTCAAAGTGCTGAGATTACAGGCATGAGCCACTGTGCGCGGCCTGCCTACTATTTCATTAGTGACTCTATTATTCCAGGAACAACACATTCTCTTCCAAAGACTAGAACTTTGGCAGACCAACTTCAAAGTAGACACCCTTCTAATTAGAATCAAAGCTCTGAAAATAGGAAAGGAACAAGTGAGCACAGGAGTGGGCACTGGGCTGCTGCTCCCACTCATCTTATCTCATGCTGTCTTCAGTACGACCTTATGCAGTGGGCACTAACAGTCTCAGTGACACAGGGAGAGAAACTGAGGCTCGGGGCCTATCATAAACTCACCCAAGGTTACACAGCTGGTCAATGGCACAGCCAGGCTCTGACCTCAAGTCAGGTGACTTCCAAATCCAAGTCCTCACTGCAATCTATAAAGTTGCTGAAGAGAGAAACAGCAGCAACTAAAAAGCAAGATTTTGTTTTCAAGGATCATGGAAATTGGCAAGCCAGCTAAGAAAAAAATGCCTACTGCTAACAAAAAATTAAAATATGATTTGGTATTGATATGGTATATTGTCTAGAACACTTAAAGTTATAACTCATTTAACTATTTTTTTTTAATTCATTAGAATATGAGATAGTCTTGGACTCTCTCACTAACACGGTGTCAGGAAATGTTTGACAGACAACCCAACAGGTATTAGAGGAAACTAATGGGTCCTCAACACAGTCTGTTTAACTTCGTGAAATGTTAAATCTGGTTTGGAAATTCTTACTATTATACTTGAGAACATTTCTTGTGAATAACAGAGTGATAGAGCATATCAATTTCATATTCTTAACTGGTAATTTACTGCTGGTATAATGACCAATCATTTAAAAATAACCCACTTTTTAACAGGCTACTTAAAGGAATCGAGTATCTTGGCAACAGACAACCCCCATTTCAGAACCAGGAAGCACCTATCTGATTGAGGGGAGAAGAGAGAAGTTGGGACAGAACCCCACATTATATAAGTTAAGGACTTTGGATCTGGAGATAGATTATCTGAGTTTGAATTATAGTTCTCCTAACTGGTTAATTCTGTATTGTGAGGATTAAATGAGATAATCCATGAAGTGCACTTAATAGAACCTGGCACACAGAAATACTCAGCAGAATTAGTTATCATTATTCTCCTCCAATGAGGCTGATCATCACAACTGTCTAACAGATATTCAATGACTATTTTGAATCAGGTGGCATGACTAGGACATCTATAAAATATGATTAAAATATGATTTTAATCATATTAAAAATATAATTTTAATCATATTAAAATATGTATATATCATCTATAGCCCGTCATACCACCTGCTTTTATGAAAAGGAGTCTATATCCTTTTCATAAAAGCCTTCAGCTACATTAGGAGAACTGCCAAGCTTAGGAACAATGCCTAGAGATATGGTTTTCAAATAGCCTTCCAAGTATTTGTTTGTATGTCAAGATAAAATATCATCTGACTAAAATAGAAAAAAAAAAAAGTTGGGAACTACTGGCCTAGAGGAAAACACCACTTGTCCCAAAATCATGTGCAAAGACAGGTCAGAAGAATCAAACAAGGAAGGAATGCCCACTCAAGTTGACCAGTACAGGGTGGCCTTTACGCATGACTTGCTGAGTCATGGTTTTAGCTTTCGGCATTCCAGGTTGGGCAAGTATAAATAATTAAAGGCTCTGGTAAAGTGGTGTAGTAGAAATAGTAGAGAACTGATCAAAAGAATATTATAATACTGACTGTATCACTTAGAGGCCATCTAGCCTTATGTTCAGCTTCTCTTGGCCTATTTCATTTGTAAAATGAAAATAATATATTTTAGAGTTTGTAGGAGACAAAATTTTAAAAAGTCAGCTATCCAAAAATTTGCAGATAAATATGTTTTTATTTTTTACATTACACCCATAAGATATAAGGTCCAAGATGGCAGAATCCACAGTGTTTATGTGCTACCATCATCTCAAGACCTGTATTCCTAGAAGCATCATATAGTTCCAAACACCTAACTGCTTTCTGAGCTAGATAAACTCAAAAGACTGATAAAGTAAATGAATGCAATTGAATTAAATAACTACTCAAAACAGAAAATAATTTTTAAATTTCCAATATATCTATTGAGTACCATCTATAAGCTTGGAAAAAGTAGAAGATATAAGTCTCCATGTAACTGAGAAGTCAAATGCAAATTATAACAATGAGAACCAACCAAGAATGTTAAAAATCCTATCATTGTGCTTTGGTGCATAGTTTTGTAACAAATGTAGAGATCAATAAAATTGAAAGTTAGATATTTCAAATAGTAGGCCTAGTGCAAAAGATGCCCCAACATGTATGGAACCTATGTGTACAGAACTAAAGTGACCTGGGCTGAGAAGGCTTCTAGGAAAAGCAGCTCTCATGTTATTTTATTACTTTCTAAACATTAATTGGTCAGTTAAAATTTTAAAAGCAACAGTAATTTTTCCCTTTAGATAGCATTAATGATGTTTTGAACTAATACTGACACTAAATAAAAATACAAATTGTCCCCAAAATATCTGTTTTCCCTCCTTCCCGTCCAGTTCTCGTGGGAAGCTCTTACTCATCCTTCCTTCAACCTTCAGCTTGAACTTTTCTTCAAGTTGGTAAAGCTGGCTTATGTGTTTTGTGATAAGCTGCTATGGTGCTCTGGGCCAATGCCCAAGGTAGTATCTTTGCTCTACTTACATGTCTGTGTTCTATGCTGACTTCCCCTGGAACAGACCTTCAGCCTCTAGGGAGCAGACACAGACAAGTTCTTAGCACCCAGGAGGAGATAAATAATTGGCTGCTGATAAAATGAGTGAATGGTTCTCAGAGTGTGTTTCCCCAGCAGCAGCAGCATCACCTGAGAACTAGTTAAAATGCAAATTCTTGGACCCCACCCTAGACCTGCTGAGTCAGAAACTCTGGAAGAGGGGTCTAGCAATGTTTTGTCAAGACCTCCAGATGATTCTGATGCCTGCTGAAGTGGGAGAACCACTGAAGTGGGTATTCAAAAAAAGTCTTGATATACATTACTTAGGATTAACAAGAAAGAATGGCATTCTGAGACATAGTGATTATAGCTAAAGAGACAGATATCCCAGTTTGAATTATTCTCTCCAGAAATTTTCTCTGATGAGGCTTTTCTGCTTCCATTATAAAGCTATTCATTTATTTTTATCCTTTCAGGTCACAGTAGTACATAAAACATGTTAGTCATAATTTTTGCTAGCTACAGAGTTAAAATGAAAGCCAAACAATAGAAAACAAAACAACTTTTCTCTATAACTTGCATGCATATGGAAGTTGCTGGATAAACATTAAGGAGAAAATGATTTAAAAAACAGTCCCCTTAATTTGTTCCTAGGCCAAAATTTCAATAAAAATGTGCTTAAAGTTTAAAAGCCTTCAAATTTAGACTGTAGAGAGTGTAAACTTTAAGGACTACTCATTTTTATCATTTTTTTAAAGAAAGTATTTTATGCATTTCCACATCTAATGCTACAGCACTGCATGAAGAACAATACAGTGAATTTGTAGCAGATTGTCTTAGATTTATCTTGGAGCAATGTAAACACAAACCATATTATCTCTGAAGCAGCTCCTTGCATTTGGGTCTAATCAAGAGAAGAGAGTGACTATTCATGAAATATTCAGTTCAGTTCCCTGAACTGAAAAGCTATCAAGAAATCAGAAGATAATAATACCCAAAACTCTAAGAAAAAGTCACATATGATCTTTATAGTTTGAATAATGTTGATGCATCTGAACCTCTCTTCTTGCTTACCTTCTCTAATCTTTAGCTTGCTCTAAGACATATGAAAAGGTTATGAATGAAAAATGGTTCGCTAAACTCACTTCTATTGTTATAAGCAATCTCTGCAGACTTAGGTACCACCATGTATTTTCCAGCTAAGTTGTAGAGAGGCCGTCATTAGAAATTTTATTACAAATGGGCACTTACTTATGTACCATTTTCAGGGAAGAGAAAACACTGTACACGTTGTCATACAAAATTCTGAAATTCCCATGGCTTCTTGACTTCTATAGAAGAAGTACTTGACACATCTACTGTCAAAGGCAGAAAATCTAATGCAGCCTGAATTTGAGAAGGGAACTGTAAACCAAAATACATCTTGTATTATTTTTATTCTTGATATTATTCTTTCTCTGTTCTTTATCCTGCTCAGTGAGTTTGCAAGTTATTTTTCTTCACCAGAAGTTTGAGCACTGAAGAATCACAAGACAGCCAAAATAAAAATCATAGCCTCCTCTGAATTATTAGTGTATCAATTTGAAAACAGAATTCTATAAAAGAGACTTTTAAGTGGCTTCTTATCAGAATTGCTACTTGGAAGGATTTACAAATGAAGAAGTTTATCACTTATTATTTAAAACATGAAACTATTCATGTTACATCAATATGCATGTCTAGAAGCTTGTTTAAGGAAACTATTCACCATGTAAAGTTTTAAATGCACAGTATCAAAGAATAATTTTTGACATTTTGATTCATACATGCTTATAAAGCTCCAAGACAACATGGTTTAATTATAAAACATATTTCTACTGCCTTAGTCATGCCAATTAAATTTGATTGGATACTTTCTTTATTCAACAAGCTCCTTTCATGTCATTTTAATTTACTGTCAAAGCAGCCTGAATATTGGAAACTAAATTATTTACTACAGCCCATAAGCCAATAATGTTCCATTTGTCTCGTACAGAGGGAGACTAGACTAACAAGATTATTAAGGACATTACTTGTAATAGCGAATGTCCTTCACTTTATTTGAGCTTCATGCTGTGCTTTCAGAGATCATACTTCAAAAGAGCTCCATTTCATTCCGTCACAGAACCTCTGATATAAATTATTCTCTACTCCCTTTGTAATATCCTGATCATAGAAAAAGTGGACCCAATATTGTTGGGCTGAAATGGAAGCACGCTCCCTTCTAAGACAGCTACACAGTTTGTGTTAAACACCTTTGATGCACTCCCTTGTGCCAATACTACAAAACAAGAAAAAAATCAGTTGAATTTATCTTATAGTGATAATATTTCACACATCACATTTACAAAAGCTTTTTGTTTTCACTGTCTTGAATGCAAAATTGCTTCCAAGATTCTAGGATATCTAAGTAAATCAACAGCCTTAGTTTTCAGAGAATCAGACTTCAGTAGGCATTGTATACCCAGACAGACACTTCATGTAGAGCTTCACTATTGTGAAATACTAGAAAATGAATTAAAATGTCTCAACCAGAAGCACTCTTAAAGGAAGAGAAAATAAATAGAGCTATGGCAAACTCTAATATGCCGATGGTCCAAGGGAATTCTGCTGAGGTTAGCCTCATGGTAAGACTTATTTAACAACTTCATTAGTGGCCTGGAGAGGGAAGAAACATATCAATTATATTCACAAATGGCAATTAATTGGGAAGTGTTGTAATTATTAGTATAAACATGAAAAAGAACACAAAGGAGGCTGCAGAAGCTAAACCTACAGAAAAAACTTCTAAAATGGCAACTGAACAGTAAATTAAAAGGTTATAACAGAGTAGAAATATTAAGTCCCAAAGAGGTGCTTAAAAACTACGTTTTAAAGATTACAAAATGATATCAGACTAGGAACCAGCTGTACAACAGTTTGAAATAATGGCGATAATGAAAGGGAGTGATGTGGTCTCTCAAGAGAGGAAAAAGCAGAGATGGGAAACAAACGTTCCCTTGACTTCTCCAACAGTGAATCAGAGTTTATTACAGAAGAGTGCTAACCAGAGAAAAACAGACAAAATAGTATGTTACAATAAATGTTTATTTAGCTAGATGGCGAATTAAACGTTCAGGTTATCAACTCAAAAAGAAGGCTTTATTTCATGTAATGAAATTAGAAAATTCTTTTTATAGGATATAAAAAGAATCCAATTATTTAAAATAGTTTAGAGAGGTATATGAAATATAAAATTAGAAATGTATTAAGAAAAAAAAGAAGAGTAGGGACACAAAATGGAGCCAGGAATTAGCTTATTATAAACACTTATTTTGGTTTTAAACCAGTTATGTTGAGTAGTCAACTATGGCATTCTGTAAATGAATCATCAGAGTACACTGCAAAGGGCTCCAGCTTTGTAAGTGAACTAACAGAGTCCTTTGAATACTATATTTTAGATATCTTATATATCACAGAAGATTATCAAATCATTCTCTCTCTTACATGCATGCTTCCATGCAAGGTAAAAACGATTCCACCAAAATAATAGAAAGAATTACATTGTGAAATTGATGTAAAGCACATTTTCTCTAGTAATGTGGAATAAGCTATTTAGTAGTGCTTTGATCATTAAGCAATCAACCATCTTTTGATAAAGGAAAATAGAGTAGGCCCTTAGCCACATTTGAGGGGTTCTATATGCTATGGTTACAAGTAGTGAATTCTTCTCATAAGTTTTTCTTCAGTTACTGCACTGTTTAACTCAATTATGAAAAAAACCTATTTCTAATTTTGTTGAAGTAAATGTACGTGAAGGGAGCAAATTGCACTTTCTAGGCGATAGGTCTCCATTTTGATGCTGGAGAGCACAAGGTGACACTTTTGTACACAGCTCAGATTTATGCAATAATGGGCAAATATTTCAAGGCAAATGCAGCTATAATGTTTATGTTAAAAACAATAGGTTATGACAGCAGTCAGATGTTCTATATCCCTCAAGTGTTAAAAATAAATTGTTTCTTTTTGCACACAAGAGATGGAGATTACCAAGGTGAAACATGACAGAAAATTTGTAGAAAATGATCTTGTCTGTGAGCAAGGCTTGCTTCCTGGTACTGATGGATAAAAACAGTACCCCACAGGCCACTGTGTATTGCCTTAATGAGTCAAATGACAATGAATTTTGAACAAAGATCCTTGAAAAAACTGTTTTGTCATCTGTCTTCTACTAACATTCTATTCAATATAAAATGACAAAGTTGTGAGTTCAAACATCACCTAGAGCCAAGTGTGTTTTCTTTCAAGATGGTTGTGAGCCTAGCACATATTAGATCCTCAGTAATTATCTGTTGGATGAAGTAGTTTTCTATAAGCACACACCTCTCTTCTACTTGGTCATCCCCCTTTCTCCCTGAAACTCCCCTGTATCACTTAACTAAAAGAAAACCAATGTTTCTCAGCACTTAACACACTGAGAAGTTAGTCCTTTTACCTCCTCTCCCCTCAGAACCCCAGGTGAACAAATTGAAAGTTAATAAATGTGAAGCCAAATATTTGCTATTGAAAAAAGATATAAACATGCTGGTTTCATTTTAGCTCACTTGAAGACTTTTGAAGTCTTGATCACATGCTTATTTTTGTGACTGACATAACCTCACACATGAAGGACAACTGATAAGCAGCAGTGATTTGTTATAACTCTCAGTACCTTGCATGATTTGCAGAAGTGGAGAATTTACCTCAACTTGTATACATATTAGTTTTAGCTGACTAAATTACCAGACACTCCACATGAAGCAAGACTTTCCATATTTATTTTATATGCCATTCTGCGATTTATTCCTCCATTATTAGACCATTTGCCTTGGTAAAATAACTAATTACTAAATTCACTACCACAAATGGGAAGAACTAACTCATTGCACTGCCCCACTAGGTAAAAGTTATAAGAAGAATTGCCTTACAGCCTTGATTCAATTACACTTGGTTTTCATTTCAATAATAGACATCTACAAACAATATCATCTTTTGCCATTTTAATTTCTTAAGACTTCGAAAATAACATGCAGCAGAAAATTAAACATTATATTTTAGGTCATTCAAACTACTCAAACTTGTAAATACAGTATTTATTTTTCCTCTGTATCAACAATGATTCATCTTTCTGATCTATGATCTACTTAATCTGAAATTTAAACATAACCAGCAATAGTTTATTCAGAAGAATATACGTTTTATACATTTGTCTGCAGGACTATAGAGAGAATGGAAATGGAAACCAACTACCTGTAAGGAATAAGGATATGCTTCCAATAAAAATTATCACATTTTAAAACTCATTAAATCATTTTCCATTTACATGCATATTAACAAAATTCATTATCCTAGTACTTCCTATTTGAAGATTATCAATATCAGCTCTAACATTTATAATCCTAGAACTTTCTGGGGTCCACAAGTAATATGTTTACAATCTCAGTGACTTCCTTGGAGTTAATGTCATGTATTTCTTAGGTCCAAATTGAGCATGACCAAAGGTATGCCTCATAGACTTTGAATTTATCAATCATTTGCCTTCCCAAAACATGATAGTTCATTTTTTCTGAGCCAATCAATGTTTTATTTTTTAAAAATAATTCTTTTTGAAAAATGTGCTATGAATTCCTACGATTGGGTTCTTTATGCAAGAGTGGAAATGTATATATGTTTTGCTTGTAAAAATGTACATGAGAAAAACTAAATATATATAAATATATTGTAAATATATTCTTTTTAATGTTATAATCATAGCACATGCAAAAATGCATAGTTTATATACTGCATTCAAATATTTTAATATACTTATATTCTTTATGTAAATACCTATTCAAGTTCTATAAATAAAATTGTAATATAGAGTGAATAACATTTCAACATAAAAATATATGTATATGCAAATCTACAGCTATATGTGTATGCATGTGTATTTTCCTGATTGAACTTTATATACTATCCTCCATTTCGACTGAAACAGTGAAATAACTAGCATGTTGCCTCTCTGAAGCCGAAAGCAATTTCCTTTTCTAATTTTAGTTATGCAAAGCCTATGGGCATCATCAGCATTTAGTAATTAGTTTTATAATTACTGCTGTTTTGCTCACTGTCATTCAATTTTTCTTACAACATGGTCTGGGATTGAAACATCCCACATCCACAGCTGTGTAAATTGCTATCCATTTATAAGGCAAAAAAAGTAACATTCCACATACATCATTATTCAGTCAAGAATGTGCTGCTGGTACTTAGGTGATGCCTTGAGTGCATAAGCTGCCCACTAAAGTGCCAAGAAAAATGGCATTCCAAATTCCAGGCAATGCTGTCTAACAGTAGGAGAAAACGTGAAAGCTGCCAGAACAGTAAGATTACATCAACAAGCATGATGAAATACCAGAAATCTAAAGAATACGATGTCAAGACAAGTCTTTGAAATGTTAAATAACCAGACTTCATTTTCATAGCAAACATCCAATGAACACATATGTGTGTATCCACGGTTGCTCTGCTGCATTAAACACGTGTTGTTTCTTCAAAAGGGCAACCACAGCCTATGAAAGGTTTAATCATAATATACTAAGTTTTTCCTAAAAGTCACTGAAAACATAAATAAAAATCTCATTATTTAGATAATTCAGTTTGATTTTCATAATGAACTGAAAAATCCATACACTGATTTATCTTTCATGAAGACTGAAAACTTAAAAGCTAAGACAGGTTTAATATAATGTTGCTGTGGTCAATGTGAACTTAAACAGCTTCTCCAAGAAACTCAGAGCACTATTTGAATTTTTCTTTGAATAAATGAATTTTTCCACATTTTCTTAAGATGTGTGGAAAATCAAGACAAAATGATATTACTTTGCCATGCCACAGACTAAAATGTCGAGGCCAGACCTGGGAATGTCCATCAGCCAAGGTCACAGGGAGCTGACTCCGAAGCCAGCCACACATCACAGGGCATCTCTGACTTGAGAAAATGCACTATCCTCCAGGCTAGGGTTGTTCTTTAGTTTAATAAGCAACTCAAACTGTAACTCATATTCGATGCTCTCACAAATGCTTTCCAAATTTCTTACATCAGTAAGTCTTGTGTCTACAAATAAACTACAAAGGTTGCATGAAGAGAAATGCATCTTCTATTTCTATCTCCAAGCTCCATGCACATGTCAGATTGTTAATATAGACTTTTAATTCTAAATTAATAAATGAAACTACAATAAGGTAATAGAGAGAACCTGCTAATAACTTTAAGACTTTCAACTGGACAGCTGCTGTGCAAGTGACACACAGGAGCAAGCCAGAGCTAGTCGATGTCAAACAAAATTAGGGAACCTGATGGTCAGGTAGAGAGCTTTAGCTTCAATCCACCACTTCTGGACAAATGACAAGCATCTAAAAACAATCCTTTCCTCTTTCTTTTCCAGTGGTGACAGGGAGATGAATCCAGAAAGGAAGGAAGACAAACCAGAAGCAACCTTGCCATCTTTCCACTTTGATCCCTGGGGCTGGCGCATACAGAAGCTGATGATTAAGGTGAATCAAATAGATGCTAACTATCTCTCAGAATTATATCAGGTTGTGACCAGCCTGGGCAACATTGCTAGACCTCAACTCTACAAAAGATAAAAAAAAATAATGAGCTGGACTTGGCGATGCATAGCTATAGTCCCTTCTACTCAAGAGGCTAAAGTGGGAGGATCGCTTGAGTCCAGGAGTTCAAGGTTGCTGTGAACTATGATTGTGCCACTGCACTTCAGCCTGGATGACACAGCAATATCTTATCTTCAAAAAAAAAAAAAAAAGAAAAAGTAAAGAAAAAGAAAAAAAAGAATTGTGTCAACAGAATTTTCAGTCTTTTGTATACAAGATGTACTTGTGGTCAAAGATTCATTTGGTTCTGTGTCCCCGAGAGTGATAAGAAATACAGATTTCAGAGTTCTTATTTCCCCCAAATACAATGTCAGTAGATTTTTACTAAATATTTCAGTTTAAATATTTCTCTTCAAAACTGTGATTGTATTTGGGTGTATATATGTGCACCTGTATATTTAACCTACTTAGAGAGTATCTATTGTCATTTTCCCCCAGTTTTTACTTTCTCCTTCAAATATATGCCATAACAAAACACTGAAGAGGATTCTTCAAGGAAAGATTAACGGAGTTGTTGATTTCACTCTTACTACAGTGATTATAATCTAAATTATGCTTAACCTGCTAGTTGCAGACTTTTAACTGGGAAAAAAAGGAAAATCATAAATTGGGCAAGCTAAAGAGATCAACCATTATTTCAGTGAACAAAAAGACTACAAATTCTCACTCCTCATTTATACTATTGCTTAATTAATGCATGCAGGTAAAAAGCAGCCAAACAAAAAGAGTGAAAAGGTTCCTCTATAGCACATTTACACAGGAAGTAATAAAGCTTAAAGGCATCTATGGTAGGAGGAGTGTGGGCAGGTGGAGGAATTCATTCATCAAATACAATTGTTTTAACCTTAAGAAATGTGGATAACACTAAGTTTATTATTTCCAAAAGCATATTTTCCCCATTAATGCATAGTCCTTCATTTACACATTGAGGTGATAAAATAAATTATTTTCTGTACCTGGTTTTATCTAGTTTATAGCATACAATTTAAATGTTGCATATTTTTCAAATTTTATTGTGCCATTACAGACACAGCTACACTAACATATGTATTCAAGTTGTCAGAAAGCATCATGAGCAAAACCTCTTATTATAGCCAAATGCTTACAGACAGTGAGTTGCAACATAAGCAATCAAAAACCAACGTGGGAATCTTGGAACAATGATATGAGCTTTAAGTCTACTGGAATTTACTGTTCATAGGTAGAGTTCTAGACTCACGGTAAACTTGACAATTTTTTTAAAAGCCAAAGAAAAAAAGCTGTGCAAACTTTTTTGGGGAAATGGGACAAAAGAGAGTCTACACAAAGGATGGCATCTGCACAAATGTGGTCTGGTGTAGCCACCACACGGCCAGGGTTTTCTTGCTTACCAGCTCCCTCCAATTTCAGTTCTAGTTGCTTAGAAATGAACTGGCCAGACTTTCAAGCTGGAAGAGAGGTCAATTTAGTGAGCGGTTAGGGCTTAGCTACACTAAACATTAAAAGTGCTAAGGAAAATGGCATTTAATAAAATTCATCTAGAAGAAATACATCTCTAACCATAGAGGCAACCACAGTTTATCTTCTAAATCTTTGTACAGTAATTTTAATCAACAACTGAATTCCTATTTGCATGCCTAAATCCCTCAGATCTGCTTCTTACTTTCCCATTCCTTGGGCACAGGCTAATTTAGACAAGAGTGCCAGAAAGAGTCCAGAGAAAATATTTATAACTTTTGATTTATACACACTTACCTGAAGAATATATGGTTTATGGAGAGTCTAATAAAAGTAACATTAATTTTTAAAGGGAATTGCCACCAGACAAATTTTTGTGGAAAAACTAGAGAAAAAAATGCTGGCAAACCAAAAGAAACTGGTTTTTATAACTTTCAAGGACCCTTTTAACTTAAAAACAGGTTTTAGTGTTTTGCTGTAACTAAGACTTCTTTTCTACTAGTGCTTTATCTAATATATATTTGAATTGACAACATAGTCGTACCTGGTTACAAATCATTTTGAATGCACATTTCAAAGAAAAATTTTTCATTAAAGAGTCTGAATAGTATTAATACAAAAGAGGCAGACCAACATAGCGTAATTGTTTCTCATTGTATTTGATAGCACAGTTAATATACTTAAATTGCAAATAACTACAACTCTTTTTCAAGATAGATTTTAAATGAATAAATACCTTCAGTATGAATACTGAGTTCCCTTAAGGTAATTTAGGAACAAGAAGGTCACCTGCAAGTCCTTTCTACAATTGCTGATTCTCATTAGTCCTAACAGCACTAAATATTAAAGGGTTAAAATAAGCATAAATTAGCTTTATTGTCAATCATTACATACAGAAGAATAATTAACTCCGTATGTTTATTTATCTACTTTTGCTACTTGATTAAATGAATGATTGATGACAGGTTCCTTGTTTTCTTTTCTTCCTTTTTGTCAGTATAAATGATCAGTATGTAACTAAACGGTGACATTAAAATGAAATCATTAGCAACATAAAATGCAGTATGACCTGCATGTAAGCACTGCTGTCTCCTTTGCTACTGAGAAACCTAGTCAGATCCATCTGCATCCAAAACAAATCTACAACACAGTTAAAAGTACTTTCAATCAGGTGCTTTTCCCCCAATTTCCACTTAGTTTGCTATGTCTGTAGCTATGCTAAAGGCCATTCATATATTTTAAACTCAGTAAATAAAGTTAATTTATAGCATTCTCAGTTGTTTGTGAAATTCATGAACTATGTGACTGTTTAGCATTTGTAGTCTTTACTCAAACTATGGGAAATATCAAGTCCTTGAGGTAGATTCATTCAAAATTAAAATATCAAACACTTGATCAATCATAATTTAAGTAATTTGATTTGTCATCATTTGATAACATCTGAAAAGGTTATTAGTTCTAGTTCTCTGCAAATCAGATGACTAACATCAGCAACAGATCCATAGCATACAATCAATTTGGATATAAGGTTTGTTATACATATGGGGTATAAATGGCATACAATGCAGTGGGGAGTTTTCTTCAGCCCCCAAATCCACCATCCAGCGCTACACACCCTAGAACTGAAGTGAAATTTTAACGTCTCTAAGAAACCTGTACTTAAATATCTGCTTTGGACTGGCTGCTCTCCTGAACATTGCTTAATCATTATGTAAAATGTTACTACTGTTTGACAATTTTGCTCTGCATTTCTTTGAACAAGATCATGAAATGGAGTATCTTATAGGATTCATTTAAATAGGGAACAAACAGAGAAGGGAAAAAGAACAGTATTATAGAAGTAGAACTCAGATTTCACTGTTTTAATACCCATTAATCACAGGAACGGTGAGGTTTGCCACAAACATAATTCAAAAGCGAGAGCAATGCAGAAGAAGAGAATGAATTCAGTAAAGAAGATATTGGAAGAGTATAAACCTGATACTAGTTAACACCGGGCAAGTCATCTCACTATTCTGTAATAGAATGTCAAATTATGAAAAACAGATTTAGCGTATTCAGAAAGTATGATTCCATAATATGGTTTCAACATATAAACAACTATGAATGAGTGACTACGGGTGCAAGTGTGGTTTAGTTACTTGTTAAGCAAAGAGAACACACTCTGTCATGGGGATGAATCCCTCCAAGGCACCCACACTCTTAATTTGAGTCCACGCTAGCCCAGCAACTTGGTTATGTCTAGAGGGAAGTTTATGGATGGATCCGAGTGTTTTCTTCTTGTGGAGTTTACTCACAAGCTAACAAAAACAATAATACTGACATCGGCTGGACCACAATCTAAGCAACTGTCTTCTTGCTACTCTCACTCAATCTATTTTTGGGGGTTCTGGTTAGAATGTGCTGGAATGTAATCACTGTCTAATGGCTAAGACTACATGGTATTGTACTACATGCATACTAATTCTCTCTATAGGGCTATCTACATAAATTATGATAGGTATGCATTTATTGAAAATGATGTTTGAGTTTCTGTTGCTTTTTGAACAGAGGCTAGTATGAATGGATTTGAGCTTCTTGAACCATTTGCTTATGTCAAGGACCAAAGTGAATGCATTTTACTTGGTAAAACTGGTCAATGCACAAAACATCTAAGTTTACTTAAAGAGTCTTTGAACACACCCTCTTTTCCCCCCTACTTAGGTATCTTTTGAACATAAAGAACAGGAATAATTAAAAAGAGTTCTACATATGGTAAGGAAAAGTGATGTTCATCTTATAAGATTTTATAAGAAATGAAATGTGATGGTGTATAGTATCTTTGCATGTTTTTCTACCCAATTAATATTAAAATTGCTACAAAGAGCAGCATGTCAATTCCATGATTTTTAGAAAATATACTGTGTAAGCGTAAAGACTAATCATAGATCTCCATACTAGGACACTAAAGAAGTGCAGGCTCTAAATCAAAAAGTGATACCTGGCTCAAGAAAAGTAACAGGAATACAAAATGAATAATTTTGTGTCTCCAGTATTTTCCTGGAATATATAGCTATTAAATGCAAAACAACAGCGCAAATTTCTTGTTTATAGATTGTCCACTGCATAACTTTAAGAAAAATTAAATGTTAAAAATATGAATATAAAATATATATTGGAGGGGAGTAATCAATTGTTTTAGTAAAATAACTGATTTTACAAAATACAAATTGCTACAAAACCCTTTACATACAGAATTTCTCTAATGCATAAAAACTGTGATTTTTGTGAGCTTATAAAATATGTTATAAACAATTTATATAAACAATTGTCCAGGACTTGTCATTTCACAAAGTGTGGTAACCCTGTACTGGCAAGCTTGCACAAGTAAACAGAATTGTAATTTTCAGTGTAAATCCTTATTAAACTGAAGGAATATTTGAAGAACACTTGAATAACAATGAAGTATGATCTAGTAGGTCACCTGAATAACTATTTTTAAAAGCATATCTGCATTGGTAGAGTGAAATAACCTAATTTTAGCAACTTCCCACAATCACAGTTTGTATTTTTCACTACAGTATATAAAATGTTCCAGTTTCAGGGGATAGAATGAACCTAAGTGGTTTGCATTCTGACAGGAGCAAAAAATACCCCTGGGTCTACTACTCTCATGTACTCCATTTAATTGAGCATTTTTTGCACTTATGCAGAATATGAAAAGAATGGATATTTTAAAAGAAAAATAAGAATAACAAAAGACCTGACTCAGAACTAGAGGAAGCCTTTGATCCAGGCAGTGAAGTTCTACAGTTCATTTTATTGTGTTCTCTTCAAATACTCTATGGTCTTTTCTGCTCTGTGATCACCCTTGTAGAATAAGTGTGTATTAAATGTTATGTCATTTTTGAGTATATAATTTCATATTTTAATAACTTAGATTAGATATAATTCTCTCATATGTAAGCATTAGGTATACTTTTGCATAAAAATAAAAGATGAGGATTCTATCAGATTTTATCCACCGCTGTTACAAGTTTGAGTGTTCTTTCCCAGGGTCTTTAATTTATGGAAATCATCTTATTTTCTTAACTCCATCCGTGGGTAAAAAGCTAGCAGAGTCTGTTGCTGTAGATTTTGGATAACCAGAACACAGAGGACAGATCTGAAACCAGACCAGGTTTTGATACTAGAAAAACTGCATGGTGTCTATGATGTTAAACTACAGAGAATTAACACATATTAGTTTGGCGCTGCTTGTGTAAATGCTTCTGGCCTTTCCTTCCGCACTTAAACTCACTTTCAGAGAATGGACTGCTGTAAAAGAATGCAGGCTCATTAAGAGTTTATTTCCTCAAAACGCTGAAGGACAGCAAGTTTCGGCTGTGAAGGGATCAGCAAACTGCATTTATCTCTTTAGTGGTGGGGAAAGACCCCAAAGCTTTTTGTTTTTTCAGCAGGCATCACAGGTCCAAAAACGAAGAATTTCATCTTGTCACACCCTGCTTTACCTCATTTCAGGGCTGGCTGTGTTTTCTTTACACAGAATGAAATTTTAGCAGGAGCAGAAGCCAAATGCTTAAAATGAATGATCAACTTACAATTCGTATGAATCTATTCTTTCATGCTACTCTGCTTAAAAATAGCATCATAAATGCACATCTGCAAAGACTGCAACCCCCCTTTCCTGAATTGTACAAATTATTAGAGTCGTTGACAAAAGATTTTTTTGTTTAGGGGTTGGTCTGGGCACTCTCTTTGGCAGACTGCCACTTTTCTAGCAGTAGAAATATTGCTTGCAGAAAGCCACATTGTACAGAACAGCTGTTCTGCTAAAACATTGAGCTAGCAACCCAAGAAATGACTGACTTCACATGTGAAGCAAAATTGTTCCCTCCCTTTGTGCTAATTTAAATGAAATAAAAGTATAAAACATGCTCTTTCATGCCGTCTAGTCTTCCCTCACAAATACAGGCTTGCTTTATTGAGATGCATACGAGTGGGCGCAAAGGTGAGCACGGGACTCTGGCCACTCCTCAGTGGTAGGCTTGAACTTTGGCCACTTGACTTCCAAGCTCCCAGGATAGTAGCTATTCTTCTGATCTGATCCTTTCTATATTCAGGTTGTAGAAGCCAAGGGGTTTTCCACAAACTACATACATTAATATTTCACAATTTAAAAGTACACTTCATTTAAACTTCTTTCTATCTCTGTAAAAAACAAAGCTATCAGAAGATACTAAAAGATTATGTCTAAGTGCTTGTTTATAAGTATAGTATGTGATTCACGCCTTTAGTTGTTTGGCAATTATATTCAGGTAATAGAAATACACATGAGTATTCTGTGTTCAACATGGTATTAGGTATCCTTTTAAAAATATTTTTCTGAGAGGAAAAACCTTCTTAAGTTTATGCAACATCTAGAGGGCCACAATTCTCATTAAATGTCATCAAATTTATATCTTTAACTATATTTATGCATAATAAATTCCCCAACACCAATGGCTATCTAAAATATAGACTTGGAAAATACATTAAAGTAGAAGTTCAAAAAATAATTTTCTTGGAAAATAATACAGTATTTTATTTTGGAAGTATCTTATATATATTCATTATGATCACCTATTTAAAGCTGTAACAAGACTACCATCTTGTTCTCATTTTGCATTAATCATTCTGTGATTCCACAGTACTTTGCTTAGGCCTCTTTCAACATGAATAATATCCCACTTTATTATTTTTTGAGAATTGTGTCACTCCCTCTCAATAGATTTATAAACTCCTAGAGGAGATGCTTCACTAATTTTTCCCCTCTGCATCCCCTAGAGAGCCTAGTACAGAGTCTGGCAATATAATAATTATTCAAATATTTAGAGGATGAATAGAAGAGTAAAATTAAAGGAGAAAATAACTCATTCCTGATCCCTGATGACAACAAAAAGTTGATGTCTTAAAACCTACTACAAGGCCAGGTGCAATGGCTCACATCTCCCAGCACTTTGGGAGGCTGAGGCCGGAAGATCACAAGGTCAGGAGATCAAGACAGATGGCTAACACCGTGAAACTTCGTGTCTACTAAAAATACAAAAAAATCAGCCAGGCGTGGTGGCATGCACCTGTAGTCCCAGCTACTCAGGAGGCTGAGGCAGGAGAATTGCTTGAACCCAGGAGGCGGAGGTTGCAGTGAGCCAAGACTGCACCACTGCACTGCAGCCTGATGACAGAGTCAGACTCCATCTCAAAAATCTATGTTATAAGATTACTTCTATTAAGCCAAAATTCTAAGAAAGGAAATGTCAGCTCAATTCACTGTTTTCAACAAATTGGCCTTTCATCTCATATGCAGTTATATTTTAAGAATTCTGTTGTTTTCCTATCAACTCAATGAAATATCCACATTAACAATTTATAAAATCAACTTCTATATGTCTCATTATTTTAAGCATTAAAGAAACATTAAGCTGCAATTACACCCCCGATCACCTGTCATCTAACAAATGCTTCAAATATCTTCCACTCTATCAAATGATACAAGTTAAGACTTTTACATACTATAATTCCCCCAAAAAACTGTGCATGTTGAGCCACCTCTTCCTTTTAATCAACATTACTTTAAAAACATAATCTTAAACAAAAACAACAAACCTAATTAGAATGTGTACTAAAAATCATAAATGGGAATCCTAACATGTCTTTAAAAGCTCCTATGTGAATATAAGCCTCCCAATAGAATCTAGGCTCACTGAGGTAGAAGGCATAGACAAGCATAGAAGGCATAGACAGGTTCAACCATGCCATTTTTTTAGTGAAAAAAACTGAAGCCAAAATGTGATCACAGTCACAAAGATTTGAACTCAGGACTGTTCAACTCCGCTGACCAGAAACCTTGCAACCAATAAGCCATTCTGAAGATACATTAAAATGACTGGGATGATTAATTTTCACTACATTCCTATATTTTGCTGGATTCTCCAGCCTGGGACACATGAATGGTACATTTATTACAGGTTGTTAGAACTCCTTGTGTTATGAATTGAATGTTTGTGTCTCTCCTAAAATCCATATATTGAAAGCTGAAATCCTCATTGTGATGGTATTTGGAGGTAGAACCACTGGGAAGTAATTGTCATAGAAGGCAGAATGAAATTAGAGACACAGGAGATATAATCTTTCTCTCTCCTTCCATCTTGTATGGATATGATAGGAAAACGGCTGTATGTGAAACAGGAGGACAGCCTTCACAAAGAACCTCACCATGCTGGTATCTTGATCTTGGATTTCCAACCTCCAGACTGTGAGAAATATTTTTCAAATGTTGTTTAAGACAACCCATCTATCATATTCTGTTACAGTAGTCGAAATGAAGACACTCTGCAAGAGTCCTCTTTTCTAATCTCAGTAAAAATATTATTTTAGTTTTCCAATTGAAATTGTTCATACAGCAACAAATTCAGTGACTGACTCACAACAAGGGGTTGAGTCTGATTGCCTACCAGATGTGAATCACAACATAGCAGAGGCTGAACAACTTGTTTCGGATTTTTCTGCAACTTCAGGAGCTCAGCATCCATAGAAGATATAATGAAAACGCTTTAGGTCAGGTGTCAGCTAAGCAAATATCACTGCACCACTTTACAAACATCCCTGAGAACATCCAAAATGAGGCTTACCTGCATCAACATCCCTGTTTCCTTTCATATGTCTCTAGGACATATTGCATTTTATACATTTTTTATGCTACCTTCATGCCTCTTTTCAAAAAGGAAAATGACGGCAATTTTGCTTTTGTGCTAAAATTCTTGGAAAAACCTGGATACTATTCATTTATTTTTGTAGAAGAAAGCCAATATTTTAAAGTATTTATATAAAACCCAAACTGTGTACACAGTCTGTTTTCATCATCAGCACTGATAGTCAACACAGCCTTACTTCCCAAACTGTAAAATTATATATAAGTAAAATGTTTTAATTACAAAACATTACTGAAATTTAAGTCTCTGTAGTGCTTTGGAAGTTATTACTATGAACTCACTGAGTTTTATTCTCTTCCAAGGACCTAGTATGCTAGCATTCACCCTTAGAGCACTCAGCCAATACCTGGTGACTGACTGCTCCCAACGGACAATAGCAGAAGACCACAGTAACTATTTCCTAGTGACTGTATGTTGTTTTTTGAGTATAATAAGTTGTGAAAAATTATATTATGCTATAAAATGTAGCCATATTTGTTCACTTTATACAGACATTGGTTTTGTAGATATGTTAAATTTTACCCGCAAAAGATTAGGTCAGTTTTACCATTTTTATTCATTGTATTGCTGATAATAATACCAATAGATATACAAATCTCAAATACCTTATTTCTGATGGTTTTTAATTATGGTTAGAGTCACAACATACTTTAAACAATAAACTGAATCAAGAAGACAACTAATAAATTATGTGGAAAAATAAGTCAAAACTATTAATTAACCCAACTGACCAGTTGTTTGATTAGCTAGGTTAAAATGGCCAAACAATAGTCCTGCGTAGACAATGTTTTCATCATGTTTCTCTTCATTAAGATCGTGCATCTAAAAAGACTACGTGAATAGCCTTAGCTTGGATCATTTGCTATATTAAAGTAAGAAAGCTGCCAAAAATAATAAGCCAAACCATACCACTGATTTAATATGAAGTTTCACTTAATTTTTTCGGTGATATACACAATGCATATACATCTATGGATACCTATTAAAACATCCCAACACCATACCCCTGGCTGGTGTGTAATTATTCATGACAGCCATCGTAACAAATAGACTTATGTACATACATTACCTATGAAGATGATTTTTTTAAATAAACATATTACCAGCCATTCATTGTTATTGCAATATGTTTTAAACAAATACAAGAATCAACCTTTTACAACTTGAAGTATGCTTACTACTACAATGGGTTCTAAAATAGGTACCTAAGTCACCTCCAGTTCTAATGGTCTCAACAGGAACTGGCCATCTATGGCACGCATGCAGGTCTCATCCAGCCTGCCACCTGTACAGCCACAAGCTAAGAATGTATTTTCCTTGTTGTTTTAATTTTTTAAATAGTTGAAAAAACTCATAAGAATATTTCATGACATGGCATAATTTGATTTCAATGTCCACAAATAAAGTTTTATTAAAACAGCCAAATGCATTCAGTTACAACTTTTCTATATGGCCACTTTTGCACAACAAAAGTAGGGCTGAGCAGTTGCAACAGAGACCTTATGGCCTACAAAGGCTAAATTACTTACTACCTGATCCTTTACAGAAAACATTGGCTGACTCCTGTTATAGAACTCTATAACTAGTTTTTTTGTCTTGGTTTTCTAACATTCCCCTTTAGGCACTCTTTGACCAAGACTGGAATAATAGAAAATGTAATACTAGGTATAACCTTGGCAAGAGAAGGAAGGAAATTAACCAGAGCAGGCACCTGTGCTCATGTATGACTCTTAAATGGAAATAATTTAAAAATTTTAAAGAAAACTTATTTATGACTCTATGGCAATAGTTCAATTATAAAGTTTTAAGCACACTATGTAAACAAACTAACGAACTTCCTCCCTTCCATTTCCTTTGACTGATATTTTAACTGTCAGTTAATCACATTTCTTAAAACCATCAGCCATGAAGCACTTTAGAATGTTGAGCATTCGGAGACTCAGTATTGACCAGTTAGAAAGGTAGGAAAGTGGCAAAGAACAAGTTTCCATTAGGACAGAGGCTTGCTTTTCTAATGCTTCCATCATCAGAGTGAATTCTAGTAATTTTTTTAAAAATAAAACTTTCATTTCAGAACACTTTTGGATTTATAGAGAATTTTCTGTACTGATCCGAAGACACTGCAGAAAGGTCCCATCTACCTTTCAGCCAGTTTCCTAATGCTTTCTTAAAATTATTCTTTTCATGGAATCGTAACTCCCATGCTTTTGAATGGCCTATGTTTTCTAAAGTTGTGTATTAGAGGAAATGTTATCATTTGCTTTAAAATAAACCAATGTCTACACATGAGCCAGATTTGTGCATAAATGTTCACATATAATGTAACTGGGGAAAAGGGATTCCAATAATAAGTAGCTGAACAAAGAAAGAAAAGTCTCCTTATTGTGGAAGAAAATGTTCTAAACTGGGAATACAGGGGCCCAAATTCTAGTTCCAACTCTGTAACTGACTTTGTTTTTGCCAAAAACTTTTCTCTAGATTAGTTTTCTCCACAAAACAGGTGATCTGGTCTTTAAACCAAAAATTCTATTGGTCTTCCTTTCCTGCTGAGGATCTGACATTTACTAACATACTATGGATCCAGAAAGGATGTGAAAAACTGCAGTCAATCAGTATTCAAAGACACATTAGTTTTCACAGGTGGAGGTCACCACATGTTTATTAAGGCAGAGCTAAGACTTATGCACAGTATCTAGAAAGCCGTTTCAGAAAATTAAAGCCACAGTACAATTTCAATCATATAAAGCAGTCAGAGGTGACTCCTTCTTCACTATGCTTATGAAATATTATCATCTGCAGAGCACTGAAACTATATATTGTGCTTTGCAAGAGATGATAGGGCTAACAAAAACACGTTAAAGAATCCCAGACCTAAAGAACAGAGCACATAAACTTGAAAGTCCTAAATAAGTGAGTACATTGCTGTATAATGCAAAACCACAAGATGTCATGACTAAAATATTACATTATCAAGAACTGGCAGATCTGTTTTAAAAATAAGTTGAATGTGATATAGAAAATAAGTGTGTTCCCTAAAGTTTTCTCATGAGAGTAAATGCAAAGAAAAATATATGAAGCTCTAGGTTCATATTTTATCTGATTCATCTATTTGGCACTTGATTTATTTAAAACTTCATTACATGCTGTCTTATTTGCCTGTCTTTTATTTATAATGATTACACATGCTCAAATACTGATAATCACAACAAAAAAATTTTAAGATAAGGAACAATGTCATATATTTTTTAATGCAAAGAAGGGAGACATAGAATCTTGATGTATAGGGGAATTAAGTAAAAGAATAGGAAAACAGAAATATTAGCAAAATATGAAGAGTTAGGGTATGTAGCTTTTGAAATTAATAAACAGCTTCAAGAAACCTGATAGTCCAAGGAAGACTATTAGTCTCAAACAGTCTAAGACAATCACTAAATCCTTTCTGAGGAATTGGGACTTGGATTGGAGAGTAAGTAATCATCCAGACCAGAATCACCGATAAAAAGAAAACTGGGGTCTAGAGCGGGTTTTATGACACGGGTCACATGGTAAGTCTAATTTTATGGAAAGCTGTCATGCCATTATTTATTTCACATTCATTTCTCTATGAATTGTAAGTATCTCCAAGGAAAAGGACTTAGAGAAGTGACTAAGAGAAGATACTCAGATATTTATTGAATGGACTCGAGTTCACACACCCAAAATACTCATGGTGTTCTTGAGACTACAATTTTCTTTTGTTTTATTTTTGAGATAGGGTCTTGCTCTTGTCACCTAGGCTGGAGTGCAGTGGTGCAATTTGGATCATGGCAACCTTGACCTCCCACGTTCAAGTGATTCTCCTGCCTCAGCCTTCCGAGTAGCTGGGATTACAGGCGCCTGCCACCAGGCCTGGCTAATTTTTGTATTTTTTAGTAGAGACGGGGTTTCACCATGTTGCCAGACTGGTCTCAAACTCCTGATCTCAGGTGATCAACTCGCCTTGGCCTCCCAAAGTGCTGAGATTGAGACTACAAGTTTGAACCTGTACCTCCTCTGTTTGTACATCCACGTGGCAAACCAGGTTGGTGGGGGAAGCCCACCACAGGGCAGGGACTGGCAGCTCATCCCAGGGGGCCACACTTCCTTCTAGTGTCTACTCCATTTCCTGCATAATTTTCCTTTGTTTTCACATGATTCCCATCATTCTTCCTCCATTTTCTTATGTTCTTCCTTTTATTTTTACTCTTCTTTTGCATCTTCCTAGTTTATGATTTAAACTCACCCATAGTTCTTACAGTACTATATAACTCTGCTAATAGTGTTCCCAAAACATAATTCAATTCTACACAACCCAACTTAAAAACATGGTTAAGTACTTCATTTCACAGATATTGTACAACGTTCTGGAGATATAAAAATAAAATGACCCAGACTATTCCCTCAATAAGCTCATAGTCTCAATATAGAGACAGGCATGTAAAGAAACAAATTACAATTTAAGTTGATATCCAACAGAATAATGTAACAATAACCTAAAGAAAGAAATTACTAATGTTCTGGAGAAGCAGAGAAGATTTGCACAAGAGAGTAATATCTGAGCTGGGATGCGAAAACTGAATAGGAGTTCAAGCAAACCCAATAGAAGGTGTTGGATCTCAGAACACGATACTGCAAAGTATGGCACTTTGATATGTTGAATACTTTGAACTGAAGGAGATTGAAAGGGCCTAAAAAGATATTCTCTCTGACCTTTTCCCTCCTTTCTCCTTCCCTTATTTCTTCCCCAAGGTACACCATGGAGAATAGAACTGTTCTCCCACAAAGTAAGCCATAAAATCTAGGAAGACTATCTGACCCTCTCCCCTATCCCCTGGAGTGTTACATGGCAAGTGTCAGGCACTATACCCTGAGGAAGGAATGCCACACAGAGGCCAAGAAAACTCTGAACAAACAGGGCTTGCTGGAATTCCCCTCAAGTTATTATCATTAGGTCATGCCTTTTTTGTCCAGTCACATTTCTACACAGCTGTCCATTGAACCCAAGCATAATTATGTACGCTTCTCCCTGGGTCTCTGGGTCTTCATTTTTGAGAGCTCCCATGTTAAGTAAAATGGGATTAAATAAATTTTTTCTTGCTAACCTGTCTTTTGTTATGGACGTGTCAGCCATGACCCTTGTGATGGGTGAGAAAAAGTCATTCAATTTTTGCCCCTACAAAGGAAAAGTGCAGTCCAGTCAGATGATGACATGTTCAAAGGCATAAATGTGTGGGTTTTACCACTCAGTGTTGCTAGAGAAAAATGAGATGCTAATAGTGGTGATAGGAAGAGATTGATTAATCTTGATATAGAAGGCAGAAGAGCACATCTGCACTCTTTTGCCCACGTTTTTAAAGTCTCCACAAAAAATTTATCACTTCTACTTCTCCTTTGTAAAAGTATTTTTAAAAAACTTTTTTAGAGACAAGCTCTCCCTCTGGGCAGTGGTGCAGTGGTGCAATCATAGCTCATAGCAACCTCAAGTCAAACTCCTCTCGAGCAGTCCTCTCTCCTCAGCTTCCCACAGTGCTGGGATTATAGGCATGAGCCACTGTGTCTGGCCCACCTCTCCTTTTGGGCAAACAAAAACTACAGATAAAAACAATACACAAGTACTACTCTTGATAAGGTTAGTCAAATTACAGATACATGTTCGTCATCTCAGATCTGAAAAATTGGCCCTGTTTCTTTGCAGTATCTCCCAATAGAGCTGCAACATGCTTCCCTGACTTTGGTCTGTGCCATACAATCCGCTCTGACCCAACGAATGTGAACAGAAATGACACCAGCACACTTCTGAGCCACAGCATTAAGAGACTTGGCATATTTTTGTTCATGCTTTTTAAACCTGTGTCTCCATCACCATGAAAGAGCTACTTCCAAATAGCTGCTGGCTCCTAACATGGGAAAACCTAGGCTGAACCCTTAGCAAGGAGCCAAGCCCAGCCACAGCTTCGGCAAAATCAGAGGCACCCAGCTGAGCCCAGTCTGGACTCACCAACTGCCACCTAACCACAGCTCCATGAGTAAAAGCCTGTTGTTGTGTGCCACATAGATGTTGTGATTGCTTGTTCTCTGGCAATAGCTGACTAGGACACTTGAATATTCACATATTCTCAGTCATCACTCTCAAAAATATACTTTCTTTGAGTCACTGTCTGGAGCTGAGGTAACCCTGAAAGCTCAGTTGTGCCAGGTGCACTGAAAACAATGGCGATAAGGCAAACTTACAGTGGCATGGAGCAAGAAACCAGCAATGCTATATGTGGTATTTTTCATGCTGAGTTACATAATAATTAAATGATCAAGAGTTCACCTTTGCAGTCATCAAAGATTTTCATGATAAAGTGTAAAACTCTAAAGAATTAGAGTCTCAGAGTCATACCCTGCCATCAATTAGCCCGCAATTGTCAGAAAGCCCTCCCTGCCCAGTGTCAAAGATGATAGTCCTGGGGAAACGTGGTGATATAAACATTGCTTGTCCTATCATGATGTAAAATGAAAGAAGATAAAAGGTTAGTTCTTAAATACACTCCTTTCAGAAGTCATAACTTCATTAGAAATATACAAAAGTATAACAGTATGTAATTAAAAAGCCTCCCTAGAAGCATACCTAAGTAACGGCAACTACATCACTTATCCATGTCCTAGTAAAACCTGGCACTCACTCCCAAAATAAACAACAATGAACACTGGCAGCTCGGCTTCTGGATGACTCTGTTTCCATTGGGTCCCACCACCTACTATGGACTGGAGCAAATGGAAGTAGGGATCAGAACAGGGAGTCTGCTCCTCAGCATGCTGAGGATGATTGAGGTAGGAGGAGGAATCAAGCAAGGACTGAGTTTCCATCTTTGCCCTACTCTTCTAGCCCTGCAGGAGGCTCCTGCTCAGAAGCTAAGACATACAGTCTGGGTTCTATCCTTTACCTGTATAAAAAGACCAAAGAATATCATAGGCTGGGTGTACATGGCCATGTACTGATTCTAAGAACTTTCATCTCATGTGGTTTTTTATTAATGAGGAATATGACCCTTGCCCAAAAGCATGAATGTCAGTTGGTAGAAGGAAATGTATGTCAGCCCACAGGAAAATGCCAGAAGAGGAATAGGAAAACTCCTGAACTTCTTAGACCAAGATGATGTATCACTCAGTCTTGGAGTCTCTACCTTTCGATTGAAACAGAATCCACTTTATAAAATGCTATCTAATTTAGGGGGACAACCATTATAGCAGTAGTTCAGTGTCACTCTGAGTATCACCTATACTCAGTTACACTACATGATGATTTCAAATAAACCCATTAAACAACATTGCTATAGCAAGAGTCTAGTCTTTGGCTAGCTAATATGTTGCTTCAATACAGGCCTGCAAGTCTCTGCTCTCAAAATCATCTCCTACTTAATTCACAATAGATGCCTGAAATAGTGAAGGGTAATTCTATGAAAATAGTAAAGTTCTTCCCTAATGTGTTCAGTCAATTTTAAGCACCAGTTATCTTGCACATTTTTCAACTGTTCCCTTCCAAAGACTAAGAATTTCTTATACTTTATATATTTTAGCATTGTTGCCTATCACACATAGGTAAATTGTTGTTTAAAAGCTGCAATGTTTAAACAGAAATAAAATTTATGCTTGCAGTGGTAAATATTCCTAGATGAATAGAGTTGCAGCAGATGACAGACTCTTAAAATTGACTGAAGTCTGTGATATTAGAAAGACAGAAAATTTATCTAGTTTTAGCAAATGTCAAATCAGTGGCTATTGCTTTAAAGATTAATAAAAGATATAATGGTTTCTAGATAGCCTCTAAATAGAGATTACTATGAATGGAGAAGTGATTTACCAACAGTCACCACAATGAGATTTCTTTAAAGGTTACAATCATCAGTTATTTAGCTGAAACACTGCTGAGAATGCCTGGTCATTTCTTGAATAATGCATAATGTTCACTGTAGATTTGATCTGTATTATAACAATACAGATATTTCTAAAATAATGGAAAAAACTATCTGTTACCTTCCAATTGCTTAACATATCATTTCCATGGAGTAATTGACTTGGGACATATTACATACTGTCACCTGAGTGTTCTTTCTGCAAGCATAACTTGTAATAATCTGTATACAATGGGTACCACAAAACAAACTCATCAACCTTTATAGACTGTTAAGAAAAGATGTGATGAGTACTGCACAGGGCACAGTAAAGGATCTTTCTGAAGCTGTAAATTAAAATGATTAAATTCTATATAGTTGTGTGGGACAAATTTAAAGCTTTGAAATTTAATTATTAACATGATCAACTCATCACATTAAAAAATGTTGCCACCACAATGTAAGTACTTTTCATACAAATTTCCAAATGCCTTTAGGTTTATTCATAGATTGCTTGGAGAAGCACAAAGTATAATGTCTATTGTTTTATTGTTGGATTATGAATTGCACTTCACATGATGCTGCAGGCTATTTATATAAGCTTGTTTATCCATATGAACTTCTTCAAGGGCACAACATAGAAGACCTTAATAAATTAAAATGAATTTCTTTTGATGTTATTGTTTCATGAATGTTTGATCAGAATGAAGAGCAGTTTTGCATTAAAGAACTAGAGTAAAGCAATACAATGAACATATATTTGACAGGAGAAACAGTTTATAGAAAGTGCTCCTTATATTTCTAGCTGCTTTTGAGAGCCAGGGTCAACGGTAGAGAGTTATTATATTTACATCTTCATTTCGACCCTATCGCCAGTTTACTAATAATGAAAGAGTACGTGTACCAATTCAGATGCTCTGCCATCATCTGCATGGAATTTTAAATATTAAAAAATTTGTTATCTCCTTCCAGGTTTCTAAACACGCATCCCCACGACCCTGTTTTTCTCAGTGACACTACCATACCATTCCAGAAACTGCAACAATGTGGGGCAGCAACCACATTTTATCTTCTTTTTATACATCTTAATCATAAGAAGAAGTTACAGAGCTGAACTGATTGAAGGCCACGAAATAAAAATGTATTAGTCACAGTCTAAAGCTGAAAAAATTCTCACCTGAAACATTTGATGATGGTGATATAGAACGAATATTACCCAAAGTAATGATAAGAAGTGATGGAACACTAGACAGAAAGGCAAAAAAAAGTGGATTCTTGCCTTATATGCTAACACTGAACTGTAAAGTCATTTCCACTTTACATTTGCCTCATCTAATTATCTCTGATAAAATGAGGGAATGGTTACACATAATCTATACATTTGCATGCCTCAAACGCCATGATTCTAGAAGTAAACTGGACTAAATGGACAAACAACAGAACCATCACATTTTTCCACTTTGGTAGCCATTACTGCCAAGAAGGCCTATCCACTACAAACTCCTTTAACAATGAAAATAAACAAATAAAAACTTGTTAAGTTAAATAAATACAAGTCCAGTCCATCATTTCATTTGAATGTGTGTTTTTCGAACTTCTATATCTGAATAATTATTACATATTTTTCACATGGTATGGTTCCTAATCTGTTACCTTCCTCCTTTTATCTTGTATGATTTGGAGAGCCTACGCCTCAAATTAGAGTGAAAAAACTTATCTAATGTATATTTACTAGAATTATACTCATTATCTTTAGCTTGGGAAAATTCAATACTAATATCTATAATATGGTTTGGCTCTGAGTCTCCACCCAAATCTTGTTTCTAATTGTATAAATAATCCCCATGTATCCAGAGAGGGACCTTCTGGGAGGTGATTGGATCATGGGGGTGGTTTCCCCCATGCTGTTTCGTGATAGTGAGTTCTCACGAGATCTGATGGTTTAAAAGTGGCACCTCCCCCTTTGCTGTCTCTCTCTCTCTCCTGCTGCTATGTAAGATGTGCTTTGCTTCCCCTTGGCCTTCCACCATGATTGTAAGTTTCCTGAGGCCTCCCCAACCATGTGGAACTGTGAGTCAATTAAATCTTGTTTCTTTATATATTATCCAGTTTCAGGTAGTTTTTTTTAAATAGCAGTGTGAAAACAGACTAATCCAACCTAGCACATGAATTAGTGTGTTGCTAAATTGATATCTACATGCTCAAGGGCAGAAGGGATATAAAAGGACAGCTTGAATGTGCCTTGCTTTATTTTTCCTGGGCTGCCTTTGACTGACATTCTGTCTTTGAAAGGTACCTCTGTTGTGTGTTATCCTCAATCTTTTAGGTATCATTCTTACACTCTAGAGCAGTGGACTGCAAACTATGGCTTGTGGGACAAATTTGGTGGCTGCTGCCTATTTTGTAAATATAGTTTTATTGGAACCCAGCCATGCTGTTTTGTTTACATGTTGTCTATGGCTAATTTTGTGCTACAATAGCAGAGTTGAGTCGCCCATTACACCTAAAATATTTACTATGTGGCCCTTTACAGAAAATGTTTGCCAACGGTTGCTCTAGAAGAAAATAACCTGTTACAATTTAAATTCTCATTTTCCACACTAATATGCATAACACAATCCCCAAGTAACAAATTCACACTCTCACATACATGATCACAGCTCTTAGCACAAAATTGTAAATAATAACTGCTTTCGACTCTTCATTTCAATCTGAATCCTACAAAAGATTACAGCTCCCCACTAGTACCCTTTCATATCATAGCCAAGAGTACAGGGACTTTTCCAAAGGTAGCTGGCAATATGTAATCACATAATAAAAGAACCTAAATCTTCCCCAGAGGTGGCTGTCTGCAACTGCTCCAAATACCCAGTTTTATTTCATGCTATCAGTGTCTAGATACAGAATTCGAACATAAGAATCTAGCAGATTGTTTAGGCCATACATCTTGAACAGAACACCCTTAAAGATAGAAACCCAATGGCCAACACCACATATACATCAATAAATATATGCATGCATATTTAAACGCAAAAATGCCATAAATTATTAGGAATTTCAGGAACACACAAGAAAACACCTCTCTTAGGCATCAGAGTGAAAAAGACCTAACATTTAAAATTACTAAGTTGTAGGATTAACTGCATCAAAGATTTAAAGAAAAAAAGTTATATGTTTATAACTTTTAGGTAATATTATGTAGAGAACCTTAAAACAGTAATACATAGATCAATTTTTGTTGATCAAGAAAACGATTAACTCAAAATGCCTGCTAAAGTTGGAAGAGCTCTGTTCCCTGCCTTCCTTTGGTTACTTAAAGCAGAAAATCCCAGCTCTATGCTTTAACAAATATGTCTGTAGTCCACTCATCAAGAAGAATTTGTATGTAATTGTAAAACATAAATTAAACCCAAGAAGCATTTTAATGTGTCATTTCATTTTCATTTCTCTGAATCTTATATAAAGATATAATTTTAGGCTGATAGACTTTTTGAAAATAAAATAGAAAAATAAGAGGTTTATTTCACCTTCACATGGTGTCTTTCTCATGCAGAGTTCAGATTTCCACATTTGTATCCCTTTAAAGGATTTGATATGCAGGAAAAGAAGAAAGGATGATGGTAAACATTTCGTCTTACAGGCCCCTACAGACCATCATATTCAGACTGAACAGTGGCCTAAACTTACCTTTTACTGATGTGTTCGGTGGAGGGCCTTCCATTCGCAAGTTCCACGGAGGGTCCCCCTGGTTAGCAAAGTCTCTCATTTTCAGATAGCTAATTGTAAGTCGAATGATGGATGCCTTGTCAAGCTGGCTGGTGATGGCTGCAGGAAGAGGCAACAACTTGGCCAATTCATAGAACTCAAAGTTTTCTTTTCCCCTGCGGGAGCGAGCAGCATCTCGGGATTTCTCCTTTCTCAATGCTTGTAAACTGAAATCAAAGGAGTGAGAAAGTGTGGTTTAGAATATGTGACTCTGTCATCATTCAAATACTGCTTTCTTTGTATTTCCTTTTTTCCCAGCAAAATTCTACCAAAACTATTTTAAAATTAGAGAGTGACAGTAAAATGAGTTCCAGAAAATGTCCACTAAATCCATAAACTCTAACTCTGGCCTTACATTTCACAAACTCAAGTCCAATGAGTAAAAATTGTGTTTTACTTGTTAAGGTTCTTTCCCTTCAATTGTCCATGCATTGAGGTGTATTTATTGTTTCTAAGACCTAACAGAAGGTTTGCAGGTGTGGTTTGATGTTACCAACTATAAGCGATTTATAAGTTGGGCTTACATACATGTATCTATTTCAAACTATTAATTTTGTTGATTTAACTTTCAGCTGTATGGGATCTTAATCAAAATGAACTATTTTGAAACATTGATTTGAATTATAATCTTGGGGAGCAGAAAGTAAACACAAATACAATTCACTCTGACAGAATCAACAAATATGATTTCGGCGCTCAATAAACAGTTGTGTGTGAGCACGCTCCATTAGATGAAGAAAACATCATATTTAAAAAGAAGATTTCAATGTAATTTTATAAATGTGCTGATAACTGGTTAAGAGAATATTTCTTTATTAATGATCATACATTAGTATACATTTTCTAAGATACTAGAGAATAAAATATATTGCCCAAAGAAGTCAAACTTTAGGACAATATAAATTTAATGTTGAAAGATAAAGCTCTGTATGGGTTATTAAAATTTATAAACATTATAGACATATTACTTCCCAGAAGAGGCAACAGGTGGATCCAGCATTTTCCTTTAACTATTCATGTGCGTTTCTGTTTGAAGCTTGCTTACATTGCTGAGGGCAGAATCTGGCACAACTGAAGTTGTGTGTGAGCATCTGACAGGAGTATTTCACCTACTCTGAACTGCTCTGCTTTGTGCCTGATGAGAAATAAATTCAAAAATCAGACCTCCGTGATAATTAGCTAGATCATATTTCAGTATGAAGGTACCATTATAATCATTTTTATGTATGTATTTTATTGACTTCTGAAAGCACTGTAAATATTTGAGTCTAGCATTCTTTTTTTCATTATGAAATAATAAGAGAGAAATGAGGAAGGAAGACCATAGGAAGAAATCAAAATGCGCTCAGCAGTGAGGCTCCATTCACTTTTAATATACTAGGGGGAATAGTATTCCTATTATAGGATTCCTGACATTGTTTCCTGATGGAAACACTGTATTCACTGCAGAAATCACACCTGAGGGCCGGGCGCGGTGGCTCACGCCTGTAATCCCAGCACTTTGGGAGGCCGAAGCGGGTGGATCACGAGGTCAAGAGATCGAGACCATCCCGGTCAACATGGTGAAACCCATCTCTACTAAAAATACAAAAAATCAGCTGGGCATGGTGGCGCGTGCCTGTAATCCCAGCTACTCGGGAGGCTGAGGCAGGAGAATTGCCTGAACCCAGGAGGCGGAGGTGGCGGTGAGCCGAGATCGCACCATTGCACTCCAGCCTGGGTAACAGAAGGAAACTCCATCTCAAAAAAAAAAAAAAGAAATCACACCTGAAATATCTGACTGAGTATCTATGTAATTTAAGTAATGCCATGATGCTATGGTCAGATACTTGCTAGGCTAATACCCCAACAAGTTTTATGTTTGCTCTATTAATAAAATAGTCTATATTAGCTAACACATGTCCTTCTCAGAATTAGACAAGTTAATGCTATCATTTTCAGAGTAACAGTGGTCTCAGGTGACAAAACCTTTGTCCCTTAATACATAAAGTCAGGCAGAAACATCACTAATTTACAAGGAAAAGACATGTTATATGACTTATTTCCCAATATCTGGGCCAGCCTCCATTGAATTCTACAAGTGCTCAATTTTAGCTGGTTGAAAGCTGTGTAAATGAGAGATGTCTTAGAATCTGACAATGTGTAAGTATAAGTGGGAACCACGTTAACACCTTAGGATGCAAGAATGATTCACATTTCTACCTTTACAGAATAAATGCAATTTATCTAACAACATTTAAGTTATCTGCACCAAAAGAAACTATGTCTCTCGACATGTTTTCCCTGCCACTTGTACACAGGGGAAGGAGGAGCAGTTCAAGTTCAGTGCTTTATTTTTTGTGTGTTCTTGCAATCAAACACTACTTCAAAAGGTGGCCTAAGCTTACAAATCTTTTTTGGCTCAGTAAGTGACTATGATGGAGCTCCAGAGCAGGGGTTATGAACCCAAGGGCCTTCAGGGTTCAGGCAGGGAATGTCAGTGAGTGAAGAGGCCTGATGGGGACTGGAAAGAACTGAAGGACAACTCTGGCCAAGTGGCAGCATAGTTTGAGCTGATGTCACTTTAGGGAAAGGCATGCCTGGTGCCACCACTTCTAGAGGCCAACTTCTGAACTTTTATATGACATTTCCGAACGTTGGTATTTTAATGCATTAAAGCTTTAAAAAATCATGCAAGCCAAATAAAACATGTCATGGTCAAACATGGATCAGGGACTCATTTTACAATTTAGTAATAGTTTGGAAAGGCAATTACAAAAGTAGTTTCAGGTGATGTTATATGTAATTTTCCTTTATTCATGTCACTCAGAATGATCACAAATGTATTCATTTGTTACCTGCTTAATATACCATAATATACACATCAGCAATTTATTCAACTAAAGCAAAGTAGAGGATTAAGCAATTATTCTGAAATTGATATTAATGTATAGGCTTATCAATATTCTAAGAAAAAATTTATCTTCATATGGAGACAAAGCCTAAGATCGTCATAGAGCCCAACTCAATAGGTTATAAAGGATAGATATCAGGGAGAGGGCTTTTCTCTATCCATTCACGGAAAGGGAGTAAGCAAACACTAATGCCTTTGGACATCTTGCCTAACATGTCTTCTGAAGTTTTACCACTTTTCTAAAACAGCACTGATCAGAATTTACTTTATATATTCCTATCCTACCTCCTTGTTTTCTCTTCTCCACCTTGTCTTTTTCTTTTAACTCCAACACACACGGTGTGTCCCCCTGTTAGAGTCATCTTCTTGGCAGTAATCTTAATAATAAAGGATTTCCATGACTCCCACATCACATCATTACGCAGGGACCATAGTTTAGAAGACTTTCAGAATGATATCACTGTGTCTGTAATAAGTAGTAATTGGTTTTGTGGGCAACAGCAATAATAAAGTACAGTCAAAGGATTACAGAGGTTGTTGAGATGCTGGTATAACAGATGAAGCCAAAGACCTTAAGACAATGACAGTCTAGATTGTGCATTAATCTTTCATCTGCTTTTGTAAAGAAGGGCCTAGTTATAAGCAGTTCTCAAATTGAATTAAGGACTATATTAAAACCCCAAATAAAATTTGTATTTGGACATTTTGTTCTAAACAAAAGTATTGTGGTGGTATGTCTAGAATACCAAAGAGATAATAGATTAGTTGTACACGAGTAAAATGTTATATGATTTTATATAATCTGCCATCTCAAATATGATTAGACTTCAGAGCCACAATTAGTTACTCCCTGGGCCTAAACTTCCCATTGCTCTAATGATCATGCACTTAGATTATGAATAGCAGAAAAGAGATTCTTCATTAATCCTCAGCAAATGAAAATTTCAACTCTTTTTGATGGCTGCATTATCATCCTCACAAATCATTATTACCATCAGCAAAAACAACGTCAGTAATTTCAAAAGACACACACACGTATGTATCTAGATATTATGTGCATTATATGCATTACAGCTAGTGCTCGACTTACAACCATGATTGGTTCCGACAGACCGGTCGTAACATGATTTGGTCGTAAGTTGAGTAGGCTATATGCACGCGGAGATGGTAGTGCTGCCGGAAGCTGGTCCACACTGTCGTACGCCCAGCTGGGCAACATTTGCGTTGCCAGACGCGGAGCAGTCGTAGCTAGTGATTGTGGTCGTAAAGTCTAATGGTCGTAAGTTGCATAGGTCGTAAGTTGATTAATACCTGTATTGTGTGTGTATGTGTTTATATATATGGATTATATATATACATTTAAGGATTCTTAAATGTAGTCCATCACACCAACCAAAAGGCTAATAATCGAATGCCTATCATTTTGGGTTTTTTAGATGGAGTCTCACTCTGTCACCCAGGCTATAGTGCAGTGGTACAATCTCAGCTCACTGCAATCTCCACCTCCCAGGTTCAAGCCATTCTCCTGCCTCAGCCTCACGAGTAACTGGGGCTACAGGCATGCACCACCATGCCCAGCTAATTTTTCATGTTGGCCAGGCAAGTCTCAAACTCCTGACCTCAAGTGATCTGCCCACCTTGGCCTCCCAAAGTGCTAGGATTAAAGGCGTGAGCCACCACACCCAGCCTAATGTCTGTAATTTCCTCTTATAGGAGAATGGATTGTGCAGCTAGTCAGCCTGGGTATAAATCCTTATTTTATTACTTACTATTTATATTTGAGATGACTTCTACTGCCTCAGTTTTTCTCATCTGTGAAATGAAATAATTCTCTACTTTATCAGGTTGTTGTTAGAATTAAGTTAAATGAGTTGCTTTTTTATAAGATCTTTACAATGGTGCCTGACACATAATAATGCTGTGTAAGACATGTTAAAGATGTGAAAACCTATGCTCGCTTTGCGTTGATTGTTCTTTCCTTCTAATGTTCACAACGTTCGTTAATAATTTGCACTCTCTTCTTACCAGTACAGTTCCTATTCCTTGGTTCTGACATAACGCATTTTTCCTTTTATTGTAGTCTTCATTTTGCCTATGGTCTATTCATGTATATCATAAGTGTAATTAATAAGTGGTTCAAATAAAAAATATATTTAATTAGTGGATGCTTAAAGGTTCATAAATTTTTTTACAGAGTCATAAGGAGCCATTTTTTTAGTATACTAACAGATAAAAGGTGGCATCCAATTACAGGACAGGCAATTTTGTTAATATTATAAAATGAACATCTAAACAGCTGTTACAAGAACAGATGACTCAAGAAGATTGTGAAAATGCCTATGGAAGGTTTCTAAATGGCAATGATTATTATTAATCAGGAGTATATGTGTACTCCTAGACAAGATGATCTTTTGAAGTATCTTTCAAAAGATCACAAACCTAAAAGTTCTCCTGAAGTCAGGCCAAGACCCAGATCAGGACCATGGAGAGCTCACCCAGGACAAAGAGTCCACAAGTGGCAAAGCTGGACAGCAGCTGCCTCCTCAACCTCCATTTTGGGGGCAAGGCCAAATCATGAAATTCTTTTCAAGCTAGAAACCAGCAAACTATATCCCCCAAAAAAGTTTAAAAGGGGCACCACCATCACAAAGCCAATATTATGAAACTGATCCCGGATTTGCAATCTTTGTGAGTCCACCATGAAGCTGGATAAGGGGGTCAACTGTTTACTGGGCCACTTGTCCACAGTGGGAAAAACAGATAGCTTTGGATTTGATGACTTATTTAATTAAAAGAGGTAAGTTATCCTTTGTGGTTGATCAAATTTAGCTTTGAAAAATTGATTACTTCGGTTTCCCACTTCACAGAGATGGTTATAATGATTATGGAAATAATACAGCTGAGCATCCACAGAGGATAACAAGGATTAAAAACAGCCACAGAGTACAGAAGCCAACTTAACCAAATGTCTCTTCTTCTTCAGTCACTTCTTCCTAACCATATTTTAATCAATTTTTAAATTATTTATTGTTATGAAACAGATTCAGATATTGACCTGATTGACAGATCCACGTTATATGCAAAAATTTTTCTCCAAGCTGTAGTTTGAACACCTAAGTCCTTCACGTAAACCTTTAGAATATAATATCTAGTCTTTATAAAAGAACGTGGCAGATTTTGATTATCTACCTATAGGTGAAAGGAGAAGTAGGGTCAAAACCATTTTAAATTTTACCTTTTTAAAGTACTTCTAAGGAGCCAGACAGACAGGTTTTTATGGATTTTTCCTACTTGTTTTGCTTAGGAGAACCAGGACTACAGACTTCTATTTATCAATTAATCTGGCATGCAGCCTCAAAGGAAGAAGGTCGACCTGTATTAAAAATGCAGCCATCAAAAATTCATCAAAGGCTTCAGCATTTTAACTCATGAACCTTTGAACACCTGCATACTTGTCAGATCTCTGGTCATAGTTAACGGTGAAATCTATAGTTACTCCAGTACCTACACTTGCCCTGACATGAGCCGAATGAGGAGCTTTCCCAGGGAAAATGTACAGTAAAGATTCTATAAGCAACGCTTGCCCTTCCGTCATTACTTTTAGTAAAACAGCCCACTCCACATCGACATTACATAGAGCTCAAAGTCAATCAAATCAACCTAATTCAAAAGGAAAAAATTCTTCTAGGAGTATTTTTTTTTGGCATGGTTGTAAATATCAGCTTTCTCATAAGGTAACTGTAATGTAATTGAGAAATGCACAAACATTATTATCTGGTAGGATTATGCACAACAAAGCTCACAAATTGAGGTATTTTAATGCTCTCCCAAAAAAGCAATAATATCAGAAATCTTTAATGTGTAAAGAAAGCTGGATAGTATACGCTGGAAGTTAAAACTGGAACCTTCAAGTTCAAGGTAAGAACTCTGCTGCTTAACTAATGCACTGCTCATAGCTGTCATCATTAATTTATGTTAGCCTCTGTAAACATCAAGAGTATAATAGGCCAATTTCACAACTAAATATAGATGCACATTTTGCCCTTATATAAATGGCAGATTGCTGCTGTAGATCATCACTGCAGAAACACGTCAGTAAAGATGCACTGTTTGATGGTCTGATGCTCACACAATATATAAAACCAGTTGTAATGGTTGTTTGGAAGCAAAGTGTAACATAGCAGCAAAATTTCATTTGTTCCACAAACTCAGGATATATTAAGCTTGGCTGACAAAGACTGTTTGATGTGCTAAATCAGTTTGACCTTCATTCTTGCTTTATTTTTCTCATTTAACATGTGAAATGACCATTATTTTTCCACATGTAAGAAAATATGAAATTGATTGCTTAAAAATATGTCAAAAATATCTGCAACTGCTAACATTTGATAAAGTATCAAAATCAAGATGTATACTTACAATTTTTAAACTAAGACATATTCTGATGGGATAATCCTAACCCATTTGACTTGTGGTAAAATAGATCAAAAGAGTAATTAAAGCCATTCAACTGAATGCCTTCCCTCATCTTCAGAAAATGCCTTGTGTATGTTTGAACTTAATAATTAAATTAATTGGTTTTAGCCAATGAGCATTTTCATTCTTAACACTTTAAATAAGAGGATTTAATTCCAGAATGAGTCATTAGAATAGTAATAAAGAAAGCTGAGAGGCTTGCACAGTCCTTTTCAACTGATGTTCACCTTGATTCAAATAACCCTTGAATGAACCACAGCAAGACCAAACTATTCATTGTATGCTTTGGTGTCTGCCAAAAACCTCATGAATCAAAGTGTTTTGTTCCTCATTTTCCCCCAGAACTTTAAGCTATACAACTGGCAGTTCCATAATAACGGGAAAAACTGCAGTTTTATCAAGTAATTTCTTTCCACCCAATAAATTGCACTTTACCTTGGAGCAACTTGTATATTTCACACCTTAAATTTCTATTTACCAAATCAGCTAATCACTTCACAATTGAACTCAGAACAAAAAAAAATTATCAATTAAAGAGGTTGAAACTCCTGCAAATTATCATTTAGGAATGAAGTAATTGCTTTCATCAGGGCAGAAAAGCCCGCCAGAACAGAAATGTCACTTTAGATTAGTGTTCTCACTCCTGAAGCTATGGATGACACAGCTGATATAAGACTAAATGCCAAGACCAATCAATTGCTTTTGTGGCTCTGCTCTGAGCTGCTGTAAAAGGGGCCATTTTCTAGGATCTACTCTTCATTATAGTAAATGCTATCTCCTTGGTAACATAATTCCATTTCTCATAAATTCTGTCTGAGAGCATTGTCCTAACAATGGATGTTTGTGGAAAAGAATGCTGTTGGTTTAATGCACAGAATTAAGTGTGAATGGCTGTCAAACTGCTATAGTTTACTAGTTCTTAAACATAAATTGAAGTCTTATACATTAAAAAGAATTCTTGGAGAGAAATGAATGCCCTGAACAAGGATAAAATATTGTATTTGAAGGTTCTGTTCCACTGGTTTACAATTTGGACTATTCTAATATTTATCTGTCCTGTACATTAAATCAATCGGTTCATACCCAGAGATGGGTGAACACTTCACTTACTTTCTCAGCAGTGCAGTCTGCAAATGTGAAAACTCAGAAGCACGTATAGACTTATTAGGTAACTGAATGCGATTTGTAAATAGCCACAATTCTCTCTCTCTCTCTCTCTCTGTGTGTGTGTGTGTGTGTGTGTGTGTGTGTGTGTGTGTGTGTGTGTGTGT
>NW_022436990.1:9758803-9777321 GCF_009761245.1 Sapajus apella
TGTGTGTGTGTGTGTGTGTGTGTGTGTGTGTGTGTGTGTGTGTGTGTTTTCATGTTCTTTGAGCTGAGGACTTCCTGGAAAACATCCAGATCTTAATCTGTATTGTTCATCCCCCTCAAGTTGTAAGAATCTGGGTTGCAGGCTCCAATTAAAAGGAAATTGAAGAAGTTAATATAGTGAGAAAGCAGTAATTCCCTGCACTGCTCTCTTCAGGTTGGAAGTTTAGAAAGAGATTCAGGATCACGGGTCTTTGCCCAACATGGGATAAAGTCTTTCTCATCCTGGTGAGCACACATGTGTAACTTCCATTAACAGTAACAGGAATCGTGAGCACACATTGAGAGGAAAGTCCACAGCTAAATATTTGAAAGGGTCAGAGCATCTCTGCAGAAAGGCAAAATGAGAGGGAAATGTGGGTACCCTTTGATGTCAGGACATTTCGCTGAACATGCAAAGAGCAATTGCTGGAATTTCCACGGCTTCAAAGAACTATAGTACTGCTTTTCGTAATATCAGTAACAGGAAAGTACACGTTATTTCTGCTTTAACATATACATTACCATCAAAGAACATCATGGAACCTAGTATAAAGATAAACATGAATATGTTTGAATGCTTACTATATTTCAGTCAGGGTCCAAGTGTTTTCAACATTATCTCATTTGCCAATATCAGCAATGGTTGCCAACATCAGCAACGAGCGGGAAAACTGGTAACAGTGACTATGGAAGGTAGTAGTCTCTGCTGGATATGACTGATGCTACAAACAGCATTGTTTTCAGCCACTACTGGCAGGGGGAGTACTATATGAGTTTCTTATTTTCCTTCCAACTTTCGACACCCATTCCCCAAAACTGAGAGTTTTCTTGTTTCAGAAAGGGATTTCCCTGGATGCTGGACATTCCTGGGCAAACTGGGACCCTTGGTCCTTCCATAAGTCTTATTGTCCCTCATCTCACAAGAAAATTAAAACAGAGAGAGAAAAACTAACTTTCCTAAGGCCAATGATGGTTGGAGATGGCATCTCAACCTTGGCAAGACAACTGAAATCCTTATCACCACTGCATAATATTGGCACTATAGGAATAAAATCCTCATGATTCCCTTTTCTCTATTATATTTATATGACAATTAAGTCACTGATAAAATTTTATTTAATTTATAATCACCCACATAAATTTCATAATAATTGTTATGAAAACTTAATTCCTTAATGAAATATCCAATAAAACCCCTATTTTCAGGCTTAAAAACACCTATTCCAATTTGGAATAGGTAGATTTGCTGTTAATTGCTGTAAGTCTCAAACTAAATTGCTTTGGAATTCAAATTCAAATGACCTTTCTGGAGGGAAAATTCAATTTTTCTTTTAATTTTCCTTAAGTGTGATTTCAAACACTTCCAAAAGCAAAACTAAGTGAAAGAAAGCTTTTGAAGACTTACAAGCTTGATATAACACATTTGGAAGGGAGAAAGTGTGCTTTGACAAGTTTAAAGATTTTTATGTATGAAAAATTTAAGTTACGGTCATGTGAATACTGCAAATATAGGACGTGGTTTTACTTGACCTCAATGAACACACCATTATACTTTATCTGCATTCCTTTGTGAAACAGAGATCACTAAGTAAAATGGTGACACTTACATTACAACTGAGAATACAAGTTCATCAGCCTCAAAAGATTGCATATTCTTTCCCTAACTTACCTGTTTTTTAAGACCTATTTTTATTTCACCTTTCATCCAGATTCCAAAAGCACATGTATGATTGCCAGGAGTCTAAATTATTACAATTTCTAGAAAACACTTTAGCAGACACATATCCAAAGGCTTAGAAATTTGTCTTTTGGCCCATGCTAACTTCTAGAAAACCTTAAGAAAAAATAACCAACTATGTAAACAAATGTATTGCTAAAAGGATATTTACTGCATTTTTAATAAGCTTCAAGAATAAATTATGAGATGCTCTCAAGATACTGAACAAGGATCTTGAAAATTTTCAGTGGCTTGGAAAACATTTTACAATATGTTCAACAATAGCTACCAGTTATAAACTGGTAGTTTACAAAGCAGCATATGTTGGGATCATACAATTATAGCTATATATCTTTATTTATAAAGATATGGAGATAATATATATACAACTCTGGACAAACTGCTACAAATCAAAATATTAAGATTGTTTATTTCTACATGGTAAGATCATTTGTTTCCATATGGGGATAGGGGCTATTTGCTGAAGTTTTCTTCAGTAAACTTTTTAATATAAAATTACTTTTTTAAAAAATGAAAATATAATGTATTGGCATCCAAATTGAGCATGAGAAGTATCTTGATGCTTAAAGGCTTTTTTCCCCCCAATAAATGACCTACCAAATAGTGCCATCACATGCCATCCTTTCCCTACTTTTTGCAATAGAAGGGCCTGAGAAGGATTTGGAGAAAACGCTTGGCTTAGACACACATCTAAAAGAGAGTTGGAATTGGAATAGCTGGGAGAAGTCTTCATCCCTTCTCAAGTTATCCCACAGGGGCTTAACTAGACGACTGAGTCCGTTAGCATGCAGCCAGGGTTTCTATGTCCTTTATGGCCCCTGAAAATTCCAAAGCAGTGCTTTGATCAGTGTATAATTTGCCAGCTGCTGGTTAGGGATGGAATGTGATTCCATTCAGTGACTGACTTTTTCTGTGTGTCACACCCTTGAAAACCTGATGGCAGCTACAGGTTCTTATGGAGGAGAAAACATATACAAATCAACACACAAAATATGCTTCCTGAACCACTTTCTCAGATCCTGACCCAAGTCTGGGTTATGAAGCTGCCACAATTGATGGTATTGTGGGGTATCTACCAAACATTGTAACACAGGCCTAACTATTGTAATTAGAGTGATTCTTTGCTTTTTAATTGACTACTGCACTTCCTTTCTCCAATAGGTTTGGCCCTTGCTGGTGGGGTAGCTCTATGGCATGAGACTACATGAGCAACCTAGATGTTTTTATGTGTCAGGGATTACCATGTAAGATTTAATTTGAAGAGACATGATACTTCACATCAAAACTTTTAAGGTGAGACAACATAGGAAAAGCCTGTTTCTAGGCTTCCATCACTCACTTAGGAACCAAGTGTTCCCTAGACCCCTAAATGCTTTAAAAAAAGTGCTCAGTCCTCTGATAGGCTCCTATTCCTTTATTAGATGTTTAGTCCTGTCATAAAAATCTGACTTTCAGGAACTACAAATTAGTTATTCTGAACCAAGTCTACTTATGTAACAGGATGACAAATATCAGTAACATTTCTTTTTTTAAGACAGGGTCTCCCTCTGTCACCCAGGCTGGAGTACAGTGGCTAATCTTGGCTCACTGTAACCTCTGCATCCCGGATTCAAGCAATTCTCCCACCTCAGCCTCCCAGGTAGCTGGGACTCTAGGTGTGCACCACCACACCTGGCTAATTTTTGTGTTTTGTTGTTGTTTTTATAGAGAAGAGGTTTGGCCATGTTGGTCAGGGTGGTCTTGAACTTCTGACCTCAAGTGATCTGCCCACCTCAGCCTTTGAGAGTGCTGAGATTACAGGCCTGAGCCACCACACCCAGCCTGGTAACATTTCTATGTAGAAAATAAATGTTTAAAGTATGCAATATAAGAATAAAATAATTAGGCACAATTTAAAATTGTTTTGCATGAGCTTGCAAGTTGCTCATGGAAAAACAAAAGATTGTATCGTAAGTACATATAAAATGGAAAAGTTTCAGCTATCTTAGTTGAAAGTCACCACTGAATTTCCTGATTTTGTACAAATCATTAATGTAACATTCATAGTAACATTAATCCCAACTGTTGAGAGTTCTCAGATGGAGGAAAGCACATGATTTGGAAGCTGATGTAAAGAGATTGCTTAATTGAAATGGGGCAATGAAAGCCAGCAATTTTCTCAATGTGCCCCCATCACAAAGCCTCCACAAATAACTTTAGTATCGGAACCTATAATCCACCGAATAATTGGATGAAATACAAAAAAAAAATGTGTACTACGTGACCGAGCACTTCCCCCTCACCTGACAGCTCAACTTGGTCCTTGATCAAGGCAGATATCCTGTTGCCTGCCTGTTACAGGATGCTTTACATGAACCCTTTCTTAAATATACCCATTTTCTCTCTGCATTTTATTTGGGTTTGTTTGGGCTAAGATATTCATCTCAAAAGGCTTCCCCCCAACGTGTCCTTTTGAGTTATCAGGCAACAAAATATCACTAAGTCTGCAGCTTCACTTCTAAAAATGGCAATGATTCACAACAGCATCTTTACAAAAACAGTGTGGACATCAATGAGCCACCAAGGGCAACAGGGCAACATGGCCATGTTCCCATGGTTGTAGAACTGAGTCACTTTTCAAATACACACACACACACTCACACACACACCCATTGTTAGGGGAGTGAATTTTATATACAGCTGTCTCTAGCTGTAACTTCTCCAATTACTCAACACTTCCAAAATTCGTAGAGATGGTATTTGAGCTTTACTAGCATTAGATAAAGTTGGTGTTTTATTAAATGTCCCAGGATGGTCCTTCAAATGCCTTCTGTCTTCCTCTCTCATTTTCTTCTGTTTCATTTCCTTCTCAGAATCATTCACCTGGATTGTCATATCTCTTCTCATCAAATTCATATACATCATAAGAGTGGTATAGTTTGTTTTTTGTTCGTTTTATGAAATTCTTAGACTACTGTAAAGGGATCTAAAGGGTCACAAAAACTGAATACCTGCAGTATCTGAGAAAATTATGCAAATGCTCCAAGATGACTAGGTGAAATAAAGCAGTGCAAGTCTGATGATTAGCGGCAACTGGATCTCACTACTGAATAGTAACAGGGAATGATGGGTCCTGTGGAAAACTGGAAAGCACTGCCCAGCACACAGGGGATACTCATTTTTCATGAAAATATTTGTTACTAAATTGGAATGTGGCCCCAAAGTTGCCACATCTTCCTTTCAGACAAAAGCCAAAAATCCAGAATTTTATAATGAAAAGTCTAGTTTCTGAAAGCATTGGCATCTTATTTTAAAAATCAAACTCTTTGTAGGCCCCTTGTGATTCTCATTTGGCCTGTGGCAATTAGCATTCTGTCCTTTAGTGCCATTAAAAACCTGAAAGTATTTAATTATGAGGCACGTAAAGGTGTGGATATGAAGATTTTCGACAACGCCAGGTGACATTAAAGACATGGTAAAGAGGCATAAATGGAAGAAAATGAAGAAAGCTGAACTTAGAAGAAACAAAACCATAATTATAAACAGCAGTTTCCTCTGACTGGTAGAATTTCTGATTTTGACTTTTCTGTTTTATAAATTTACTAAAAATTATCAAGAAAAATTAAATAAAGTTATTATTCCATGGGACTTAGTCTATTAATAAAAGTAGCCCAGAAAGTGGAAAATAATTATATGCATATATTTAGGTTAGTGCAAAAGTAATTGCAGTTTTTGCCATTGAAAGGAATAGCAAAAAACACAATTACTTTTGCATCAACCTAATACACGGATCCATTTGCCATGTTTAAGCCACGCAGTTTTAAATATTTAATCACAACCAAAAGTTCAGTCAGCTCACTATGGTGACATCAAGTATAAAGAATCTTTTATTAAAAATTAAAATAGCCATTTAACAATGAGTCAGAGTGTAGTCCCTCAAATTAGTGATTAACAATATCTTAAATGTACATGCTAAACAAGGTGTTGTTTTTATTAGTGCAATAATAATGTTGAGAGATAATGTCTTGCATATATAGTATGTCTTCAATAAGTATGTGCTGAAGGATGATTATGCTGCTGATCTGAATGTCCTTACAAGTCATGATTAAAAATAGTAAACAACACAGCCAGTAGTAGTGCTACTGAAATTAAACCTACTGTAAATTAGTCCTTGAAATGGTATTATAGTGGAGGGAGACAAGGAAGAGTGGGAAAGAGGGAGGGGGAGAGGAAGAGAAGAAGAAGGGGATGAGAGAAGGGTAGGGGGTAAAGAGAAGGAAAAGGAAAAGGGAAGGGACAAGAGGATAAGGAGGAGAAGAAGGAAGGAGGAAGGAAACGCAGATACATTCATAAATTCTTTCCTGTCAGAAATATTTAAATTCTAAAAAGAGTCTCCTCCCCTTTCTACACTCTAGAGGTGGTGCTAGTGAGCACCAAACTGGGGCAAAGTGAGGAAAGCAGCAGCAGCCAAGAGCCTGTCTATCTTGTTTTTATAATCACACACAGTAACATTCAGAACACCAATTCACTGAAAATCCTGCGTACAAGGAAGAACCAGGCAATAGGGACAGTGGAAATTTTTCTAAGGAGAATCCTAGACCTTCACATTTGCCAGACCTGTGTGTCTGTGTGTAATCAGAAGTTTTTCAAAAAGTAGACAGAGTCAGTGCTCCAAAGAGAACATATAAGAGATTACAGAGAAAGGATTCAAGATATCAGGATACCTACAAATCACTTAAGGTGAAATGTTAAATCTCTCCAAGCTTCAGAATGATTGAATAAGACAACTCGCTAGAGATGTCTTCTGCAATTTAAAAAAGAGTTTTGGAACCTTTGTTTTTTAAGTGTGGTTTTACACATTTTCTTCCATTACAGGAGCATCTGTGGCCTTCTCAGTATTTTTTGTTGTTGTTGTTTGGCAATATGCCCCTAGTCTCTGGCAGTATCCCTTTCCCTCTGGGATGAAGCTTACAGCTCAGGTAGAGGGGATAGCCATGACGTCTATGTGCAGTGTCTGATGCTTAATGAAATTGATCAGAATGGCACCATTCTAGTCAATTTCATTCACAGCAGGTGGGAGTAAGAGACACATTTCTATATAAGACTCAGGCAATGCTCTTCATCTGCACCTTCTAGGACTGATTGTACAGTTGATCTCAATTGAAAAAGAAAACACACACACACATACACACACACAGCCTGCTGGAGTGCATACGAGAGCAGACATGCTACAATTTGCTTCCCTTCACCCCTGTACATGCACTACAGTAAAGAATGGTGTATGTTCAACTGTAAGCTATAATTTTATTGATAGACTCTGATGACATTATAAAATCCATAAGGTCAAAGAACAAGTGATTTGCTCATGTCACTAGAAATCCAATACAAAATTGCAGCCTTCATTTAGAAGCCTTTTTGGAACTTTTTTTTTAATCAGTCATGATGCATGGTTATCAATACCTATATTTGGACCATGATGACAAGGAAGAAGAAAAAATATCAAGCCAATTCTTACAGAGAAAATAAACCCAAATTCTTGAAGTCCACAAAGATAACCGATTTGGCAAAATTCTATACAAATTGTGTGAGAGAGATGACAAGCTGAACATGAGAGCACATTTGACTCATTTCTTAAAGACCCCTATAAGCATTCAGTTATATGTTACTATGTGCCGAATGTAAACGTGTAAAATCAAATTTGGGTCTATCATATTGCACATTACGGATGAGTTCCTGAACAATTTGTACATGAAAGGCAGGAATAAGGAAAATAATGCCTCTTTATTCCATGTTAATGTGCTCAACTTTCACATGAGCTCAACAGCCACTGTGTCCTTATTTGTATAGCACGGATTTAGGTGAGGAGGGTCTTATCCCCCTGGAGAGCCACCCATCTACACATTTTCAAGGCATCAATCCAACAGATCCTCGCACGGACCAGAAGGCATATGGAAATAGGTCAGTGACAAGGAAGTTCTACTACTCAAAAAAGAGAAATTCCCTGTTTAAAAGTACAGTTTGCTTCCTCTCTGTGGTCAGGATACTTACATCCTTGTCATGAGAAAGCTAACTGAACTATCAACGACAGGTCCATCTTTGCAGTTCATGCTATCGGTGGGAGGTCCTGGATGCAACTAATGTATGTATAAAAGTGATTTGTAAGCAGACCTAGAATAAAGCAGTTGAAAGGCAGATCATCTGGAAAATAAGGAGAGTTAATTGGGTAGGTACAGATGGTACACATAAGGAGGCTATTCAATGTAAGAAAATATATGGCTGAGAAAATTCACAGTTATTCATTATAATCAAATATAATCTCTAAGTCACAGGGCCTCAGTGCTGGTCAAGCTCTGCCAGTAATAGCTGTATGACTTCGAGACATTTAATTTCTCTGACTCTATGTTTCTTCACCTTAAAACAAAAGGATTATTCTCTAAGACATCTTTCCATTTGATGATCCTATTTTCACTTGTGTTTTTGTCATACAACATTAGTGGAACTACCGGCAATGTGTCTGATACATTAATTTCCCATTTACCTACGGTTTTAGAGTGGTGTGTGACCTCCCATTGTTCAGCCTTCAATAAGTAAATAAGCAACATGACTTTCATTCAGGATTCAGTGTGGTTGCATGGTTATTAAATTCACAGACAACACATGAAAACTGGCTTAACTAAAATCACTGTTTAATAACGATAATATAATTTCAGCTCTATGCTTCCAAAGGAAAGCCTAAAGCTGATAAGGCAGAGCACAAAATAATTACAACAAATATCAGCTGTGTAAGCTGATAGAAGAATATGGTTTATATAAGAGTTACAGCTCTGTTTTAAACATTAAACTAAAACTCTTGTTTTGGCCAGGCATGGTGGTTCACTCCTGTAATCCCAGCACTATGGGAGGCTGAGGAGGGTGAATCACCAAGTCAGGAGTTCAAGACCACCCTGGCCAACATGGTGAAACCCTGTCTCTACTAAAAATACCAAAATTAGCTGGGCATGGTAGTGGCCACCTGTAATCCCAGCTACTCGGGAGGCTGAGGCAAGAGAATTGCTTGAACCTGGGAAGCAGAGGTTGCTGTGAGCTGAGATAGCACCACAACACTCCAAACTGGGTGACAGAGCAAGAGTTGGTCTTGAAAAAAAAAAAAATTAGTGGGTGGGAGAGGTTCAAATGATGGCAAAGCTTGCTTTTTTAAAGTATGCCTGTTTACTCTCTATGGATAGTATAACACCTTGGAACATTCCTACAGAATGTCAAACATCTCGATCAAGCAATCAACACATATGTTGATTGCTGTCTGACATCAAGCTAAATCCAAATCAATCAATTACCTATATCTAGTGCACACCAGTACTTTTGACCCTGGGTCAATACAAATGCAACACTCGTATTTGTTCCTAGGGTAAGTCATATTTATACTATTTTTTGGTTTGCAGAGGTGATCCACACGTCTTCCTAAATGCTATAGGCTTAGATCCCATAGGATGGTTCAGTCTCTAGCTGACCAGAAAGCAACTGCCATATCACCTCCAACCCCTGTTTTAGCCATTGAAAACCTCAGCGGTCAAAGTAGTGATATGACCATCCACATTCCACCAAGTGACTCATGCCTTTTTCACTTGTTCAGAAACATGTGACCACTGAAATCACATCAGATAGCATTATTTCTCTCATTGACACATAAATCAGATTTTCTGTTACGAATCATACTTACCACATACAACATACACAGGTGCCAGTGTATAATATCTGAAATTACTGTAAGTACTAAGCAAAAGGCAACAAACCATGTGGACCATATGTCAAAAACGAAATCTCTTTTCAACTGAAATGTGTAGAGAATTTTTAATAGTGTAAGCAGTGTTGACATTAATTTCACTTCATCTGTAAACTGAAGCAGCATATTTTGAGAAGCTTATAATCTTGATTTGTTAATGAATAATATTTCACTCTAAGTTCTAAAAAGCCCAACTGTAAGTATTCTAAGTTTGGGTAAATGAAAGTGGAAGCTTAGATGGAAAAGACTACAAAAGAAAAGGAAGCACCTTTACAAAAAGCTATTATACCTGATAGGCTCCATGCAAGACAGTCGAAATGTGAGCTTCAGTATTCAAAATAGAAAGGATACAATCATATGTCTGGTTAACGTACAGGAAATAGTTCCACAGACAATTTTACACTAACTACAGTGATTTGGGCAATTTTTAAAAGTAATACCAGCCAATTTCTCTCCATTATACTCTGCTGGCAGAAAATAAAACATTTTTCTTTGAAATGATTGCCTTTGGTTTTGTTAAATCATGCATTCTGTCAACATGTGGTCACCATTTTTACATGATCTTTCTGCTTCCCTAGAAAAGAATGAATTCACAGTCTGAACCCTGATATAAATATGTAATCTTGCAACTGTTAAGGCTTCTTCTATTACTGCGAAATGAGAGATAAGAAATAGAAGTGATATCAAAAGAAATGAAACAAAAAAAGGTGATGATGACCAAATAAGCATAGAGCTCAGATTCTTGCATCTACTCCATAGCCAGATGAAGAAAATGCTCGTTAATCATTTTTCTTACTGTAACACAGAGATTGCGTGAAGTTCATTTCAAAACACTAATATCTGAAAATACATTTGAGAACCCTATTTGTGCCAAGAAATATGTTCTAGCAACTATCTGCAGCTAGCAAAATGTTAAAGGAGCAGAGGTTGTAAAATACTCTTAAAATAAGAAAGACACTGTCTTGTCATTAAATCAAGACTTTTCAGATTATTGTAAAATGCTGGGCTTTAATTGTTTCCATTCACTATGTCATCCTTTAGGATGCAGGTCCTCATCTCCATCCTCCAGTCTGTACATTTTTTAAAGCTGATTGTTTTGCAAATGAAAAGTGTAGATACTTGTTTTCTTGCTGCCCCATCTGAGTGTGTGTCTACTGATACAGCAAGAAAGGACTTCTTTCTAAAATATTCACTGCAATATTGACTTCCACAGGGAAATCCCTGTGGCTGGGATTTCCCAAAGTGAGCACTCAGAAAGCATTCTTGACTATGTTGGTTTTCCTTTACTCAATAGCTTGGGCATATACTGCATCTCAAACTAATCTACAATAAAAAAAATACAATGTGAAGCCTAAGAAAAACAATGGAGACACTTCAAATGGGTAAAGAAGAAAATTCCAGATGAATCTTTAATTAGATAAAAATATAAAAGGCCAAAACAAAGCAAGAACTTTTATGTATAAAAGACATAGCAAAGCAATGAATTGCTTTCACTGATTAGGTCTTCTTCTAGGATGATCCTAGAGATTCTACCATCCAGAAAACAAGTAGTAACAACCTGATTAGGCTTTGAATGTATGTTTTAAATGCAGAGGTATAGGGGATAGTCATTTGTTCCCATCCCTCATATAATTAACAAGTAAGCAAAGAGGTAAAACCCAGAAGGTGCTACTTACAAGAGAGTTCCTACCACTGAGGAGCAAATGGGTCAAAACTTTAAATAAGATTTCATTTTGGGTGACACCATGTTTGTGATAGAATTCTCTATGTTCCACAGTGCAATCACTATATAAAGAAGGAAGAGCAATTAATTCAATTTCTCTATCAAGTTAAAAACTCAAGTTACTAGAACACAATTGGAAGTTACAACTAACCAGAATCATTTGTGTATTCTTGACTTTTTTCTTGTAAGTTGCTTTTGTTCTCCCTTCTATGAAGGTAAGTTGCCCTATTTTCCAATCAGACATTTACTGACAAGGCCAAGTCACAAAAATATTGACATCACCACTCACTCCCATAAGAAGAAGGGCTTCCAAGGGCCAAACTGGTGTTCAGATGACACTCTGCCCAGATCTGCCTTCCACCATCCACTCTGGTGTCAGTATCTGGGTCACTCCAGCTGTTTGAACTCATACCCACAATTCAGAGATACCTGGTTCAACAAAATGCTTCTTAGCCATTATACCAGCTATGTGATCTGCTTTTTAAAACATTTATAAGACTTAAAGAACCCATGGTTTCCTCCTTTTACTGTCCTTTAGCCAATGTTAAAAAAGAAAAAAGATGTAATTGAGGACTTACTATGTTCTTGGTATTGTGCTAATTAATTGCTCCATATTGTTTTTCTCACTGAATCTTTAAACAATCTTATGGTTATATGTCTAAAGATGGGGGCAAGAAGGTTTAAAGTGATCACATACTTTGCCTAAGGTCTCCTAGTTAGTCACTTCAGAGCCAAGATTCAACACCAAAAGTATCTGCCGACAAAGTTCTCATGCTCAGCCACCACAGACAACACGTGGCAGATGAGCTGATGAACTTGGAAGAAAGGATGTGTAAGTTCTAACCACTGTGGGCACAGAAAAGGTACTTTAAATCACATGAATTACTATTTTAAAAAAACACACATCGGTGAATTTAAAGGACTTTTTAGAATCTCAAGATTTGATTTGGGGACCTAGGATTGTTGTAGTCCATTTGAGAAGTCTTATTTTTAAAAATTTATGAGTTCAGTTTACATAAATTTGGAAATAAAATAACATGGTTGCTTTGTGTGGCCATCTGCCACTCTCATAAGTATCTCCAGCTACAAAATTGAGAACACTGGTAGTTTTGCTATGGAGTTAATTGAAGCCTTCCTAAGAATAATTCTAATTCAGTATTGAGAGCCAAATTCTGCTTTATGATCCACATTTCACATAGCTTTTCTGAAAATTAGAGCATGCCAAGGTTCTGATTGGCATTTCAAAATCTTTCAGATTGAAACATGATCCAGCTATTCTCTGCGATTCATCTAGTGCTGATCCCAAGATCCACAGAAGTGTAGTGGTTTTCCAGGTGCAATGTGGGAATGACCTATGACTCTGAACAGACTAAAGGCCCCTAAGAATTTAGACCTTCTATCTTTACTGCTATCCTATACTGTTACCTAATTATAATTATTTAGTTTCTTCTATTTTTATTTACATAATAAATATGACTAAATGCTCAAATTTACAAGGTTTAACACTTACTTGCTTACAAAGCACAAAAGCATGTTGTATATAGCTTTAAATTAATATTTCTTCCCAGCAGTTTCTTCCACCCAAATCATAATACTTTATTATTTCTACTGATAATTGTCTTTCTATTCTAAGTGACCTCCCGGACGGAACTCACCTTTGGGATCAAGGCAGTAATTCTCTTTAGACACAGTAAGAGCACACATTTGAGAGACTCCATCTGTAACTGTTCTCTGTGCATCTTAATTCAGCCCTTCTCTCTGAAAAGAGTCAGTTGCTTTGACTAAATTTCATTTTGACCATTTACAAAATGAGAGGTAGAAGATTCACCAAAATTCTGAATATATCATATGACCTTATAGAAAGACAATAAATTGTGGGGGGAAATCAGTAAGCATCTATTATCTTCATAACAAAAACAGCACTGCTATCTATTAGAAAGAGAGGAGTGGGAAGTGAACAAAAGTAATTATCCAAGCTATAATTTGGCCTTGACAACAGAGTCGGGCCTCTTCAGACTAAGAAAAAGCTTTATACCAATGGACGCTAAAGGACAGCACAACACATATTATGTTGGCAGCGAGCAGCGGGGAGCACCAAAGCAACATCCTCAGACTAACTGCAGAAGCCACAGCTCCCCACATGCAGCAGAGACAGACAGTCCCACAGATTTGTCTTCTGGTATGACCAGGAAGGCATGTGGAGTGTGTGGCAGTTAATACTGCCACAGGCAAAAATTAAAAGACACACTCTGTTCATTTTCTTCACATTTTCTTCTTTCAAATCACTTGTTAATACAGAGGCACCCAATATGAGTTAAAGACTCAATTCAGAGGATTTCACTTCTAAATGAACCTAAACTGTTTTTGTAAAAGTTTTAAATTTAAACAAGAGAGAGGAATACAAAGGCAAAAACAAAATCATCTTAGCCTCTAAAAGCTCTCTATCCCCAGAAGCGAATGTTGTGAATTGTTTCTTGTGTACTTTCCCTAAAGGAATGTACACACTCAGAAGTACATACTACATATAAACCTCACCTTATTTACATGAATAAAGTCATCTTCTTGATACTGTTCTGAAACTTGCAAATACATATGTCTTGAACTTCAGGTATCCTTAGCACATATAGATCTAACTCACTCTGTTTAAAGATTAGACAATATTTCATTGGATGAATACTGTAATTTACTTGTCCAGTTGTCTAGGGAAAAGCATTTCAAGCTGTTTCTAAATTTTTAGTATGAAAATAATACTGAAATAAGTATTGCTACACATTTTCTTGATGTATTATAGGTGTGCCAGTAGAGATGGAATTAAGAGATAGAAGAATGTACACATTAAAAAACAATCCAGAGTAGCATCAGCTTTTAGTACAAAGGAGGCAAATCCCTCATCCAATTGTGAGAAGAAAATGCTTGTGTTTGGCTGTTTGACAATGACCAAAACAATAGAGACTCCTGAACCACTTATATATACAGATAATGAAAAAGTTGCATTTGTATCCCTTTTTGCTTACCTTTATAAACAGAAATCTACATATTAATTCTAGCGTATGGGGAATTAAAAGGATTTATAATACTCCTCCAAGTATTTAGATCTATAAACTATTTAATATGAATGTTACAAAGGTATGGCATATTTTAAAATGTATAAAGTTGACCATATATTACAGAATCCTGCTATACTCTAATGGCTTTAGGCTTTTTGTCACCAACATGACTTCTTATCTCAGATATTGTGCCTACAGTCCAAAAAGTCATTGCACATAGTCAAATACCCTTCTTTTGTGTTCTAAGCAATTTAAATTCTGAAGCTACACAATAATTAATTTCCATTCCACTTAGTCCTCTCTCTCGGGCCTTACTCACTGCATGGTCCAGGTAACAAAGGCCACCATAGAGCTTTCTGAGCAGCCAATCAAGGTGAAACATGCACTATATCCCCAAGTGCTTGGTACATAATGTATGATTTTGTGAACCTCTCACCTGTAGTGTATGAACAAGTCTCTGAAAACAAAGTGTGAAATTCAAACACCTTTGTCCTTAAAACAAGCTCTGCCTGCCAAAAACGCTCTCTTCTGTGAACTTTTGGCACCGATAGTGCATAACACAATATCCTTTGCATTCAGCTGCCAAAGACATGAAACCAGGTCCAAAATGAAGAAGCCAGGTAAATTGTTTAGGCCTATGACCTAACATTCTCTTTGGCATAAAAAGATTCATTCTTCAGCCTTCCAAAACATGTAGCCAATTGGAAAGGCGATAAATTCATTATTCCACAACACAGTGGATAATTCAGATAAACAACTTCCAATACTTAAAACTGTTTTCTCATTCTTTAATTTTTAAGGCCAGCAAGTAAAGGCTATTTGAGGAACTGTCAAACTCTCTCTGAAAAATTACCACTAACTTATTTAAATTTTATTTAAACACAAATTAAACCAGAAACCAAAAGGCAAAGTAATCCCATATATTTACATGTTTCAATTGAGTATGACAACTGTTTTTCTCATAACCCACAGTAAGTCTGTAAAGACATACAGGAATATTCACTTTATAGCTTCCTGAAGAAAACTGGGAAATGACAGCATCTCAATGTGACAAAGTTTTATGATATTAGAAAAAGTCTGCAGAGATAATCTTCTCCTGTAACAATACTAAGTCCTGAACTGAGCTGAAGTGCTAGGGCAATTCAAGAGTCAATAGATCTGACATGTACTGACTGTATTCTATACAGTGAAAATCTGGTAGGTTCTGGGGATCCGATGTCATATGTGTAGGAAGTTTATAATCTGGTAAGGAAATAAAAGACAATTACACAAAGAAATGTTACAACACACAACAGGGTAAGTGCTGTAAGAGGCACAAAACAATCACTCAAGATGAACATTTGTGTCTTCAAATGATAGGACTCCAATTCTCTTTAATAGTTCCTCTCTTCATTCAAGCATTCATTCATTCATTCAAAAAACACTTATTACCCAGCTCAGTGCTAAGAAAAACTCATACAGTGAGAAGCAGAAGAGACAGAGGCCTTGACCTTCTGAAACCTTCCTTTCTGTGGAAGAGACAGCACTAAGTAATGACACAATAAGAGAAATAATAAAGATACTAATAATAATCATAACTGACATTTATTCAGCGCTTACTATATGTCAATGAGTTAACATGCTTGATGCATTATCTCAATAATCCTCACAGTGACATTATGAAGCAGGGAGCACTGCACTGAAGTTGATATGGTCTACATCATCAGACTGCCTGCATTTCAATCCTGACACCATCACTTGGTTATCACAGGCAAGTTGCTTAACCTCTCTGTGCCTCAGTTTTTCCATTTGCAAAATGGAATTAATATCAAGTTCTGCCAAATTTAATATGGACTGGTCTTCCCTCACCTTGAAAGTAAGGCATCCTGATTTCAGAGATGTTAGAGAAAATATATCTTAGATTCTTCTCAATAAGGTAACAATAAGAAGTAACAGCATCCATCATATATAATTGCTGTGATGATTAAAAATATAATAAAGCATGTAGAAAAGTGCCTGGCCCAAAAATGTAATATTAATTTAATAATCTCTTAATTTAATAAATACTAATTAAAACTATTTTAAAATGTCCCCTCCATCCCTTTGACAGGTTCTCGATATGTTGCCCAGGCTGCAGTGCAGTGGGTATTCACAGGTACAGTCACTGCACACTACAGTCTTGAACTCTGGGCTTCAAGCAATCAATCTGTCTCAGCATCCTGAGTAGCTTGGGGCTACAGACAGGCATTCCCAGACCTGGCAGAATTATCTGAATTTTTAAAAAGGGAAACAAGTATAAAACAAACCTAGGTAATTTTTTTTTTAAGTCCAGAGCTATGAGAATTTGCACTACAAGATTAATCTAAAGCAGGGTTCGAAAAGCCCTCCTCATGCACAATAATCTTCCAGTTACAACTGAAGAATGATCAAGAGAAATTACCTAGGTAAAGGTGTGGAGAAGAGCATTTCAGGTGAGGAGATTGTGTATTAATGCCCATGGGCAGAAAGAACAAGGTACATACAAAGACGAGAAATAAGACAATACAGCTGTGGAACAGATAAAGTCAGAAAGCAACAAGATTGACTGACAGTGGAAAAGTGGCCACAGGCAAGACTCTATATGGCCTTAGAGACCATTCAGAGAAAGGATACTCTTTATCCTAACAGTAGTAAGAAGCCCCACTGGGCACAGAAGCTGGATTTGTATTGTTAAGTACTAGGTGTTTAAGTAACAGTTCAAAGGCTATTGTGGTAATTCAGAAATAAGGTAATCCAGGATGCTGGTTTAGACTAGAGCAGTTCTCAACCTTGGCTCAATTGGCATATTAGGCTGTCTAACTCTGTTGTGGAAACATTTCTGTGTAACGGAGGATGTTTAGTAGCATCCTAGGCTTCTGCCCACTGGATGCTAGTAGCAGTTCCCCAGTTGTAACAGCCAAAAATGGCTCCAGAGATTACTAAATATTCCCTAGGGACAAAACCTAGCTAGGAAAAACTGCACTAGATGATCTCAAAGGAGTTACAAAAAAGGAGACAGATTCTGGACACACTAAAGAAAAAAAAATCAACAGGGCTTGCTGATGAATTAGGTATGGAATAAGGGAGAGAACAGCAGCAAGGATACAACCTATCCAGGGGTTCTGATTACACAGCTGAACAAGTGGTGATGCCTTGCACTGAGGCAGAAAACACTGGAGGTAGATCAGACTTGAGTGAAAATCATGCGTTCAGATTGAAACCGGCAGAACTTGAGCTATCATCATGACACGGCAGTGGTCCTGATGTCAGGAGCTCACTTGGATATTCAAACTAAAGCTTAGAAAGGAAATTTGGTGGCAGGGTAAAATAATTGAGTCACCAGCATAGAGATGATAATTGAGTGTATCGATGCAAAAAATTCACTTTAAAAAATACGTTGTATTATTTCACTGTTGGTGACCAGAACATCTCTACAATAAAATCGTTATGGCCTTCAACGCCATAAGATAATGTTTTATGAAATTATTTCGGTATTTTCAACCAAACAGATCTCCAAGTGCACAGGCACAACCAGAGTGTACTTATGCTGCAGAGATAGAGTTAAACAAAATGTAACTTAAAAGTATGCATGGTTCACCTCAATCAAGGATGCTTTTTGAAAGGCTTAATTTGCAAAGCAAAGTTAAAAATGAAGATCAAGAGTAACTTGTGACTGGGGGGAGTCTACTTGTCTTTTTGCAGAAATCAGTGATCTCCTAACCCAGCATCTTGAATTATATTCTGATTGCAACTACCTTGACTGAGGCCCAAGCATTTCTCATCAGAGCTCAGATTCACTTGATTTCTTCCCTTGTGGTATATGATAAACATAAGAAAGTTCAATTCTTAATCACTTCAGGTCTCTAGAATTTTTGAAGACAGAGTCCATGACCTTGGGGATTGCTTACTGGTAGGGGAAAAAAAAAAAAGCCTAGTCAGTTGTATTATTTAGCTCTCAAAGTCTTAACCTTGACTCACAGGTTCTCTTACTGCCAAAGGAACCAAATAGAACATCTGCAGTTCCCGGGTGGCTCTCTTCTGAAGATTTTCCTTGCCCGGTATTACAATAAGGTCCACTAAGCTCCTTACATGAGAGTGAGTATAAGGGGGGAAGAGAGAGAGAGGGAGAGAGAGGGGGAGGGAGGGAGGGAGGGAGGGAGGGAGGGGGGGAGAGAGAGAGAGAGAGAGAGAGAGAGAGAGAGAGAGAGAGAGAGAG
>NW_022436990.1:9777331-9862551 GCF_009761245.1 Sapajus apella
GAGAGAGAGAGAGAGAGAGAGAGAGAGAGAGAGAGAGAGAGAGAGAGAGAGAGAATGTTTGTGACTTTCCAAGGAATTCTCCATTTTTTCAAGAACACATTTGCTCAATTTTAGGCAATGTTATTTTGCACAAGAATCCTTACCACCATTCCTCTATAATACCTAGGGATAAGACCAGATTAACTCCAAACTGAATATAAATATGGGAGGAAATGATATTTGATAGGATCCACTTTGGAAAGCATGATTTGGTTTCTCATTTTGTGGTAAGTGTACCTTGCAGAAATTTTAAGTACTTAGACTTTAAAACTACAGCCATTTTTCATTATCTGAACATTTGCACGGATAACACAAAATAGGACCTGACTCTCTATACGAGACCTTCATTAAAATCACAAACATCCTGAATCTCAAAGAGAAAAAAGGCAGATAACGTCACAAATACGGGATAAGAAAATAGGTGTTCATACTGAAGAGAAAAATGTATTTTTTCTCTATTTTAGAAAGTACTTTTGTTTCTGGTTCTTCTGCTGTACTAGAAGCATTCATAATAAGAATCAAAAGGCTAGCAGGATAATCTTGATTGGCTAAATGATCCAAATAAGCCTTTTGTGGACAAGAGTGGATAGGGTGGATCATCCTATGGGAGTATTCCTGTTTCATTCATTCATTCACTTACTCACTCAATGAAATAGTTCTTAAAGCCAACTGGATAACAGTCACAAGACATTTGAGGATGAATAAGACATGATTTAAAAAAAAAAAAAAAGACGATAGGCAGATAAGACTTTCTTCTAGGTTTCAGGCTGCCTATTGGCCATCTCTATGTTCATGTTACACAGGTACCTGAAGGACAAAACAGATCTCCATCTTCCTGAGAAAGCTTGGCACTCCCCAGTGGTGCCTATTCTTGTTAAATGGCACCACCCACTGTCCACATCACACCACCAGGCAGCCTCCAATATTTCTTCCCCTAACATCCTCAGATATCCAGTTACTTACAAGTTCTCTTATCTCTCCCAAGAACTTCTAGACCCAATTTATTTCCATCTGTGCTACTACGTACTCTAAGCCACTGTCATATTTTCTACACTACTGCAATAAACTCCTAACTCCTTTGTCACCCCATTTCACTGGCCCCTTATAATCTTTTCTTTTCACTGTGATCAGAGAGATCTGTCTACTGTGTAACCTTCCCACGTCTCTCTCCTACTCAGAAACTTGTATGGCTTCCCATTGCCTTTACCATAAGCTCCAAACTCATCAACATGTTGTAAAGGCCTCATATGAACTAGCTTCTGCTCCCTTCTCCATTACATTCCCTGAACTGACTTCCAGATGCACCTAAGGAGAATGGTCAGCTCTTCTCTTATTCTCCTCTCCTGGCAGCATCATCTCCCTCTGCAGCTTTCCCCTTTCCAAAATAAGACCTGTTCATCCTTAAAATCTCCCCTCAGCAGCCACTTCCTCTGCAGTCTGTGTCCTGTGTTCTTCTACGAGGCTCTGTGGCATGGCATGGTGCCCCTCCCTATTCAAGTACCAATCACAGGAGGTTCAAAGTACTTGTTTGACTTTGTTCCTGACTACAGTATAAACTGGCAGAGATGACAGGAACCATGGCTCAGGGTACTGCCATGCTACAAAGGAGAAATTATGGACCATCTTACCTCAGATCAGATCAGGAAGATTTCACTAGGTAAGTGGCCCTTCAGACAAGTCATTACAAAGGAGAGTTTTCAGGGATACTGGCTATCGTAAGTGGGTGTCTTGGAACAAAAGGAGCATTATGAGAAAAATGAGAAGCCATTAAGCAGCATGGCAACCTATGGGGCACATGAGGATGGCTTCCAGATGGGAGGAGTGGAGAGAAGCAAATGAGGTTGGAGAGCTCAGCAAGGATCAGACAATGAAATTCCCTTACACCTCATCCAACAAATTTGGCCTTCATGTTTAGACAATGACAGGTTTTGAAAGGATCGTAAGCAATCAGTAGACATGGCTTTAGGAAGCTCACTCTAAATTCCGTGAAGACTACAATTGTAAGATTACCAGAGAAATGGAAGAGAGGGAATGACCAGGACACTAGGTCGCGAGACAGGGGCCTATCTAGGCAAACGCAGATGCGACAGAGAAAAATACCTGCACAGGACAGCCTTTAAGCTCCAGTCTTAGATGAACCAGCAGAGATAACACAGAGCAAGAAAGGAAAAGCCCAAGAATAGATTTTTTTTTTTTGAAAGAGAGTCTCACTCTGTGGCCCAGGTTGGAGTACAATGGCGAAATCTTGGCTCACTGCAACCTCTGCCTCCCAGGCTTAAGTGATTCTCCTGCCTCAGCCTCCCGAGTAGCTGGGGTTCCAGGCGCCTACCACCACACCCAGTTAATTTTTGTATTTTTAGTGGAGACGGGGTTTTACCATGTTGGCCAGGATGGTCTTGAACTCCTGACCTCAAGTGATTTGTCCATCTCGGCCTCCCAAAGTGCTGCAATTACAGGCGTGAGCCACCATGCCCAGCCCAAGATAAATTAGGATTTCTGAAGTCCATTGAGAGTTAAATAAGTAGTGTCAAAAATATGAGCCCTCAAGGCAACATCCACTTAAAGGAAGGTGGACGGATATCCAAAGAAAGGCATGACAAGAGTGCAAGGAAGAGATACTTTCTTTAAGAAGGGAGTTGTCCACAGTCAACAGATGAGAAGAAAAGCCACTGGGTGTTGGCAGTTCAATGGTCACTGCCAGAAGAATTTTCCTGAAGGCAGAGGACGGAAGACAGTGGGAATGAAGCCCGGGTACTATCAAGCAGTGGAAATTTTCAACATGCATTGTTGTTTTCAAAATATGGGTTAGGAAGGAAATCCAAAAACAGCTAGAAGGGGACAGAAGATGAAGAGGTTGTTTTAATGTTCGTAAGTTTCAGCCAACCTACATTGCTGGTGAGAAAGAGTACAAAGATATGATAAAGGACCAGCTGAGCAGAACTAGAGCCCCACGTGGACAATCTTAGGTTGAGTATAAGGGAAAAAATTTGGAACCTAGAGTGAAAAAATGTTGACAATAATCACACCCTTGAGAGAGTCAAATTTAAAGGCAAAAAAAAAAAAATTAGATTATAATAAAATTATACTAACAAATGGTAATAATCAAGTAATACAACTATATCTTTATACATTTTACTGCTGCACTTGTATTATTTGTTACAATCTTTAAGTCTGTTTTAGGGATTAAAATAATGTACTTTATTTAAACCACCTATAAAATAAATTATGCTATGAGATATTGCTTAATTTGATGTAACTGAAAAATACAATGAAAAACAAAGGCAAGAGAGAGGTACTAGGGAGGTAAATGTTGAAAATTCCAAGCTACTTACACATTTCGCACTACTATGTTTGTTCATACTGGGTCATGTACTGCTATGAACAAACATCCAGAAAAACATAAAATGCATTTTTAATATTAAAACAAATTACATTTAAATGTACAGTTTGTACATTTAAAATATATATCTAACACACAATTGCCATCTTCTGAAGAGAGTCCATGTGGTTTATTCATTCAATCGATTTTTCACTCATCAATCATTTATTGATTACCTATTGACTGCTCTGCATACACCCTTGTACCTAGGGGAAGAAAGAAGACTTCAAAAAGAAAATTCTTGTCTTTAAATAATATACTATACCATATTACTTGGAGATAAATCATATGTAAGTGTGGTAGCCAGCAAAGAGTCACAGAGAAACAAGGAGAGAAGTGAAAAGCATTGTACACCTTACTGTCTGCGTATCTGTCAAATATGTGGAAAGCAGTGGTTTCAGACAGAAAAGGATTTCTAAAGGGTTGTTTGCTTGCCATTTACATGCATTTATTTACATGTAGTAAAAACTGGCTGACAGAAAGTAGGAAGGGGCATACTGGTAAGGAGGAAGCTGGAGACAAATATGCATGAGCCCAGATGAGAGACATTCCACTTTCGTCACTTGAATCACTAATCATATTTTATAGCAGCCATTTAATTTTAATTTTTTCTTCACTAATATTAAATAAAAATGTTAACAAGTTACCAATTAGGTAACATAAAAGCATTATTGGGCATCACCTCCCCAACTACTAAATGTTTAAAAGGTAACATTTGAAATTACATTAGCAATTTCTTCAAGTTATACTGCAGAAATATGAAATCATGGCAAAATTCTCTCTGAACCAAAAGACAGTAAATTATCACATGGGAGGGACTCTTTGTCCCATTATCTCACCATGCAAGATTTAGATAGTCCCTTTCCCAGTTTTATGCCTGTTCTTCATATTTAAACCCATACAATCTAATTATCTGACCTCACTTTCTTTTTTTAGTGCACAATTCTTATTATGGAAGATTTCAATATTCATATGAATAACTATACAAATACCTCCTCACTCTGCCTGAGCCCCCTTCCTCTTTTCCCTCCATAAATATACACAACTGTACAATACTTCCATTACACATCTACTCATTCATACTAATGACCTTGCCATCTTTAAGCACAGAGTTTCAGATTTATCTCATTTGGTTCCCCAGCTGTCCAGTTTAAAATCACCACCTCCTCCAACAGTATCTCTCCTTATTCATAAAAACATAAATTTCATATGAGGTGAGATCAAAAATTGAAGTAGTAACATCAAAGAATCTTTACTGGGGAGTGCTCTAGTGACTCTTCATGAAATTAGAGTGGTGACAAAATATGAGGTACATACAACATTTATTTTATGATGGACCTGCTGATCAGGATATGAAACTTGCTGGACTTAATTATATAGCCATATGCTGATACCTCCCTATTCAGTGGGTCAGTACTACTAAATTTCATAAAACATTTAACCCACCCCATCCTGTCTTTAAAAGTGTTAAAACATGGAAAGTTATTTGTAACATTAAGAATATGTCCTTTCTTATTAACTACAAGGATTAACTACATTGCTAATAAAAAAATGCAAATCTCAGATAAAATGATGCTTTACATTTTCTCTTACTTAACAGAGTGGTGCAGTCATAGTGCCACAGATAGGTAAGTATAGGATGCTATGAGAGAATTTGGAAGTGGCAAACCAAGGCTTGCAAAACCTGAAAAGACTTTTTTTTTTTTTTTTGAGAGGGAGTCTCGCTCTGTCGTACAGGCTGGAGTGCAGTGGTGAGATCTCAGCTCACTGCAACCTCCGCCTCCCAGGTTCAAGCGATCTCCTGCCTTAGCCTCCCAAGTAGCTGGGACTACAGGCCCATGCTACCACGCCAGGTTAACTTGTGTATTTTTAGTAGAAATGGGGTTTCGCCATGTTGGCCAGGATGGTCTTGATCTCTTGACCTCAGGATCCACTCGCCTCTGCCTCCCAAAGTGCTGGGATAACAGGCGTGAGCCAGTGCGACCAGCTGAGAAGACTTCTTAATGGGGACATGACAAAAAGAATTTTGAAGGCTTTGGCCAGGTAAAAGCTGGGGTAGGAAAGGAGGTGATCTCAAGATATATTTCACAGTAACATTTTAGAACATTAAAAATAAAATATATTGGGTAAAGGAGTGTCAACCTTACCATTGAAAGGTATATGCTGGGATATGCAGCTATTGCTGATGCTGAGAAAAAATAGAATGCCATTTTAAAAATTACATTCAAATAGACCTGAGGCCAAACATCTTCCTGGGATTCATGTGCAATTATTTGTTGCTTGGCAGGATATCTTATCACTAGCCAACACACCTGTTATGTCATAATATTTACATAGAAGAATCACGTTGTTTTTCTGAAAAATCTTGGTGACCTCTAAAATGCCTAAGATGTTTAGAAATGATGAAGACTGATTCATGTGCATTTAGAATTTAAAAGATTTTGTTCAAGCCATTCATGGATTTCCTTTAATATTTTTCCCATCCATCCCTCCACCCTTTACTATGTTTCAAGAGTTCTGAATTGGGGAATATACAAATATAAAAATGACCCCATCATATGGTATTCTTCAGTTGTAGCTGCTATTATTCTTTTTTTGCAGTATTGTAAACAGACTCATGTTTCAGGTCTGACATAATAATATAGATTTAGAAATAAGAGGCTGAAGTCAAGAAGAAAGGGGCTAAAAACCCTTGCTTTGACATTTATTAAGCTCTAAGCTTCCATATCCTCATATATAAAATCAGGATAATATGAATTGTAGCCTTTTATTTATAACAGTTGTTACCTTTTAAATGAAATAACATAGTAAAAAAAAAATAAAATAAAATAAAGAAAACACTTAGCCTATCACCTAATACCTAGTAGAAGCTCCTTAAGTATTTCTAACATTGTAAATTTTTTTTGTTTTCCTTAAACATAGAGACTAGTTATAAAAATTTAAGTAAACAAATATTTTGATGCACTCAAATAGTTCAGACTCAAAGGTTCTGTCATTTCTAAGAGAAAAAAAGCCTTGCCAAAGGATGCATCCAAAACAATCTTCAGTGGTAGTCTAGCCATATACAAGACTCATATAGCTAGTACAACATCCTATTAAAAGAATTAGACCAAGTAGGATTTATCACAGTAATGTGAAGTTACTTCAAAAATGTAATATACTACAGTGGGAGAGTAAAAGGAAAAAAACACACATGATCGTGTTAAGTGATTAAAAAGAAGACATTTGGCAAAAGTAAACATTATTTAAAAATTCAGATAACTGGGCTAACAGGATTTTCTACATCATGAAAAAAGATATTTGTGAAAAATGTGCAGCTAGCATCACACTCAATGGAAGATCGATAGCTTTCTCCTAACATGAGAGGCAAGACAGTATGCCTTCCTTTACCACTGCTATTCAACACTGTACTGGAAGTTACCAATAGATCAATTAGAAAAGAAAAATAAATACAATATATCAAATTAGAAGGAAAAATGTAAAACTATCTCTGTTCACAGATGACATGATCCTATATAGAAAATCCCAGATAATTCACAAGAAAACTACTAGAGCATCTAAATTAAGTCAGCAAAGTTCAGGGTTATAAGATCTACAGACCAAGAACAAACAAAAAAAAAAACAGTTGCATTTCTACAGACCAAGAATGAACACCACAAAAAAACAAAATTAATACAGCAATTCCATTTATTACAGGATCTAAAAGAATACCTAGAAATAAGTTTAGCCAAGGACATATTTATACATTGAGAACTATAAAATATTGCTAAGACAAATCAAATTTAAATTACTAAGATATTTAAGTTATTAAAAATAAATGGAAAGACATTCCATGTTCATGGATTGGAAGACTTAATACTGTTAAGATATCAGCACTACCCAAAGCAATTTAAAGATTCACTTCAATGCCTATCAAATTCCAACAACCTTTTCCTGGAGAAATGAAAAAGTTGATACTCAAATTCATATGGAAGTGCAAGGGGCTCTCAACAGCCAAAGGAGTTTTAATAATTGAAAAAGAGAACAAATTTGGAGGATGTGCACATCCTGATTTTGAAACTTGCAGCAAAGGTACAATAATCCTAACAGTGCAGCACTTGCATAAGGATAGACACATAGACCAATGGAAAAGAATTTAAAGTTGAGAAATAAGCCCACACATCTATGGTCAACTGATTTAACAAAGGTACAAGTCCTTTCAATAGAGAAATAATAGTTTCTTTAACAAACTGCACTGGAACAACTGGATTTCCACATGCGAAAGAATGAAGCTGAACCTCTACATCATATCAGTTACAAAGCTGAATGCAAAATGGATCAATGCTAAAATTATAAAATCTCGCTCTATCCCTCAGGCTAGAGGGACCTCGGTTTTCTGCAACCTCTGCCTTCAGGGTTCAAGTGATTCTCCCGCCTCAGTCTCCTGAGTAGCTGGGATTACAGATGTCCACCATCAAGCCCAGCTAATTTTTTTTTGCATTTTTAGTAAAGATGGGTTTACCATCTTCATCAGACTGACCTCAAACCCCTGATCTCGTGATCCACCCACCTCAGCCTCCCAAAGTGCTGGGATTACAGGTGTGAGCCACCCCTCCTGGCCTAAACCTATATAATTCTTAACAGAAAACACAGGAAATCTTTAGGACCTTGGATTTGGCAGTGGATTCTTAGATATGACAACAAAAGTATGAGCAACAGATGAAAACAGTAGATAAATTGAACATCATCAAAACATAAATTTTTTATATGAAAGGATGTTTTCATGAAAATGAAAAGACAACATACAGAATGGGAGAAAATATTTGCAAATCACGTATTACATAAGAGTATAATATCGAGCATATATAAGGAACGAAAACCAAATAATAAAAAGATAAACCCAATTAAAAAATGGGTAAAGAATTTGGATAGACACTTCTACAAAGGAGACATGCAAATAGCCAGTAAGCCCTTGAAAAGACGCTAAGTAACATTAGTCATTAAGGAAATGCAAATCAGAATCAGAATGAGATCTCACTTCACACCCATTAGGATGGCTATGATTTAAAAGGAAAAAGAAAAATAATAAGCGTTGGCAAGGATATTGAGAAAACGAAACTCTCATACACTGCTAGCAGAAATATAAAATAATACAACAAAATAATTCTGTGGTTCCTCAAAAACTTCAGCATTGAATTACCATTTGACCCAGCAATTCCACTCCCAGGTATATCTTCAAAATAATGGAAATCAGGGACTCAAGGAGCTATTTGTATGCCAACATTCATGCAGTATTACTCACAATGGCCAAAAATTGGAAAGAACCCAGTGTCCATCAACAGATAAACAGACAAACAAATGGCATTTACATACAGCGGAATATTATTCAGCCATATAAAGGAATGAATTTATGATGCATGCTACAACACATAAGAAATAAGACATCCATGCTAAGTGAAATAAGCCAGGTACAAAAGGACAAATAACGTATGAGCCCACTTATGTGAACAGGCACATTCATAGAGACAAAAAAATATATTAGAAGTCACCGGAGGGTAGGGAAGGGACGGATAAGAAGGGGGGGGGCTATTGCATAATGAGTACAGAGTTTCTGTTTGGGAGTCATGAAAACTTTTGAAAATAATGAAGATCGTTGCACAACATTATCAATGTACTTATTGCCACTGTACACATAAAATGGTTAAATGGCTAATTTTATGTTATATATCTTTTACCACAATAAAGATATTTTTTGAAGACTTATATAGCTAATTTTTTGTTGTTCATTGGCATAATTTGCTAAGCAGGCAGTATTTGACTTCACTAATAGTGTATAAATCACAATTATGCTTATACATTTCTAAATGGATAATCTTAAGATCTATTTCCTCTTAAAATAGAACAGGTATGCAATAAAATTGAATGAACAAATAAGCAAATTTATAAATGTATGGATAAACAAATGATAGCAAGAAATTTTAAAGTCTTGTCTCTGGATAAGTAACCTTTTATTTTTTGTTGTTGTTGTTTTAAAACCATACTCAAATATTATTGATTCAACATTACTAAATAATTTATGATTTTACTTTAGGAGACTGAGTAGATAAAAATGATAACATTTTACAAATACTAGGATACTTTAAGATGGTTGGTTGATAATGATTTTTTAAAAATAATACTCTATTGAATGTGACACCATCCCATTGGGATGTTGTATGTAAAATCTCAATAAGCCCAAGGCAATACCTTATGAATTAAATTTACTTTTTTTTCACTCAACTATTCAATAAAAATGAACATCCAGCATGCATTGCCACTTATTAAAACACAAAACACCTTCTTACAGAAGCAGATTTATCACTATGCCAAAAAGTTAATTGCTTGTTACAATGTGTTAAGGAAAAATGTGAATTCTTCCTATAACCATTTTTAACACTATGAATAAAAATCATTTAAACACCTCTTCCATTTTATTTTGTTTCCCTTTGAAACAAGTAGGTATGTGTTCTTAAAAAAATTATCTGCACAGTCAACTTTCAGTTTTTATTTGGTCAATATAACATCAAAGAAATGGATAATAATTTTGTACAAATAAAACTTTTTTAATGATAACATTTTCAGGAAGGGACAGAACAGCAACTCTGCCTGTTCTAAAAATCCACACCATAGATATTTCACTGGATGAAAACCCTTCAAATTCTAGAAAAGTGCAATAAAAACTTGGTCAAAAACATTTTTGGTATAATCTTATACAAGCATTTTGCCTTTACCATCTACATTTTAAATGATGTCAATCAATCTTTGTCAAACACATCGACTTAATTACGGTTTCTCATTGGTTCCTGGATATATAAATCTTTGCATAAGTATCAGAAAGAAATTTAATATTCTTAGGACGTATCTACAACACTAAAATATCTGCAAAGACACCATCCTTTCCCTCAAATGTTTATTTTTTTCATATCAATCTATGAGTCACATGAAGTGGACCAGTGAAAAACCAATGTGGCTGGTCAATGGTTGTGACCATGATATTGCATGTTTCCCTTGCATATTCTCTCCATGGAAACCCTGACATACCACTTCAAATCCCACCATCGCTGCTAGTTCTCCATCCTCCTGTCTGGCTCTTCCAGTTGTCCCTAAGACCCTCTTCATCTCCACTCCATTTTAAAATTTCTTCCTTGCTTCTATTCTCTTTCTCACAAGTTTTAATCATTTCCTCTTCTCACTTCAAGAATCTCCATTCAGTCTCTAACTTATCTGTAAAGATCAGGTGTGGAGATCAAAAGACTCCTGGACCAGGTGAGCAACAAATGAGTTGATGGGGGCCACTAGACAAGATGGTAAGTGAAAATGTCAGGACATTAGCAGAAGCAGGGGACTAACTGGACCCATATGTAAAAATGAGGAATGACAGACACAAACATTTATATTTTTGTTTCTCTAGCTCCTTGGGAATTATTTTGCAATAAATGTTGTTAAAAAATGAATGTATTCATGAATAATCTATGGTACTGTTTTCAAAATCATTCCAGGAATAAGTTACTTGGCACACATGCATCTCACGTTAGAAGGAAATAGCCACCACAGTGATGACCATACCAAGGCTCTTCTACCTGTAATGTGAGATACTGTAGCTTTTCAAGTTCTATATGAGAAACCTATGTAAGCAGTTCAGTAGTCCTGTGATTCTTTTGGTTAGGGGCATGCTGATGTGCAGTGTATATGATAAGTCATAGATGGCTAAGCAGCATCTGCACCTCAATGACAAAGGAAGAGGGACTCATAAACTACCGTCCAAAATGAAGACAGAGTACTCCAGGGCTTGCAGACTGTTAATTAAACCAATTAGTTGTAAAATTTTAAAGAGAGCCTAACACACTATTTCTATAGTAAATCATGTCTGCAAAAAATATGCAAACCTCTTAAACTTTCTCACATAGGAACTTGCTTAGAATATTAAAATATTAGAAAAGCCTGTCCTTTTTTCATTCTGGTTACCAGTGGATTCTGTAAGTAATTTCTGTCTATTCATCAAATAACATTTCCCAATGTCTGTATTTCTCTGACAATCATCATGTGTTAACACAACAGAATTATCAAGAAGAAACCTTTCCTGTTAATTATTGACTTAATATAATCTTACATACACTACTGAATGATACTGCTGCTACAGTTTTTGAAAGGAAGGTTAAAACATCTGACTTTTACAAATCAAAAAGACATAATAGGTACCAATTGATCAGAGAATACAAGTATATTCCAAGTATAACAAGTCAATGCTTTCCTAGAATTCTTCGTAGTTAAACATACACTGTAATTATTTTCCTACATTCAGTATGATACCATTGGGTGCTAAATATTCATTCTTGAAATAAACCTGAATCAGAAACTCTTCATCTTTTTTCCAAATAGCTAATGTGTTGTATAGACAGAATGTTTTTTTTTAAATAAACAATATACCATGTGAACTTTGATTTATTATACAATTTGTCTCTGTCTCTCTCTGCCATATATAATTCGGAACCAAATAGGACAGTTCCTATATCATTAATATTTTTCAGCTACTTACGGCTTTAAGACTGATCATTTTTAAATGTTTTAAATATATAGCATATATTTATCATTAATATTATAGTGGTATCAATGTTATTTTAAACTAATATCTGGGGGTTCATAACTTGGCACAAAAACTTGCTAGACAATAATGATAAAACTTAGCTTGCTACAACCTATTTTGCAGTAATTTTTCAAGAGAAAAATAAAATACAACCTAGCAATTTACAAGTCCAAAGATACTTGCGATATTTTTAAATGGTTTCTGTACATTTGAAATTATAGAACTATATTAGGTATGAGTTATTAGGCTAATCTCTTTTCTTCAATTTTTTGTTCAACTCATAAAAAACAAAAACAAGCAATTCTGAAAACATTAAAACTTCTCATGTTGATTAGAGCAGTATATTTTCCTAACAGATAGGAACAAAGTTTTTTTCTTACTAAAATTACATAATTAAAAATAACCTCCTTTTTTAGAAATTTAGCAATCACATGTAAACTGAACTATTACCCAATTCAATCTCTCAAACTTTTTCTTTATTATATCTGTTATGGTAGTGGGTGACAGTGATCTTTGATGTCACTGTTACAATTGTTTCGGGATACACAAATCATGCTTACATATGATGGCACACTTAACAATTGTGTGTATTCTGACTGCTCCATTGACTGGCTGTTCTCCCTCATCTCTCCCTTTCTTCACGCTTCCCTATTCTATGAGACACAAAAATATTAAAATTAGGCCAATTATTACCCCTGCAATCGCTTCTAAGCATTCAAGTGAAAGGAAGAGTCACACATCTCTCACTTTAAATCAAAAGCTAGAAACGATGAAGTTTAGTGAGGAAGGAATGTTGAAAAGCAAGACAGGGCAAAAGTTAGGCCACTTGTACCAAGTTAGTTAAGCAGTTAGCCACATTGTGAGTGCAAAGGAAAAGTTCTTGTAAGAAATTAAAACCACTACTCCAGGGAACACACAAACAACAAGTAAAAAGAGGCTTATTGCTGACAGGGAGCAAGTTTTAGTGATCTGAATAATTAAACCAGCCACAACATTCTCTTAAGCCAAAACCTAAACCAGAGCAAGGGCCTAACTGTCTTCAGTTCTATGAAGGGTGACAGTGGTGAGGAAGCTGCAGAAGAAAAGATGGAAGCTAGCAGAGGTTGTTTTATGTGGTTTAGGGAAAGATGCCATAACATAAAAGTGCAGGGTGAAGCAGCAAGCCCTGATGGAGAAGCTGCGGGACAAGCTGACATTCTTGTTAGAAGCTAAAGCAGCTGGTAACTTTAAGTTGAAGCCAATTCTCATTTATCATTCTGAAAATCCTAGGGCCATTAAGAATAATGCTAGATCTATCCTGACTATGCTCTAGAAATGGAACGACAAAGCCTGGATGATGGCACAATGTTTACACCATGTTTTATTGAATATGTTACGCTCACGGTAAAGATGTACCAATCAGAGAAAAGATTCCTTTCAAAATATTATTGCTCGTTGACAATGCACTTGGTCATCCAAGAGCTCTGATGGAGATGTACAGGGAGATTAACATCATATTCAAGCCTGCCAACACAGCATCCATTCTGCAGCTCATAGGTCAAGGAGTGAATTTTGACTTTCAAGTCTTACTACTTAAGAAATGCATTTCGTAAGACTATCACTGCCATAGGCTGTGATTCCTCTAATGGATCTGGGCAAAGTCAGTTGAAAACCCTCTGGAAAGGATTCACTATTTTGGATGTCATTAAAAACATGCTTGAATCATGGGAGAAGGTGAAAATATCAACATTAACAGGCAATGGGAAGAGGTTGATTCCAGCCCTCATGGATGACTTTGAGAGGTTCAAAACTCTAGTGAAGGCGTTTTGCACTGCAGATGTGTGGAATTGAACTTGAGTTAGAAGTAGAGCCTGAAAATGTGACTGAAGTACTGTAATCTCATGATCAGATGAGCAGTAGCTTCTTATGGAGGAGCAAAGAAACTGGTTTCCAGAGATGGAATTTACTCCTGGTGAAGATGCTGTGAACATTGTTGAAGTGACAACAAATAATTTAGAGTATTACATAAACTTAGTTGATAAAGCAGCAGCAGGATTTCAGAGGATTGCCTCTAATTTTGAAAGAAGTTCTGTGGATAAAACGCTATCAAATGGCATCAAATGCTAGCGAAATCTTTCATGAAAGGACAAGTCAATCAATGGGGAACATTGTATCATTATCTTGTTGTAAAAAATTGCCACAGCTACCCCAAACTTCAGCAACCACCACCTGACCAGCCAGCAGCCATCAACATGAAGGCAAGACCTACCAGCAAGGAGATTATGATTCCCTGGAAGGCTCAGATGATTGATAGTATGTTTTTAGAAATAAAGTACTTTTAATTAATATATACACAGCGTTTTTGTAGACACAAGCCTATTGCACTCCTACAGACTACAGCATAATGTTAACATAACTTTTAAATGCACTTGGAAACCAAAAATGTGACTTGCTTCACTGTGATATTTGTTTTATTGTTAGTAGTTTGGAACTGAACCTGCATTATCTCCAATGTACGCCTGTAACTCTCAGTATACAGACAGTTTTGTGTTTTTTTAATTCATCTAATCACATTTAAGAAATTATAATGTGCACACCCTCTGCCCAGCAAAGATTCAATAAAGTATGATTTCAAGTTTTTGTAATGATGTCAAAATCGCCAAACCACAAAACTACAAGATGAACCAGAAGTTATGTACTTTTCATTAATGTAAAGAAAAGTTTTCCAGGTAAGATGCTGTGACCTTTCCAGAATCATGTACCTACAAGGTCTCAGAACTGAGACTAAAACTTAGGTCTGATTTCAATTCAATACTATTTTCTCCACGTTAAATTGCTTTCATACAAAAGCTTATGACTATTCATTTGCATAACACAGAAGCAAAACAGCATTTTGAAAACCTGGCAGGCTTTCTCTATTTATAACCCACAAATTTCTTATTTATAATCCCCTCAATTTTAAATTTCTGTGATTAATCATGTAATAAAATCCTAACAAAAATGAAATGCATCAGTAAAGTTTTTAAAACACTCACTGTACACTTTATGCACTCTCAATTTTGTGTTTTGTGTTGAAACAGAGTCATGCTCTGTCACCCAGGCTGGAGTGCAGTGGCACAATCTTGGCTCACTGCAACTGCCACTTCCCGGGTTCAAGCAGTTCTCCTGTCTTAGCCTCCCAAGTAGCTGACAGTACAGGCGCCCACCACCACGCCTGGCTAATTTTTGTATTTTCAGTAGAGATGGGGTTTTTCCATGTTGGCTAAGCTGGTCTTAAACTCCTGACCTCAAGTGTTCCACCTGCCTTGGCTTCCCAAAGTGCTGGGATTACAGGTGTTAGCCACTGTGCCTGGCCTACTTTGAAATTTGGATTGAAACAGTCATTCATAAAAAATGAAAAAAATCAAGTATTAAAGATAAATGATGAGATACTCAGCCATAGAGCAGTGAACAAAATGTGGCCCTCAAATAAAAGTGTTTAGAAAAAAGGAAAAGCTATCACTCTGCCATCTTGAAAATAGTGAAAATCCAGGTCATCAATATTTCCATTATGGATCGTTACGACACTGGACCAGAGGGCTACAAAACTCCCAACATGCTCTTAGGAAGTTTTCTACTGTAGATTATAAGTATTATACTTCACTTTTCTGAAAGCACAATTTTGAAAAACAAATTTGTCTTTTAAGAAAAGTTTCTCATATCACAATGTGTCTTCAACTCATGGTATAGTGGAAAAGCCAAGAATTTACCATAATCCTTTTTGAGGAAGACTCAGTTTTTACTTTCTTAGAGTTTGAGCCTACCTTAGAGTCAAAGGTTACAGGGAAATCACGGCTGGGACAGAACAGGAAGATAAATAAGAGGGGAGGAGGACACGGGTGTGAAGCAGTTCAAAAGCAGCTAGTAGAGACCCACACAAAGGAGTCAGGGCAAGAAAATGCAGTCAGGAAGCATCCCACTAGGCAACTCTACACCAACTATAGGGACAGGAATGAGGGAAATGAGGGGCAGGCAGCTTGGAGATCTTACGTGATGCAAGATCTTTAGGGGCTTGGGGCTCCAACTTGGAAATATCTCCAAGTAATCTCAAAAGCTTTTTTAAAAATTACAAATTATCTCCCCTCTCAGACAGGCCCCTGTCTTTGGAAGAGTATGCTTCTCACAGCTTTGGTTGAATTGTTCCATCTGAGGATGTCTGGTGGGGTGAGATATCTGGTATCTTTGTGACCTTCTCTGCTCCTCAAGGCAAGGGCCAGTCTTGTTCGCCTTTGAATGCCCTTTAGTGCTTACAGCTGTCCTACACACAGTAAGCGGTGTCTAAAATATACTAAAGAGAACCACAACTAACCCAGAGTTTCTCAGAGTTTCTCCCAACTTTCTCATTTGTATATCTTAGAGGCAAATGTGCTCCAGATGAACACCTCAGCCTGTGAGTCCAAGCTGAGTTTCTGTATGCAGTCTTGGGCTCTTCCTTAGCTATGCCGCTCCCAATGCTCAGAGAGCCCAGAAATCAGTCAAGAAAATAACACATAAGCACTAAATGAAAAAACAAGCCACAAAAACTAGGTTAAGTCTGTCCATCCCACTTTTTGAGAGATGTATGAGAAATTCAGAGGTTGTGTGTGAGATTTGTTTAGGTAGCTGCACCTCCCAGGGCATGGAATTTTCCTAAAGCTGCCTCATTACTTCTAAGCAAGGCTTTTCATTACTGTAAAACATGTCATTCTTTACATAGGTATGTTGCAAATATCATCTTAAACTTCCCATATTCGAGAATAACCACGTCTGGAAGTTGGGTTTTTCCTCCCAATGTAACAGTTAGCAACAGTATCTCTCATTATTATGTGGTATGATGAAGGAATTGTGTTTTGCCCAATTCCTCTATTTCTTAATGTTATATTGCTCACAAATGTGCATTCAAAAATAAACCAATTCTGAACCTGAGATCTCATTTATAAATACATAATCTATACTTATCAAAATTAGTATTATCTTCTATTTTCAGAAAAATGATAGTGTAATACTCAATGGATACAACACTTTATAGCCTGTAGATTTCAGATTTCAACAGCACAAATGCATGTAACACAGGATTTGGTCTTCAGCAGACTGATTTGTTAATTTATCTTTACAATATAAGGTGTCATGGTGTGTGTGTGTGTGTGTGTGTGTGTGTGCACGCACATTCAATTTTCCATTTTTGCTAGCCCACTGGCTCTTAACTTGGCTTGCATACTTCGAGAAATTGTTCTGGAGCCCCTCTCCAGGAGATTTGAATGTCCTCAAAATAAATTTTGCATATACTTTGAGAGAGTTTATAGAACTTCTGAAGCTGATTATGGCCCCTCTGCTAAAAAATCTCTGGGGTAGAGTCAGCTGCATTGTCTGTTGTTACAGTACTAATAAACAAAGTCTGTACTTTATACACAGGTTTCTAAATGTGCTAGAGTTCTACCTTCTATGTAGACAGGAAGCATCGTAAATTCCATTCTTCTAGGAGGCTCAAGGAACCATATTATGAAATATTTCCTATATAAAAACAGCCCTTGTGAAGCATGCAGATTAAAATGATGTAAACCATGAGAATGTCTTACTTAAATTACATTAAAAGGAAATCCAGGAGCAATATGGGAAAGTTTGGTAAGAAAAGAACAGTGCCTTTAAATCTCCACTTAGTGATATACTAAGTGAAATGAAAAGCATTCGCTTTAACCTTAGTTAACCTCTTCTTCTTAAGTTCAATTTCCATACTCTTTAAATGTCTTAAAATTAGTGAAATGATTTCATTTATATTTTTTCCACCCCAAATTCATAAGTAAGGCAGAATCGTGTGTGTACCATCTCATCCCATTTGCCATTCAGTGGAAGCCAGCACCATAATTCTGCATCAGAAGAGAACTGAAATGAAGGCAATATGTCTATCAAAGGGGCCTTATATTAAATGTAAATTTCTTTACTCTTTCAGATAAAAGGACAAATTATTTAATTCACTTCAATTCAGCAAGCATTTCTGGAGAACTGAAAGGCATTGGGCTAAGATATGGAGGGAAAAAAATACAAAGATCCTTGGAGAGTGCCTGCCCTCCCTCCAAGTCTACCTCTTACTGAGGGAGGCAGATGTACATGCAAGACAGATGTGACTTCAAGGCAGGGTGGAATGCAGGCTGTAACTGAGGGACATACAAAGGGAAGAGATACTTATGTTTATGGAGAAACTAGAAGGCTTCAGGGATGAGGCACCATCTGAGTTGGCAGAAGGATGCAATCCCTGCTGCTGGGGTCAGGAATGGGGAAGATGCCCACAGAACAAATAAGACCAACTATGTGATGGGTAAAGCCCAATGCAAAATGAAAAGGTGAAGCCCCTTGATTAGACAGTATTAAAGATTTCAAGAAGATGACAGTAGAGAATTGAACTGAGGGGTCAGGGTAAGGCTTGTGTGACGCGTGGGTCACAGGCCTATGGGGCCGTTCTGGCAGCTTAACAGCAGCACAGACAGCAGTGCAAGTACATGAAGAGGCATGGTGGGGAGGCCACATAGACTGTCCTCATGGGGTTGGCACCTGGCAACATTAACCATCCAATATGTGAGTGTGGCTAAAGAAGACAGGACAATTCTATTAACATAAGGGAGCATGCTAAACACACTAGCACTTTGGGGATTGGGGGACAAAAATTACTCACAGAATGTGGACAGAACATAGAAATCAAACCAACATGTCCCTGAATATGGATTCCTATAAGCCTAGGCTGAGTAAGTTTGCTACAGAAAGTGTCACTCAGCTTAACAGTTTTGTTTGGGGGAAGGGGTGAGTGAGGTAAATGATGTAACATTGTTTCTTTCAAATTACCTTCAGTTAAGCTGAAAAAAAAGTTAGAATAAGTTTTAAACTAAGCAAAGAAACAGGTATTCACATTTTCAGTGAGGCATAATATTTTAAATCTCCTGCCTTTTTTCTTCATTCAACAATAAATTGTCAGCCAATGCTCTGATAAGGCCTCCAGATTAGAAATGATTCTACTGACATTGTTTTATTTACACTACACATGCTTTGGGTTTTACAGTTCAGCAGAAGTAGAGCTGCACAGCTCCTCACATTAGCCCTGAGGCTACTTTAAGCTCCAAGCAGCTGCTCTGTAAGCATTGGAACGAATTCTCTGTAGTCCCCATAGAAATCCCATGGAATGCAGTTTCCTGCTGGTTTGTTACACTGCATCAGAATAATTGTAATATGAGGATAGCCTACTAGATTATGCAATGAAACAAAACTCACACACCATAGTCCAACCAGAAAGACTTTAACCCTTCTCTTCTGCAATTAAAGCTTCCTATTTACATTGAAAGGTTGTTTGTGAATAATCCCACCAGGGAGTCAACCCAACAAAAATAAATCACCCAGTGCTTTCCGACAGGCCAAGTCCAATGGCTGGCACCTAGTACAATAAGTATTTGTTGAACAAATGATGAATGCTGACCCATTTATCCTGACTGATTTTTTTCTTCTGCCCCAAACCTGACTTTCTCTCTGCTGAAGTTGTCTCTCTTACACCTTTCATAGAACATTTCAGTACATTTTTCTGTATTTTAAATGATTCCCTTAAGAATTCTCATACTCTATATCACAAAGTCCTATTAAATTCATAATGGGATGCCCATGAAAAGGGAAATTATTGTATTAATTCCCTGTCTCGCCAGTACAGAAGGAAGTCAGTGAATTGACAGAAAAAAAAAAGAGTCACCTGTGCTGCCACATGAGGAGCAGTGGGATTCTGAGAGTGAGCACCCCTACCTCTGCCTCTTACTAGCTCTGGGTACCCAGGCAAGTGATCCAACTTCTCTGTGCCACAATTTCCTCATCAGTAAAACAAGAACACAAAAACAAATTTACTTACATAGTCACTGTGAAGATTAAATGAGACACCACGAAGCACTTAGTAAATATCTGGTAGGTGGCAACTCTTCAATAACTAGTTGCCATTACTATTATTATTCTACTAATAGTGAACTAATGTATCTCTGTGATTTTTTAAAAAAGTTGTTCAATTGAAGAATATTTTAAAATATTTAAATAATGCAGAATTTTAAAATAAATGATCGTGAATGTAGAAGACAACTGGGAATAATATTTGTGATTGGTAAGAACTACCTCTTACGCAGAAGATCTTATTTAAGAACATGATACAAGACTGATTACATAAAACAGTTTTTCATCCTGAGACTCTTAAGTTCTCAATTCCGTTTGCTAAGTGAAGCTTCTTCACAAAATTGAAATCTTTATGAAACTTCTTGGTAAATATAAAGTAATGTAGTTTAACATTGACTGATGGAATTTGAATATAATGTTTCAACACTTTGCTGTTTAAGAGAAAATGGTAATAGCGAAACCATTGGGTCTCCTTACACGATTATCTGCTTTAAAAGACCTATCAGAGAACACATGGATTTTCACAAGTACTGAATTAAAACCTCACTTCAAACCTTATTATCATTTTGAAATATGTGGCCCTGCAAAAACCAACAGGCAAGCTCTTTCTAAAAGAATTCTGTCATTTCTTCACTGCCCATAACCCTGCCAGCTTCCCAATGCTCCTTTGACAGTATAATCAGTCAATTCAATCAGAGAAATTTAAAGTACAATGGTAATTTTCTCTCACTTTTTTCTTTACCCTGTCAGTTCAAGCCACCTGCTGAAAGCACTGATGTGGAACAGCTCAGTATTAGCTCTGAAATTAGTACCAGTTCCCAGTTAAATACCTGGCACATTCAGCCTGGAAGAGAGTCTCTTAATGGTGTGTAAGCCCATCAGCAGAATCGGCACGTTGCTTAAACCATCCTTTATTCCAAGTCATCTGACCCTTGGTATAATGACACAAAACTAAAAGTAAGCCAGGAGAGGAAAATGGGTTCAAGGACACAGATGTAAATTTGAAAAAAAAAGTGACACTTCTGCGTAAGTATTCTTAAGTGTGATGTTACTATGGCCTACTCTAAACAAACTTCTAAATTCAATATCCAGCCTGTATCAATAGCTAAAATGTTTAACAAGATTTAACTTGTCCAGCATGTATTTTGTAGAAAGAAATGTTGCATTTTAAATGAAAGATTCTCTTTACATTTCAACTCAGGATTTGCGACTGTGTGCACATTTTTTCACATGTACCCTTAAACAGAAAGTGAAGTGCAATTACCTCTGCTATCATACATGCTCCAGCTCCTCGCCTGGCCTGCCAAGCTGAGCAAGTAGGTCCATGAGCACTGGCTGAGGCCGCCAGGATGAAAAGCATTTACTCCATCTACTCAGAGGGTCGTCAGTGGACAACCTATACAAGATTTATGCTTTAAATAATAAATGAACTAAACACCTTGAGGTAATTGGCTGTGTGAAGCTTCACAATAGGCCAGATAGCTTGTCCGAACAAAGTAAAATAAGATTAAATAATGAATGAGGAGTTCAGAGATGTTCAAGCCAAACTAACACTGCATGGTTTTTTTGAAAAAGTGAAAGTGGTTGGTGAGTTCGGTTGTCACAATTTTAAGAGGTGTCACTGGGACTTCCTTTTTCTGTGTCAGCAGTAATGATTTCAAAGATCTATATTTTTCTAGATTTCTGGTGTTGAGTGCACAGCAGCCAGTTCTGAGTGATAGAAGATTGTCCAAAATCTACCCACGCTCAATTCCACTTGCAATTTATGAAGACAGAACCAACATCCGATGATGTCTGGAGGAAAAACATCAGAGCACACTTTTGAAAAATAATGTTTGACACATGTACAGATTTAGTACCATCTGCCACCACAGGGACCAATAAAGAGAGGAGGTTCTGCCAAGCAGTTTTCTAAGTCAGTTGCAGTGTAGACGCTCCTCTTGGGCCACCTTTTTTTTTTTTTTTTAATAAAAAAACAAAAAGTTGATGTTTGGTTGCTAGCTTTGGAGAGAATAAGAAGTAGCCATTGGATGGTCAAGTCACAAACATGAGAAGAGTTTATAAGGAAATAGAAACCGCATCCAGGCACATTTATAGATGCTAATTCCATCATAATTTTTTAATAAATTGCATTTAGCTTTCTTTATTAAATTTTTAAAAGATCAGAAGATTAAATAGTCATTATTAATTCTAAGTGTAATAATGGCCTTAGGCTATGTAAATAAAAATGCCCTTATCAGTGAGAAAAGCATATTAAAGTATTTACAATTGTACAGCTATGAAGCCTGAGACTTGCTGGAAAATACCATAGGGAGAAAAAATGAAGTGGAGGTTAGATAAAATAAGATTGAAAAAATATTAATAATTGTTGAATATAGATATGGATGCATGGAGATTCATTATTCTAGACTCTGTTTTGTGTTTGAAAATTTCTGTAACGTAAAGTTTAAGTCGACAAGTACATGGTTGCACTACATCAACACAAATGACTATATAAGCAGGTACATAAAGAAATGCTCTCTGCAGGGATTTGCAAAATTCATTCAGCAAATATGCATCAGGCTCACCACGTGCCAGACATGGTGCCTACTCTCTACCAGAGATGAAGAAGCCTAGGACTCTATTGCCCCCTTACCCCAGCTCTGGAAGAGTATGGCCTGTTCAGGGCTCCCTGACAGCTGACAGCAGCATTCAGCTCCAAGACCTGGCTCCTTAGCCTTCAGGGCTCAGCTTCTATGTCACTCCCTTGCATGAGCCATTCCTATTTCCCACATCTCATGGATGCACCATTCCTTATCCTATTGGTCTCTGCCTCAACCCCTGCTTGTTTCCTTCAGAGTACTTGTGAAAATGTGTAATCATTTTACTTGGCTATGCTCTCACTGACTATCTCCTCCAGCACAGAGCAATTGGGAACGCTGCCTTTCCAGTTCTCTCTGGTATCCCATGGCTACAAGACAACTATTGATCTCTATCATTATCCTCCTATACCACAGAGGAAACCATTATGAGCTTGCCATTTCATTCACAAGCAAATATAAGACTACAGAATCAGTATTTGAAACATAAACAGGATGTCAAGTATAGTGATGTCAATACATTAATATCCTCATTCTTCAACCTTAAATTTTTAAGTATATAGCATTTGTTGATTAGAAGACAGTGGTCAAGAACTTGGGCCTTGGGATCCAACATACCTGGGTTTTAACTTCTTTTTACTTACTGCATAAAGCTGGGCAAGTTACTTAATATCTCTGATTCTTGCTTTCTACACAATGAACAGGATATTAACTAAATCACAAGGTTCTAAGGAGTCAAAAACTAATCATAACATTTAGCAAAGTGCTTGGCACATAGCAGGCATTCAATAAATATGCTCCTTAACTCTACATACTCCCCAATTCTAATATCATCAGGAAAATTTCTACACAAAATATTAAAAATTTAATCTGGGGAGATTCATTTAGCCTTTAGATCCAAAGAGTACATTTAAATAACTTTACATTCCTGTGCTTGCTAAGGAAAAGCTAGTCACTGCCAGAATATGAACATGTTCCAGACAGTACATGAACATATCCTGAAATATCTGTCATCTTTCACAGTCCTCCACTGTTTGGAAAATACATACGTTTAACTCAAATTTGAATTTGTCCAGACTATGCTCAGTACCATATTTCTCCAGTATGTGCTATAATAAAGACCAGTAAGGCAGGTGAATGAATGAAATATATCAGTTGGAGAAACTGAAAGTGTTTCAACGAGAAATGAAATGACCCAAAGTGAGAATGCTAGCTATCCACTGGCCACATGGTGGAACTTCAAAGATGAAATCAAAAACTGAGCACTGACTTAACCACAACACAAGTTCCTGCCATTCTGTGATTTAAAAAAAAAAAAAAAGTAAATAAACAAAAATAGAATCATAATCTTTAGAAATAATACAAAATCTATACTTGAAAAATGAACAGAGCCACAGACTTTTCTTTGGCACAGTTAATTAAACAATTCAGAGTTTTTGCTAGATTTTAAAGAATAAAAATCACCATTTTGGACCACGTATTTGCTATACATTTGGATATATGGCTTTAATATCTCAAAACTGAGCTAATAAACCCACAAAGATAGATTTTATATTACCATTTTGAGGACAGTGAGATTAAAGCAGAAAAAATATAACTGAGTTGATCATGGCATCACTTGAGTAAGTGGAGAAGCCTGGATTTGAATCTAGGTTTTCTAATATTTAAAAATATATACTCTCATGTCACATACATGACACTTTCATCCTGCAAAGATTGAAAAAAGAAAGTTTTACATGTAGGGCATGTTATCCTTAGATTTGTCATAATGTGAGTTAAACTAGCTAGCTACCATGCTTTTATAATATGTGAAATATTGAAATAAAAATTTCATTAAAAAAATTTAAATTTGTTGAGTTTGGTCTTAATTTAGAAAAACTTGTCTCTTGCACTTAAAATCATAAGTCACCACAGTCTTTATTCTATGTGTAAGATATTTTCTTATAAAAGTTATAGGTAATAGTAAACTAGTAAAGAGCTAGTTATAATTAATATTATTAGATATTCTGCAAATAAATTCCAAATGTGGGCAACAATATAAAAAAAGACTAAGGATAGTGATTTAAGTTTTGGACAAGATAAATCTGAAATTGACAAGATTCCCATAATTCTACAAAAAAAAGTTTTACCCTGAGAATTGGTTCATCAGTAACCACAGTCCTCAAATTATAAGATGCCTCACAACTTACTGTTAATCCAATGCAAATTTCACAGCTCATAAAGTAATTTTGGTGCCTCAATTCATCAACAAGTTGATAATGTATGACATTTAGCTTTAGGTAGTGGGTCTACATGCAAAATAAAATGGGGAATTATGGTAATTTTTTATTTTTATTTTTATTTTTGTTTTTGAGATGGAATCTGTCTCTTGTCACTTAGGCTAGAGTGCAGTGGTGTGATCTCAGCTACTGCAATCTCCGCCTCCTGGGTTCAAGCAATTCTCCTGCCTCAGTCTCCTGAGTAGTTGGGATTACAGGTATGCACCACCACACCCAGCTATTTTTTGTATTTTTAGTAGAGATGGGGTTTTGCCATGTTGGCCAGGCTGGTCTTGAACTCCTGACTTCAGGTGATCCACATGCCTTGGCCTCCCAAAGTGCTGGGATTACAGCAATGAACCACTAGTAATTTTTTACTGGCCCAGCCAGTAATTTTTTACAAGAGCCTATCAAAACTTTAGCGAAGAACCCCTTTCTCTAACTGCAATAATCAAACTCCACACATTGATGATTAATATGCTCTCAGTTTGCCAATAGTAATTACCAATAGACTAGTAACGGAGACCCTTTTTAAGGCACCCCCATCCTGTAGACTTTGCACTTGCTGTTTCCTCCTCCAGGACTGCTCTTTCACTGACTTTTGTTCCATACTGTTCTTATAATTGAACCTCTACTGTCTTTTTTTCAGACCTTCCATGAACACCCTCTCTCTGAGTATCTTAGAACTTTCAGTCCTATACCATTTCCCTGTTCCCTTTGTTTTTTAATACTTCTACCACCTGAAGTTCTTTGTTTTTTATTTTCTGTCTACCTCACCCCACTAGAATGTCCATTAGAGCAGGGACGTAATCTCTCATGTTCTGGTTCTCCAGCAAGCACCCAGACCAAATACAGTGTCATCCAATAAATACATACACATCTGAACCAGTGGTCCTCAGACTTCAGCATGTATCAAAATCGTGTGGGGGCTTGCTAAAACACTTATTTCTCAGTCCCACCTGAAATTTCCAATTTAGTAGTTCCCAGGCTGGGCCTACAACACGTTTCCAAGTAAAACCAGTCTAAGGAATTAACAAATATCAACCACAGTTCACAGTACAATCCACTGATGCCTTCTAACAGACTTCTACTGCTCAACAATTTTGACTACAAGTAACCCCAGATTCCTTCCCAAAAATAAATGTAACTGAAATTTTAAAGTACTTTTTAAAATTTAAATTTCCATTAAAATCTCCAAGTCTAAGCTTTAAGTCCCTTTAACTTTTTACATGTAATTAGTATCATCATTACTAGCCAACACTGGCCAAATACTAACTCCCACTTCCAGACACTATTCTAGGCATTAGTGTTAACTTCATGTAATCTTCACAAAAGCCACATGGACTATTGATACCACATCTCACAGATGATCTGACTGAAGCACAGGGATACTGAGTAGCTTGCCAAGGTCACTTGCCAAACCCAGGTGACCTAGCTCCAGACCCTGACTTGTTAATAAACACAATGGTACCCAGTCTTACACAAGGTACATACTCCATGAATGGATTCAGGAAAGTCAATATAAAGTATAGTCCTATTTCCTGATTCATGGATCACCTGAACAACAGGTTTTTAGAAGCTCTATTTTTTTCCTTTCTTGACCACAAAAAGAACAGGAGATAAACGATGAATCCTGTATTTATACTACTAAAGGGAAATGTGTGATTATGATACCTCACTGCTAGACAAATACAAGGTGTGTGTGTGATGTATTGGCTAGGCGTGCCTGTGAACATTCCTGCAATGTAAAAATTTCTTCATCCAAGGACAAGTTCTTTCACCTTCCCATCTGTCCTGTGAATTTTTGAATGTCTGAGACAGGTGGCCTGTTGGAAACCTAAAGCCCTGTGGGTACAAGATATGATTAAAATCTGATGTTAGGTTCTCTGATAAAGAAGAGTCCTGTGTTTAGGCAGGATTTTGTAAGTAACCTGCAAAATATGTCAAAGATAATTTGAACCTTACATAACTAAAATCTCTTTAATTCTAGATGAGCATATGCTACAACCAACTTTTGTTTGCTCAATTTCCCCATAGAAAAGTGCAGTAAGGACTAAATACCAATGCCACAGAGCAGTAAAATGTGATTGAATAACAAATGTTTGAATGTTTGATGTTCTGAGTGTTGCATTCTTTCACCCCTTTCTGAATTCACTAGTGGTTTTGGAAATGATGTAGTCTGCTCTTCTTCTTTTTTTTAAGAGTTCTTCTTGATTCTATCTTTGGTAAATATAACTACAGTTCTCCAAGCAATATTTATAAATACTGCATTAATGGCAGTTAATAAAATCAGTTAATAATGCAAGCTGAGTTCCATAATTGCATATTACAGAGCTAATTGCAAAATATATTATTCAAAAAACCTTAACAATAATTATATTTTACCTAAATGCCAAGCACACTGTGACTGCTCTGAGAACTAAAATGCAAAATTGAGGAATGAAAAGGCTATTTGTCAGGAACCACTCCCCAGTTTATATCTGTAATGGAAAGCACAATATAATTTTAAAAAATATAATCCATTTATTTCTAGAAAAGATGGAAGGAATTTAATTGAAATCTATTTAGTGAGAGCTTAAATCTATGCTGAGTTTAAAGTTTGGCACAGAATACTAAGCAATGATCATGCAGATAATTAAAATTTAAAACGTTAAATGATTTATATTCTTGTAAATAATTAAGGGAATTTAAAAATCCAAGTAAGGAAATGTTCGAAGAGAATATATCTCACCAATCTATTTTCTAGAACAATAACATGTGAGAATATGTTTCTTACATTTTGTTACTGGTAATGTCAGCAGTCTTTAATTTAAAAAGCTTTAGCAAACTTAATGAAATTAACCTAAATTGATTGGCATTCTGTTCCAGCAGGTATTAAACACATCAAGGTAAAAACAAGGCCACTGTGACAAATTCAATAGATCAATCTGCAGTGATGCAAAAATCCAATAAATTGAAATTTAACTAAAGAATATTGCACAAATGCCAATCCCTTCTATGAAATAAAGGAGTATTCATTTGAGACTATATTACTTACTGTAACTATCATGAAATCTGTAATTGGGTTGTTTTTTGATTCTACACCCTTACACTGATTTCCCTCATTTTTAAAAGTTCCTATTTTTACTGTTTTCTGTGCGTAGACTTCATCACCTAGGCCTCCCCCTTGGTCTTCGTTCATTCAATCATAAATCTTTACTAAGTAGTGATCTATCCATGCCAAGAAATACAGCTTTCAAAGGAAGTTTTTAAAACAAGTTTAAATTAATGAATAAATTGCCAGAGGGCATCTGAAGAGAGAATAATCTATTTAGAGTAATAAAAATACGGTAATATTTTAAAATGTAGAGCACAGCACTGTTATTCACCATTTTGATGTTGCTGGCATACCCCAAATGGGAATCAATACAGAGAAATACGCCTCATCTACAACATGAAGACAGAAGGAAGATACCTACACAATTTCTCCTGACACACATACCTGGAGATCACATTCCCTACCTCTGTACCTAAAATTAGCTTAGTGAACTTTGGCAAAATGAAGAAACCTTTTTCATAGCTGTGTTTATCTGCTAGGAAAATCTTGGCTCTGGTTTATATTCATATCTTTTAAGCAACTAGCACCGTGCATTGTATATAAACTCGACCCAGAATAAAATAAAGCCAGGCATAGTGGCAGGTGCCTATAATCCCAGCTATTCAGGAAACTGAGGCTGGAAGACCTCTTAAGCCCAGGAATTTGAAGCCGCAGTGAGCTATGACTATGTCATGGCACTCCAGCCTGGGATCAGAGTGAGACACGGTCCCTCCCCACTCCCCCCCAAAAAAACCATGAAATTATTTTAAAATACCCAGGAGAAAAATATAATAATGCCCACAAGAAGAATGTAAATGATTAGAAAGGAGAGAGAGAAGTTGCCAAATGGAATACATGGGCGTTGTTTGAACTAGCTCTAAATAATTCTCTCATCAAGGCAAAAACTTGAGCACAGCCACCCCAATTCCAAACAATGTCTTCCCACCTATGGACGTCAGATTATCAAAGCTGACACTTGACACAAGAGGAACAGCACTCATCCCCAGGCAAAAGTTTTAAATCAAGATCAGAAAACTATGTCCTGCAGGCAGTATCTGGCCTAGCACCAGTTTTTGTGCAGTCTGTGACTTTAAAGTATTTTTACATTTTTAAATGGTTGAAAAAAATAATACTTGTGATGTAAAAATTAAAAGAAATTCAAACTACAGTATCCATAAAGATTTATAGAAACATAGAAATCTTTACCAGAAACACAAATCAACTTCATGTAAAAGTAAAACTCTAGGTAGAAAACTCTGCATAGAAGCCTCAAATGGCACCTTATAGGCAGATCATAGAATTATGTTCATTAAAATAATATCAAAACCAGTTCAAACATAGTACAAAACAACTATTTTGTCAACATCTTTCATGTAACTAATTGTCATGTTTGTTTGAAAGGAAGCAGAATAAGAAATCAGTGTCCTGAAATCTTTTTCTAAGGGGAACAGAAATGACTGATGTCATTGCATGTATTTTTTTCCAGTATTTATTATCTCTACATGGGACCAAAATCCTTAGCATCTTGAAAACACGAATGATTTTAGATTTGTAAAAGGCTTCAAGATCAGTGAATGAAAGTGACTTTACAAATACAGTGTCTTCTGAGTCATAAAAAGAAGTCAGGAAGCATTTGTCCCTGTGCAAAGGTGACCTATAAACCACGAAGCAGGAGACACCTGGTCGATGGGGCTCAAAGCGCAGCTTCCGACCATTAAACATTCTTAGACATTAATCTAGAATATTGGCATAGCGAACACTTTCAGAAAGATTATGCACACGTTCCTTAGGATCAAAGGTGAGTTAAGGAAAAGTGTAGTCAGAAGCATAAAGCAACAGCAAACTCATGAAGGGCCAACTAATCTTACACCAGCAGTAGTGCCACATCCATCAGCATAGCTGTCAATACAGTGAATTGGGGACTTGATTTTGCTTTAGAAACAGCTCTGGCAGTTAACTGCCCAGGAGCCAAAATGGTAATCCAAATTAGGACACAATAGCAGCAAAAATGATGAGAGAGAAGGCCAATTCTACCTATACTTTTCCATAATGAGATCTCTAAATATTTTGTACAACAAAGGATTCTTAAGTAGGATGGCAGCCTGGACCCACACTGAATGCTCCCTCCTGATACCACATTAAAATTACATTTAAAAGACATATGCCCATAAGAACTTGGAAGACAGGAGAAGAGATATCGGCCATAAAACTTTTTGGGGTAGTAAACATATGGATTAACAGCAATTTATTTAGCAGCAATGAGACAGGAGATCCCAAGCCAACAGTATGGAATGCTGAAAAACAGCCCAAAATACTATAGAAGCCACAAATGGTTTAGGACTTGGAGTACCAGTTACCTATGGAACTGACAGAAAGGATGATTCTGCAGGAAAGAATGCAGCTAAAATAAAGAAGATCCTCTGAAAGCTCTTTGAGATGCAATTAGATGCCTGGTCTCAGCTGCTGAGACCACCTCTGTAGAAGTAAGGGTGGGAGGTCTGAAGGTTTATTCTCTGGAGATTGTTAAAACAGGAGCTCTCTGGACTAAGCAATATGAAGAATGGTTATGGAACCAAAATAGGAAGATTAAGTGATTATATGCACTCTGAGAACCCACTCTTTTCCCCCACAGGGCTCCCAGAACACCTGAAGCTCTCCAAATGTGAAGTCAGAAGTTCCTTCTTTGGGGAAGCTAATCAGCCCAGGAGGACAAATTTAAAGATAACAGACATTGGAGTTCCCTACAGGGTTCACCCAGACCACTCAGTAATGAACTTCAACAAGCCCAGTTCATGCACTGAGAACTTCCAGACCATAAATAGACAATCAAAGATTACAAGACAGCTGAAAAACTCTGTAACACAGAAGACAGGGCTCAGATGGATTAAAAAAAAAAAAAAAAAAAAAGGGAGAGAGAAAATGGTAACTTGGAAGAAAAAGACTAAGCAAGGAGAAGAAAAGTAAAAAACAAGCATGTTCCTATTCATCAGGGAGAACAAACTGCATCTGCAGACAGGAACAGCTAGAATAAAAAGAAAATTCAGAGAACAAAAAAAGGTTTCAGAAACTAAAAACAACAAAAATGAGAGAAAACCAGTGTAAGAGAATAAAAATCTGAGGCAATCTCCTGGACAGCCAAGCAAAACATATTGAGGAAATATTTAAAAAAACACCAAAAATTTCAGTATCTAAACCAGAACACCAAGATGAGAAAATAGAACAGGAAAAAAGGCAACAAAGTTACTTAAGAATATTTTCCAGAACTGAAGGATAAGTTTCCAGATTAAAAGAGACCACCAAGAACCTAACACATTGAATGAAAGTAAATTTACACCACATTACACGCATCAGTGGGAAATTTCAGAACACCCAGTAAGAAGCTTACATGCAAACAATCATCAGAATGTCACAATCTCTCCCAACAACAAAGCCAGACACTTTATGAAAATGGAAAAATGGCCTCAAATTCTGAGGTAAAATAATTTCCTCCCTAAAATTCCACACAAAAACATCAATCACATACGGATATAATAGAGGAAGTTTTAGAAATTAAATCTCCTCCAAATCTACTTTTCATATAACCTCTTCCAGCAAACTACCAGACAATACGGTCCATCAAAGTGAGGAAATAAAGAAGTGGGAACACATGGGACCATATGGGCACCATATTTGTAGTCATTCTACAGAGGCCAGCTAAGTGTAATGAATGTCATTAGAACATCACTCTTGCTGGTGAAATACACAGCAATGATGGTTCATGATGGAAACAGGAGCAGAAAGAGAAAAGGAGGAAGAGAAGTAGCAATGTTTCCAACACCAATGGCTCTGGTGAAGCTTTGTATCTACTGAAATCAACACCTTGGAAAAGCCTTCTAGTCCTTATATACCAGAGTAGCCCAACTTTGGTACTACTGATTGACATTTGGGGCCAGATAATTTTTGTTGCAGGGGCTCTCCTGTGCACTGTAGGATGTTTAGCAGCATCTCTGCCCTCTACCCACTAGATACAAGGAGCAGGACCCATACACACACTTTTCACAACCATAAATGTCTCCAGACACTGACAAATGTCCTTGGGAGGGGCTAAATCACTCCTGGTTGAGAACCAGAGCTATGGAGTGATGGAAAAAGAAAATAAAAGCTTCCTAGTGAAAGAGGTATATGTAATATATCTATCCAATACACATTACACATGATTGTATATGCTCAGTCAGTCTCTGGAAGGATACAAAAGGAGTACTAGTAGCAGCTGCCTCTCTTGAAGGTTGAGAGAGAGAGAGAGAGAGAGAGAGAGAGAGAGAGAGAGAGAGAGAGAATAACTTTATTCTTTATTCTTAAATATTTTTTATTATACAGTCTCTTTCCAAAGCAATGTATAAAATTAAACAATCTTACATTTCAAAGGAACATATCCTCTTACCTACACTGTAGGAATGTCATCTACTAAATATGCTCCCATGCATATAAAATTATGTATTCAGCTATTATTTGGCACATTGTTTATAATAGAAAAAATAGTAAACAACTGTATTCAATGGTAAAATGCTGGGAAATATGTAATCCCATAAAATGGACTAGTAGACAACCATAAAAATTAAATAAATTTATCACATGATACAATTTTCAAAATAAATCAAGAGGGTTAAAAAGGCAAGGCATAAAACAGTGTGCATATTTTAGGATTACATGAGAAAATGCACATTCTCACCACCCTTTTCCTTTATACAAATTGTTGGAAGTTGTCGACTCCAAAACAGGGAACCAAGTGCTAGGAGGCCAAGGCAGAAAAGAGGTTACGTGTCCTCTTGTACCTTGAAATTTAACCACATGAAGATCTAACTTATTTACATTAAAATAAGACATGCTCCATGTCAATTTTTGTGCTCCAGTGGTTCTCCAGGGTTACTTTCTCAACCAGCAACCGAGGCCTCAGAAGGCCTCCTTGCAGGAACAGTCACAGCCCCATGGCCATCAAGTAGAAACCGTTGTTTCTGCAAGGATATGCTCCAAGGTGACTTGACAAAGAGACCGGTTATGCCCCTGAATGGCATTTTGCATTGACTGCAATGAAATAGTTATCTTTCTTCTTTCTTCTCCCAGAGAGATTCAAGGTTTTAAGCATAAAGATTGAAAAGAAATAAAGAACATAATTAATTCCAAGAAGTCTTATATTCCTATCAAGGAATATCGTATTAGATCCAGCTTTTTAAAAACAAACCAAGAAGTGTTACCCCAATCGATAGGATATAGATGCTATGCATAACAGTGAAATCCTATCTGGTTCTGAGTAGAAGGCTAGCAATGAAATTGGCTCAGGGAAGAAAGAGCTGGCACGAAGGTGTGGCAAAATGACTTCATAATCCAAAATTTGACTTCTCACTTAGATTGCTTTCTGGTTAAACTGGAGAAAAGAGCATGAGATCAGAAACAGGGTAATAAGCTCTGGCTTAGCTGTACTCACAGTGTGACTATGGAGAAATCATTTCAGCTATTGCTAAATGGGGATACTTTCTGAATACAGAAATATACGGAGGATTAATGAACAAGAGAACCACTAAGAGCACCTGAAAAATAAAGCAAACAAAACTGTATATCTTTACATATTAAATTTACATATTCAAAGCCAATGCCAGAACACTAATATGCATAAGAAACTTTTCAGAGCCCTACCATTATCAAAATATTTCCTAATCAATATTTGCTGAGTTTATTTCATAATAAAAACAATTTTTAAAATTTGAAAACAAAAAGAAATGTGGCAGAACCTTCCAACTTATTGCTGATGCATGTTTCAACAATGGTTTGCTTGAGCCTTTAGGTTTATTCTGACATGTGGCACCATAGAGCCAAAATAAGTTTGAGGAAGATGAAGAGTTGAAAGACAGTTAATCTCTTAAGCCTCCACAGGTGCTCATTTAGTTAAATAAATTTTTTTTTAGAGAAAATACTGCCTGAGGGGTAAATTACATTTTTAAAATAAATAAAATTAATAGCTATAATGATAGAATAGGTTAAAAAAATGTGGCACATATACACCATGGAATACTATGCAGCCATAAAAAGGATGAGTTCATGTCCTTTTCAGGGACATGAATGAAGCTGGAAACCATCATTCTCAGCAAACTAACACAGGAACAGAAAATCAAACACTACATGTTCTCACTCATAAGTTGGAAGAATGAGAACACATTGACACAGGGAGGGGAACATCACACACTGGGGCCGGTCAGGGGGTAGGGGGATAGGGGAAGGATAGCATTAGGAGAAATACCTAATGTAGATGACTGACTGATGAGTGCAGCAATCCACCACGACACGTGTATACCTATGTAACAAACCTGTACATTCTTCACATGTATCCCAGAACTTAAAGTATAAATAAAAAATGCTGATTCCTCCATCTTGTTCAGGCAAAGAGGTAAAATAAGAATTTTCCAGGTATATTTGCCATCTTGAAGTTCTATTCAAGAACCAAGTATCTAAAGGCATTCTACCATTCCTGTTTCAATTCAAGAAGTATTTTTCGAAGTAACCACGATACTTTAGGAAACTACTAAAGGAACTACTTACGTACATAAGTAAATAGGCCAATTTGCAAGCTGGATATACAATTTTAAAAGAAAGTTAGACCAAAGGAAAAATACCACCACAAGGCAAATTATGATATCAACTGCAGGGCAAAACAAGTCACGTACATCAACAGTACCGATGAAGTATGCTACTTGTGGCTGTAGGCATTAAAGAAGGTAGCCAAGAGAAGGTGTGATTAAGCACAACCTTGACTGATACAGAGGTTTTTAAATATTATTGAAGAAAAACTTGTTTGAAGAAGAAATTTTAAAAGCATTTATAATTCTTAGTCCAAGCCGGGCGCGGTGGCTCAAGCCTGTAATCCCAGCACTTTGGGAGGCCGAGGCGGGTGGATCACGAGGTCAAGAGATCGAGACCATCCTGGTCAACATGGTGAAACCCCGTCTCTACTAAAAATACAAAAAATTAGCTGGGCATGGTGGCACGTGCCTGTAATCCTAGCTACTCAGGAAGTTGAGGCAGGAGAATTGCCTGAACCCAGGAGGCGGAGGTTGCGGTGAGCCGAGATCGTGCCATTGCACTCCAGCCTGGGTAACAAGAGCGAAACTCTGTCTCAAAAAAAAAAAAAATAATAATAATAATAATAATAATAATTCTTAGTCCAAGTCAGTCACAGGAATGACAAACACTTTAGAATGAGAAGAGAAGGTACAAAATGTATCAAGTTTTCTCAAATCATTTGGAGTGTAGCCCTTTCCTTTACATACCTTAGGATCACTCCTATGTTGCTAGATGAAAGGTAAAGTAATAAAAGTCTATTATTCATATGTCACAAATGTGGCAGATAAGAGCTATCAATAAACCATCAATCATCAGTATATTTATACACTGTATCAGCACTAACACACCAGTGCTCAAAAAAGGACTTGTTTCTTTAACTCTAAGGCAGTACTGTCCAACAGAAATATAATGCAAGGCCAGGCCAGGCCCAGTGGCTCATGGCTATATCCTAACACTTAGGGAGGCCAAGGTGAGGTGACCCCTTGAGCCCAGGAGTTTGAGACCAGCCTGGGCAATATGGCAAGACCCCATGTCAAAAAAAAAAAAAAAAGCAAAATTAGTGGGGTGTGGTGGCATGCACCAGTGGTTCTAACTACTTGGGATGCTGAGGTGGGAATATTGTCTGAGTCTTGGAATTGAAGGCTTATAGTAAGCTTTCATCATGCCAGTATATCCTAGCCTGGGTGACACAGTGAGACCCTGCCTCCAAAAACGTTTTAAAAAGAAAAGAGAGAAAAAAAAAAAAAAAGAAATATAATGCAAACCACATAATTTTTTAACTTTCTAGCAGCTACATTTAAATTTTTTTTCAATTGAGCTTAATTTTGAAAATATATTTTACTTAGCCCAATCTGTCGAAAACATTGTCATTATAATAAAGAATACAAAACTTTTCAGGAGACATTTCATAGGCTTTTTAAAAAACTCTTTGAAATCCAGTGTGTATCTTTACAGCACATCCCAGCTACATATTAAACAGTCAATAAGAACATGTGGCCTGTAGCTTCCATAATGGACAGGGAATCCTAAGGTATTATTGATACATCAAAATAGTTTGTAATGCTGGCTCATAATATATAATATGAATGACTATGTAATATATTTTTATATATTCATTGTTCCTTGGGTTAATACATTTCTAGGCAACAGAAATGAGGTAACAGTTGAATCTCCCAAAATCAGTATCTAACGTAAAATTAAAATTCTGCTTAACATAAAGTCTCATTTTTGCTAAAAGCATTTAATATTGGAACAAAATTTACCCATGCACTCAGGATGAGTTGCACCCTGTGGTTACGTATCACAGTAAACAGCCTTCAGAGAAGAAAAGTGGCAAGGGCAGGAGATTAATATCAGGTGAACTTTCCCTCATTTGTTTCACATTCTATATGCTTCTTAAAGACTTTGCTTCTTGCTATTTGGTGTAACTGAATATATTTTTATACTATGGCTCAAATTTGAATTGAATTTATTTAATGTGTGTATGTACACAAGCTTTTTTTCAATATAAGAATACTGAAGTGAAAATTATCTTACTGTATTTATAATGACTTTTTTATTGGCTATATAATTTTCATCTTCTAATAATTGCCTGGCATCTTCTAAAGGTCTAAAATACACATGACTGTGCACAGTTTTTTTTTTAATCCAAACTTCTTGATCTTAAACATTGACAGTCATTTTTATTTTTATCTCCTAGCATATTGGCTATATGTAGTTTACTATTATAGTTATAAAACAAGTTTGTCATTAATCATTTTATTTTCCTTTCAGAAAATTTTAGAGCAGCAACAGAACTAAGAAACACTCTTTCCAAATTCCACATTTTGCATATGGGGAAATGGAGTCTTGAAGAAGAGACCTGTAAAGAACAGCTGATTATTTAACTAGAAAGAAAGCCTTAGCTTCCAATCAAAACTACACAAACGGCCAGGAGCAGTGGCTCATGCCTGTAATCCCTGCACCTTGGGAGGCCAAGGGTGGATCATGAGGTCAGGAGTTCAAGACCAGCCTGGCCAGCATGGTGAAATTCAGTGTCTACTAAAAATACAAAAAATTAGGCGGGCATGGTGGTACATGCTCGTAATCTCAGCCACTCGGGAGGCTGAGGCAGGAGAACTGCTTAAACACAGGAGGCAGAGGTTGCAGTGAGCTGAGATCATGCCACTACACTCCAAGCTAGGCCATAAAGCTAGACTCTATCTCAAAAAAAAAAAAAAAAAAAAAAAAACTTACACAAACATGTCTTCTTTATTCATTTCAGCAAGGGCATTTTTTTTTTCTTTATAGGATGTGGAAGAAAAAAATGCAGATTAAATTCAATCAATAATTTTTCATTCAATTACTATAAGGTTGTTTTTACTTATTGCAAAGATAGACCATTGTGCCCATCTTTAAAAACGAAAAGAAAAGAAAACCTGACATACAAAAATCTCAACTTGCTCCACATATAAATTAGGAAGTGATTATTTGCATTACAAAAGATTTCACTTTACAAAAAAGATATGTAGCAAGGTTCCTTGAAATATCAAGTCCCTTGGTAGAGCAAAAATTTAATCCAATTTACAAAGGAAGCAGGGAGGCAAAAAACTTCAGCTGAAGTGTAAGTTCTACTTAAACATCTTTCCTGACGATTACGGCCCTCTTTTGCGCTCCTCTTGCCCTTTAGTAAACCTTTATCTTGAACAGTATCCATTTACGCATCTCAGTATTTACAGGGTAATTCATTCATTTCACCACAGCTAAGCGTGTTTAGGGGTCTGAAATTGTGCTAGGCACTGTACTGCAAAGGTGAGTAAGAAAAAGCACGTTAGCCTTTCCAGAACAGTCTTTTATTATAGGGTATTACTATTGTTTTTCTATTCTGCATGTTCTCCTAAACTCTGAGTTCCTTGAGAGCAGGGATTGCGTCTTCTTCATAACTTAGCCTCCAGGACTGAATACTAAGTAAGAAATGTAATTGTTGAGTGTTATCATGTGCCAAGTGCCATCCTAGGTTCAGGAAAGTCCAACAGGATATTTCAAAGGAAAGTTAGAAAGGAGGATTAGGACAAAATCTTTCCACAAAGGTTTCCTAACTTTCTAACTTCCCTTTGAAATTGCGGCCTATCGTTTCTTCCAGGTTTTCTCTTGTCTACTTAACAAATATCCTGTTGGACTTTTTTAGGGACTGGAAAAGAATGGCATTCCTATGTGCTAAAAGAAAAATTCTCATACACATGCACATTCATATATATATATATATATACACATACACACATACACACACATACTGGGTAAAGGCCCAAGGGGTGGTAAGTGAACTGCAAATCTCTCCATAGAAGAAACCAGCTTATCTTCAAAGAAACAAAATTCTCATTGGCATCAAATATCTCCCCTGTAACTTAAATATCATGAGAGAGAAAAAAGAACACATTTTTCAATGATTTAATTAAGAGGGAAATGTTTATAAGCCAAAAATTTTGTAACAAGCCTAGTATAGGGCATGAAATCATTCAGCATTTTCAGTTATCTTTTTAGAACCCATGATATGCCACATATTTTACTAAGAGCTAGCATCAGACTCACATTTATTAGATGCCAATGTAACTTCAGCACTATAGCAGTTAAGGCTAAAAAATGTTAGGATATGTCCTGTGTTTGGGCAGGAAAGTATTCATTTATAAGATCAAGCACTGAAAAAAATTCCAAAACAAAGACTTGACAGATTTTAGCAAAAAATAAATAAATAGTAAACATATAAATTAACATAATAACAATTAAGGAACAAAAGTAAAACTGCACAAAGTACTAAGGTTAAAAATGTAACAGCCTTAATAACCAGTTCACAGCAATTAATTAAAAACACTAAAGTTCTAATGTAAAATAGGTGGAGCCCATTGAATGGCAAAAGAAATATGTGATAAAAATATAAATTATTTAACATTAAGTTATGTGATTTTCAATGGAATACTAATTTTTACTATCAAATTAACAAATGCCCAAAACACTCTACTAGTATTGACAAAAGTGTGGTGAAATGCTATCGCTCTAACACACCGCTGGAAACTTGATGACACACTTGCTGGGAAGCAATTTATCGATACGTATCAGATGCCTTCGGATGTGCATACCTTCATCCCAAGTGTATTCTCATATTACAGTCTCAAGAAATGTAAAGATTCATACAGAATTTATGCAAAAATGTTCAACACAAGTATATTTATAATATCAAACACATAAGAAACCATCTAAATATCTAATCATAGAGGATTATAGTATATCTATATATGTACTGTATACTCTTAAAATGTTTTAAAATATTTAGTGATATGAGATATGCTAACAAAGTAATTTTTAAATCAGTTTACCAAAGCATACTTAAGTAATTTTGAAAGACTCTAAAGAAATAGTTCCAAATTCTAAATAGTAGCTACTGTGATTCATCGAATTATCTATTTTCATCTTTATATTTGTCTGTACTTTTAAAATTCTCCATAGTAGGGTTATTTTGATAATCATAGAGGAAGTAACTAGATAAATGAGGCCAGTAAGCGAGTTCACTTTGGATTCCATTCTAAAACTAGTCTGCTGTGAAATGTTTTCAATAGCTCACACCCATTGTCACTTCCCCCTTAGTAACAAAATTGAAGCAAGAGTGAAAGCTCTAAAGCCCAGCAATGACCTACATTATCAGAAAACATCAAGATGCTTAACATGAGTTGCTTCATGATCAATTTCAAGCAAGCATACATTGCTCACGAAATTGATTGGCATGTCAAATTCTTGACAAAATAATAAGTGACTACAGGTGCCAATCACTGTCTCACAATGCATTCCATTGTACAGTTTTGGTATCAATATGATTAAATTATGATGGCATCCCACATACAACAAACTGTTGAGAAATTACTTCTCCTGGTAGGGAGCCCTGATGCTCCACCATTGTTTGTCCAATAGCAAAGAAGAGGCAAACATACAGATTGCTTTTTGAATTGATGTACTGATACCAAGCAGCTTTAGGATTTCCCCGTTATGTTTGGCCATAGTCAATAACCTTTCTTAATTCCATCATTCACTTCCAAATGCAGCCAGTGATAACTTTCTTGACCCTTCTACCCACTCCCAGAACACTTCTTAGCTATTGCTATACCTTTTGCTGTTTTCTCTGCTGTTCTATAGCAGGAAAAGGAGGAATTTCTGATACTTTTTGTTAAGACTATTTTTTAGTAATTCTTCTCTACTGAATATCCAATGCACTTGAGCGCTAAGAATTATAATCCTGTGTTGATGGGAAAAGCAAAACAAAACTGAAGTATGAAAGGGAAATGACATGGTGGAGGATGCATGAATTTAATAAATGAATGCAATGCAAATGAGAAAATCCACGGAAGAACAGAGATAAATACTGTCAACACCAACACTTCTAGAAAGAAATAAGACACACTGGCCAGAGAGTAACAGGAAGGGATAACCCATTTACACAATGGTCACCGGCTCATGTTCTACATTTTCACCCCTATAAACAGCAAAATAAGCTCAAAATAGTTACTATTTTTTCTGTTTTCTTTTCCCTACTTACATATTACTGAAATCATCTTCTATCCCCTTACTTTCTGTCAACAAGAGTGCAATCCATTTCCTAATGTCTGGGTGATGTATTAGCCACCTGAGTGTCAAACTTGTTTTTCCTCATTTTCAGGGAATATTTATGTCATGATATGCCACACTTATTTCAATATAATTTACTGTGCAGCAGTGGTGTTTCTATGAATTAAAACCAAGGTACTGAATCCCACCACCAAAGAGGAGTGGTGAAAGTACACTTCATCATAGGCCTACTGAAAAAATGTTTTAATATATATTCAGAATAAGGAAGTACTACTGTAATTATTAAGAAGGAGCACTGACAGCAAACAACATGCAGCGTGTCCTACAAAAATGAAAATCACTTAAATTCACCAACTCTTTCTCTTAAAAAGAAAATCATGCAGGCAGAGTATTACAGGACTGGAAAGCCAAGAGGGCGAGTAAAGTCAGGAAAAGCATGTGGAAATCTGAGAATACATTCAATTACTGCCGTCCAGTAGAACTTTCTGTGATAATGGAAGTGTTCTACAATCTGTGCTGTTTATTACAGTAGCCACTAGCCCCATGTGGTCATTAAGCACTTGAAATGAGGCTAGTACAAATAAGGAAACATATTTTTAATTTTATTTCATGTTACTAATTAAAATTTAAAGAGACACATAGGGCTAATGGCTACCATTCTGGACTGTGGAGTATTGTACAGAGCTTGTAATCAGAACAGAAGCACAATCTAAAACAAATTTCAGCGAGAGAAAGACTGGGGAATTCAATTCTTTAATATGCCAACATACACAGGGCTTAGAAATAATTTAAGAAATCACATCCTCTACCCCGTCCTCATCTTCTCAATTTACCCAACCACCAATGCACTCCAATGATATAAGATTCCCACCCCTCCACTTGGCAAGTTAAAATTAATACGTGAAGAAAACCATTTAATTCATATATATATATATTTTATTGTACTTTAGGTTCTGAGGTACATCTGCAATCCTACAGATCGTGCAGGATTGTTGCATAGGTACATACACGATAATGTGGTTTGCTGCCTCCATACCCCCCATCACCTGTATCTGGCATTTCTCCCCATGTTAAATCTCCCCAGCCTCCCCCACTGTCCCTTCCATAGTCCCCCCTAAACAGACCCCAGATTAGGACACAGCTCCCCTCCCTGTGTCCATGTGTTCCCATTGTTCAACACCTGCCTATGAGTGAGAACATGTGGTGTTTGATTTTCTGTTCTTGTGTCAGTTTGCTGAAAATGGTGGTTTCCATATTCATCCATGTCCCTACAAAGGACATGAACTTATCGATTTTTATGGCTGCATATATGCTATGGTGTATATGCGCCACATTTTCCCTGTCCAGTCTATCATCAGTGGACATTTGGGTTGGTTTCAGGTCTTTGCTACTATAAACAGTGCCACTATTTGTAATTTTGGAAGTAACATGGTGAATAAAAAGCCCAATCCAGGAAAAACTGATTGAATGGTATGGGTTTTGGTGCAATGGAACATTAGGAAGCCGATGTGCACACAGACGATAGCTGGGTGGCAGAAAGGGCAAGTGATGGTAACAAATGTGAACAGTCTCGAAACGCTATAGTCGATGCTCAGTCTTATCTGACGGTTATATATGCTTGAAAAGCTCTTCGTGATCCTCACTGGAGGTAATTAAAAAACTGTTGTGATATACTAAACAGAAAATATTACTCACCTAGACAGACACCCAATTTTAAGTTCCCAACCAACAGGAGTAAGTCATAATATTCCCATAGGAATAATATGGTAAGACATAATATTATAGTAAGTCATAATATTCCCATAGGAATTCAAGAGAAGAAAAAGCCTCTGTCATGAAGAAACTTTTGCAACCACAGCTTAACTGAATATACTCCACTTACCTAATGGCGTATATCCTCCAGGACTAATTTTTAATGATAAAGCAGTATTGAATAATGCATCCAGGTTTTTCTTCCTCTGCCTCTTTCCTTGCCAAGACAGACTATATTTTAAGAAAAATACTGTCCAAGAGCCTTGAAGTCAGGTTACGTTTCATGTCAAGCAGTATATAACCCTATAGCTCAAAGAAGCCCTATTGTTTTTACGCTGAATTGCAGAATTTCATATAAATTTCACACATTGATTTCAGCATTTTGATTTAAATTTACAACACACATGAGATCACTGGAACCCTGTCTCATTCCCTTTTCACTAGCCACCACTTTATTTCCTCAGATTTGGAATTGATGGAAAAATTGTTAGAAGACTCTATTTATACATAAACCCATGGATGTTTGTATCTCTCTGGACCAGAAAGAAAACACAATGGAATCACAGTTGAACGAGCATGCTGCTGGGGCATGGATGTACTTTTCTTCCATCCTTATTTCATTAAACCAATGATTCTTTTCAAGTATGCTTTCTAACCTCAAAGAAGAATTAAACCAATCCTTTAAAGCAGTTTTATGCTTAGCTTACAGCTTTATATATATTCAAGTAATTACTATTGTATGACTACTATATTTAATGACCTGTGGTAGGCACTTACAGTAAAGGATGATTGGAATGTGTCAGTCTTGTTCACTGATTACCAAAACCCTAGAGATATTACAAACTCCCACCAAGAAAGTGAAAGATTGTGTCCAATTCTCCACAAGTAAATGAGAAAGATGCTCCACCATCCCTCATTTTTGGGAAAAGCAGGAGATCTTATATTTTAAAAACCCTCTACACCTACCAGATAATTCTGTTCAGAAAGCTGTACCCTGCTTTCTCCCACAAAACTATTGAGAATCTATACTCTATTTCACAACAGAATTCCACATTTAAATCTGGCTTAACAGATGTCCCAAACTGGGGACTTACAAATGTTAGCCAAATAGATCTACAAACACATACTTTTTCATGTTGGCCAACTAACATGACAAAGATACTGGGCCATTCTTGAGATGTTAAATTTAAATTAATACCAGAAATTATTGACAGTATTATAAATTCTGGCTTAACTCTTATAATATGTAACATATATTAGGCTTTGCTCATTGTTTCATTGTTACAATTTCCACTAATCTTGATATTAGCTGAAGACACAAACAGCAAAAATCTGGTTGACGTGTATATGTACCCATTTGTACTCACACATATATTGACTTTGAAATTTGTACTTTATTCAAAATAGTACCAATCATAATAGCCTTTTAAAAATCCAACAGATACATTACAAATCCTGGTGGATTGCTTGCTTTAAGAAAAAAAATAATAATCTGTGTTGATGGTGAATCAAACAAAATTTATTTAGTAATAAGATGCCATGTAAATGATTCCGTTTTGTCTTGAAACTCCTCAGATGTTGCCAGAGGCTACATCAAAGTAACATTTAAGTCTTAAATATCTCAGATGCCTTGATTGAGATTTTCACTATAATAGTCCAACTACTCACCCTTAGTCAATAAAAACATTCATTTTATCACTTAATGTCCTCATGCTAATTCAATTATGTTTATTTCAGTCTACATTTTATACATAATGTGCTACATTAGCATCTATACAGTTGAATTTTCTCTTGCATTCTTCTAGCAAATAATTCTTCATAATATTTAACAACTTGCTCTTTTTTTTGCACTGATTACACTGAGTTTCCATTACTTCTTAAAATTTTTCAAGAGAACAGAAAAATCCAAGAAGTTTTGGCATATTAATTCATCTTACTTTTAATCAATGGCCATGAAGAAAAATAAAGGGAAATTTCTATAAATGTAAGCCTGCTTCTTCAGGAGTATATTATAACAAATTTAAATCAATGAATTAAAACTGCCTCCTTCCACAGATCAGGCAAAAGCAGTGTTTATAAATTGCTCCCATCATCTTTGTAACAGATATATAAAGTATATAATCCCAAATACAAAGACAACAGCTAAAAAGTAAACCTTGCAAGTACCTACATCAAGAAGTGCCTGAGATTTAAGAGGTTGTGTGACAACTGGAGAAAGTAAGCCACACAGCACAGACTTTGAGATACGGCTCACTGAGTTCCAGTCTCAGGTCTGCCATTGACTAGCTCTAAGACCTGGGGTGATTTTCACCACCCCAGGGTCTCAGTTCCTTCATTTGTAAAATGGGAATCCTACCACTTACTAAAGTGACTGAAGGGATTAAATAAAACCGAATTATTGTCATTATTACAGCAGTCCTAAATTTTAGAAAACTATATAGAACTGATCATAGTCTGTATTACCAATGTGTTAAAGATTATCATAGACAAGGTTTTTGTTCTGTGTTTTTTTCAGAGCCAAAGAACTTTTCATTTTAAAAAGGTAGTTATTGCACATGAATGGCCACAGCCAGCTTTTAGGTCCACTTACACCACGTCTACTTGTGCTGCCTTTATTGCATAAGACAACCTATTGTGTCCAGTGGAAAACTATTTTGGATCCAATCCAATTACATGAGGTCTATTTCCCTGTAAAAGTGCCCTCCACTTCCGTCCAGAATCTAAGGGGATGGACTACCAAGCATTTCCTTTCAATAGAGCATTGCCTACTGGAGCTGGCTGTGCTCATTCATTTTAATATTATTTAACCCTGACCCATTCCAATGCCAATATTTTATTGTTTCTTTTGTTCTTTTCCTTCCCTATTTCTTCTTCAGAAATCCAAGAGAGTGAAAAGAGAAATTTCTCAGAACTGTTTTTCCCTCTTCGAAAAATTCAGACTATGTTTGTAATCAATGACCCAAATCCAAAATAATCACATTTGCTTTTCATAATCAGAACTGCAAAAAGCTGCTCCGCCTGTTTTACTTATTATAAAATGTTGAAGTTTCCTCACAACAAAGAAATCTGCAATTTTTGCACAGAAATGATTGATAAAATATTTTATGTTAAAATGCACTGAGTGTCTTACTTGTAATAAAAATTTCTTTCTCATTACTGAAAATGTATAGTGCTCTAACTGAAATGTGTAGTGATGAGTTCCAAACAGTATAGTGGCCACGAAGAAACACATTTCAAAATTAAGTCGGGAAATCTACTCAGAATCCCTCCCTTACCAGCTACCACAACCATCATCTCTTCGTTTGCTGAAAGGTCAACACTGTGATGTCAGAGTTTATGAGTAGGTTCTCCTCACTTTTACTTGTACCTATAGCTTCAGGTATTGCTTAGAAAAGCATTGCTGGCCTAACAGCCAGCTGATTAAAAAGCTATGGAGTCCACAAACAACGAAAAGTGAAGTCCAGACTTGCACATTAGACAGGCTTACAGGAAGAGTAAGGAATAGTTATATTTTTCAAATGACATTTATAAGTCTTAATAATTGGCTTGGAATAATATGCAAAGAAAGGACACTGAAAGGACAAAAGCTAGCACCAGCTTAGTAACCAGTAATCTTGGACTAAGAGCTCTGTTTATGTAGCAACACTGAAATTAAAAGTTGGGGTGCTCTACAGCTGAAATCCAGACTATACCTGTGAATGCCTCTCCTTTAACCAACATACTATGAGAAAGAAAAGTCAGTCTTTCAGCACATTCACTAGGAGAAAGTTTAGAAATGGCATTATCTATACTAAGATCTAACAGGTATTTCTATTTCTAAATCCTTAAGAAATCACCACACTGTCTTCCACAACAGTTGAACTAATTTACACTCCCACGAACAGTGTAAAAGCAGTCTTATTTCTCCACATCCTCTCCAGCATCTGTTGTATCCTGATTTTTTTAATCATCACCATACCATTTGACCCAGCAATCCCATTACTGGGTAAATACCAAAGGAATATAAATCATTCTATTATAAAGACACATGCACATGTATGTTTATAGCAGCACTGCCCACAATAGCAAAGACATGGAACCAACTCAAATGTCTATCAATGACAGCCTGGATAAAGAAAATGTGGCACGTATATACCATGGAATACTATGTAGCCATAAAAAAAGGATAAGTTCATGTCCTTTGCAGGGACATGGATAGAACTGGAAACCATCATTCTCAGTAACTGACACAAGAACAGAAAACCAAACATTGCATGTTCTCACTTATAAGTGGGAGTTGAACAATGAGAACACATGGACATAGCGAGGGGAACATCAGACGCCAGGACTTGTTAGGGGGTGGGGAGTTAGGGGAGGGATAGCGGGGTGGGGAGATGCTGAAGGTTAGCATTAGGAGAAATACCTAATGTAGATGACAGGGTGATGGATGCAGCAAACCACCATGGCATGTGCATACCTATGTAACACATCTGCACGTTGTGCACATGTACCTCAGAACTTAAAGTATAATAATAATAATAATAAAAAGCTAACAAGCAAATACAATAATAGGGTATTGGGTACAGAAATCACCAATTTCATACTGGCCACACCACAGCTATACAGTAACTTCTAATTCAAAACAAAGCTCCATGGGTCCATCTTGTTAAGCACTTCAGTAGGCAGAGGTGACTACTCATGCACGAAGCCACCCATGCTCATGGAAAACCAAACAGACCAAAAGCAAAATATCTTTAAAAAGGCTCCTGGTAGCTGGTAAAATGGGAAATCTCTCCAAAGCTAAATTAAAATAATCAGACCACTACATGCCAATGTTTTAACTAAGTAGAATTCTCAGTATTCTTGAAAAAACCATTTAGATAAAATATTTGCCTACAAAACTGTGCTTTTCAAGTGTTATTCTGATGTAAAATTGAGTGTTTAAGGATGAAAATTCCCTCAAGCACTCTGAAATGATAGCACGGTTGACAGTGTCAAAAGCCATGCTGAGATCAAGGGCAATGCGAATGGAAGCAGGAGCAACTGCATTCATAAAGAGGTCATTTAAAACCTCTTTGCCATGATATAAACTAAAACATGACTGGAATCTCATCAAAGGAAAAGTAAAAAAAAAGTTCAAGTGTCCATCCTAAACCCCAAGAAGAAAACCAGCCAAACATTTTTAAAAGACTTGATGTCTAAGTGCAAATTCACTTGTCAGATTCCAAATAGCAGCCAATTTGCATTTTGTGGGTAGAAAAATAAATGCAGTTTATCAATGAATTTCCAAAATAAAAGAATCCCCTCATTTTCATATAGAAAACGAACTTCACCATGTACTAGTCCTCAGTTGCAACTTTAATTTTTCTCGTTGAAATTATTCCTATATATTTCTGTAATCATCACTAATGTCTTTACCTAATGTACAACTTGTTTTCTATAGCTTTTTTTTTTTTTTTTAACAACAATCAAATAAATTTTTTTCAATTGACTAGAATCCCAAGTCTGGAATGCCCATGGCTTCTCCCTTTCCTTGGACACCATATCACGTCACCAAGAAGCAGCTTTAAAGCTTGGAAACCTCTAGGACAAAAAGCTGCATAAGATAGAAACCACATTCTGACAAAAGTTTCCACTTTTCTATTATTTGCATAGGTTGACTAAAACGCTCAGCCCTTATCACCTTTTCTACAAACTACAGACAAGTTTATACCTATAAGAGGTATAATGCCCTTTCATACTATTTACTATTGCAGGTATCATGTTATTTTACCATTGACTGTTAATTATTTTATTATTAGTCACTGACTGGGATTTACACATTCATTAGATACCAATTATTAGCGTTTAGTTGAGAAGTTATGATAGTTGGCTTAACCAATGCCTTCTTACACACTTATGGACTATGATCAGAACACTACCAAATTCTGACTGGTCCTAATGACTCAGTGATGCACATTTAAAAAGGGTAAAGCTTTCTTAATATATTCTGAAAAAAATATTTTGTTTATCAAGTTTCATGTCTCATACAGTGCCTAAATTCCTTCATAGCTGTCAGATTTGCCTTAAGATAAAGCCCCTCTTGTGTTTTTATGTAGTTTATGTGTGCATATCCTTGCCTTCACCACAAGAGATTCTGATTCCTGGTGCCTATAGTATACTTTATTATATGTATTTTTTGGCTTACTGCTATGTTGCTACCAATTATATGATGATAACATTAGTAACACTGGAATGGGAATTTTTGTGCTACTACTGCATAGAATACAGATATAAGCAAGTCTTCTTTCATAAGTCATATGTACTTTATTAACAAATAATAATCAATCCTACCTATCTAATCACAGTCATAGACCAATTTAAAAGTAATAATGAACTGGAAATTAAATTTTGGTACTATTAGTTGTGCATTCTAGAGAAACACTTAAGACTCAAATTCTTATGTGCAAAATACCCACATCACAGAGTTCATATGAGAATTAAACAGGAAAACCAACAAGTATCTAATAAAATGTGTGTAGCATAACAGGTATCAGTAAATACTAGTTATTTCCCTGTCCCCAATTTGCTTCTAAAGTCACTAACATCTGGCTTTGGACACTGATGACTCCATGAAATTGCCCTAATTTAGGTATCCAATCATCTTGTCAATTTTCCATTTCTGTGGCACAAGACATTTACCGTCAACATGTTTCCTTGGTTTCTAAGGCTCTTCCCCCTCACACTTAAACTTCCCGTCTTCTCACCATCCCTTACTCCTGCAGGATCCATCTACATGCTTATATTCCCACAGCACATGGCCTCTTGATGATTTCAGCCATCAAGCTCCATTTCCACCTCCAACCACTCTTCTGAGCTCAAGACCAAACCTGTAGTCTCATTTTCTCATTAATAGGTATGTATTGTTTAAAAAATAAGACTTCTAGTCTCTTCCTACAAGTACATAGTCAAGTCAAATACCCAAAATCATCTGGATACTCATTCCTTTCTCCCTGTCTCCCTACCCTTGCTTCCCCTAAGCTTATCTCTTCCACACTCAGAAGCGCAAGCTAGAATAACCAGAGACACTCAACTTTTGCCTTTTTTTATTGCCCACATTCAACTGATCATCAATTATTTGTAGTCAACACACCTCCTTTCATCTCCACTTCCACTGCCTAATCCAAAGTCTTCATGCAAGTTACCTGGACTACCAAGGTAACCTCCATATCTGCTTCCCAGACTCCCTCCTTTCTCATCAGCCTCCAATCCAATTGCCACATTGTTTATGGTCTAAACTAATACATGAATCACTTAAAACAATGGCTCTTTCTTCTTCATGGTTTCAGCTCCTAAGGCCAGCTCTTCTCAATCATCTGTTCAGCCCTGTCTCCAGACGCAGTTGACATTTGCAACCAATTATAATTTTCCTAAAGAACCAGCTCTTAACATGACTTGTGCCTTTCTCTGTCAGATAAAGTACAATTGATCCTGCAAGCTTCAGCTCAAAGATTACATTCCCAATTTACTCCTCAGTGCATAACAGTTTATTATGGCCCTTTTTCTTTTTAATACCCCTGCCTTACCAACTAAGCCAGAGATTTTGTCTTAATCATTCCCATAATAGGCATTTATCAAATATTGGCAGACTAACTTACACTCCTCTGTATGGGCATGCACATGCAAACATGCACACATACAAGCACCAGGACTATGACAAGCTTGCCATATTTTCTATCATTACTAGAATTATTAGATGACAAAAAAGGGACTATAAATTTATAGCAGTTTCTCTCTACAAATCAGAGAGAGGCAGATACACAAACCCCAACATTTAACACTTATATTAAATACTGTACATGTAAAATAAAGGATTTAACCTCTGGTGGATATTTTCTTAATGAGAATTTATAAAAATCTGCTTAACTCTTAGGAGATAACAGCTAGACCACACAGAAGCCAGAGGAACACATGGCTGAGTGTAACTCAATTGGGGTCAACATGAGAGAGAGCTGGAGAACTTGGAGAATATCAAATGAGGTCATTTAAACCAAATGTTTAAAGGATTATCAATAGATCTAGAATAAAGCTAATATCTAGATTATTTTGTCTAGAAGACAAAGTAGTCTAATTACAAGTGGATGATCTAAATACTGTCTTCAGGGTATAAAGTTTTACTACACAAGAGACTAAAAACCAGTTTTTCCTTGAGGAAAAAAGTATCTTTGTTACCTACTCTGTGAAGTCCCACAGAACCCGGTGTTGAGACTTGCTCCAAATGTGTACTTAGCAGTAGAGGACAACGAGGGAACTCTCATAGGAGGTATTTGGGCCAGATAATAAAGCTAAGCTGAACAGTGAGCACGGATGGTTTGAAACTTCTTTGTATATCTTTTTTTTTTTTTTTTTTTTTTACTTAAAATTTTATTGTAGTTTAGCAGATTTTTTTTTTGCCTTTTAGGTTTTGGGGAGTAGAATAAATACCCATCTCTGAGGGTTCCATTGTCCTTTCTGGAAGTGAAGGCCTATCCTGGCTGAAATGTTGAAGGTTACTTACAACACAAGCCTCAAATCATCATGCACGCTTGTTCTATAGGAATTTCAGGAAGACAGAGATACTATATCAAAAGTAGATATAAAGAATGAAGTTTATTGATACTGAGGTTCTCTTTCTCCATTTAGCTTGTTACAAAATGAAGAACCTGAATGCAAACAGAATATAAGCAAAATCTGGCATCAATTCAGAAATTTTTTTCTAAATTGACTAGGAAGGCAGCTCTTCCTAAAAGCATGAGAAAGTAACTGTATTTCCCCCATTCACTTGTTATAAAAATTCTTTTACCCTTTTTGCACAAATAACACAAAAAGATTCTAAAACAATGTGATTACAAAATAAAAATGGTGATATTTCCGTGAAGTATCATTGATTTCAAAGGCATCTCAGATGCAACAGAAATAGCAATGATAAATCATGCTTAATTTTACTTATTGTTAATTTATGCAGTCACATATGTATTTCACATAAAGGGGAAGGAAAAAACAATCTTGCAATTCAAAGACTATTCCTCTTCACCTTCACTCACTTTCTCAACGTCTTCACTTGTATTGGCAAATTCTACCTGGCTCTACGGACTGCTGAGACAGGGGGTCTAAGTCTGTAAATGAGACTAAGTAACGGAGGATAGTAACTTATTTTTAAGGAGATTTAAGATGACAGTCAACTGAAAAGGAAATTATTTCAGTTAAACAAGCCCTCCATTATAGTCTGCCATACCCATAAAGAAGCAATTGGCCATTTAAAAAACTTCATTAAATGAGTTATGGATACCTTACCAGTAATAATTGCTATACCAGAAAAAACATAACACATAGAAACTACTTAACAAACAGTAGCACTTCTGTGTCATTTAGGGAAAAAAAACAACATCCTAAATTAAAAGTGACAAAAGTACATGTTACACACTATTAGGGAGCCATGCTAAAGACAGGTGGTATGATCTGTTGCTTAATCATGAAACGGTGAGTAAAATACATTGATCTCAGTTCAAGCAGTTAAAAACACCCAGTCAAATCTTTAAAATATCTTTGAATATTATTAAAAAGTCTCTTATTGCCAAACTAGTCATTCATTTTATTATTATATCAAACAAAATAACTAGTATCTTTGCTTTTATAAAGGTAACATCTTCTACCTCTCAATGTGTGATCCTTTATACATGCTCATTTCTACATCTCCGATTATGAATGTGCTTGCTATGTCTGAAAATGTGCTGGTTATTCACTACTGCTGTAACTGTGTTGGATTCTAAAACTACTACAACTGGGAACAACCAAACAGATGAAAATCATCTGGTCATTTTAGAACTGTGTGTGGAAGATCAAATTACTAACAAGCTTGGCAACTGACACAAGGTTTTTCAATAACAGACATTTCTTTACAAGCACATAAACTTAATAGCACCCTTTAATGGTTTCAGTGAGTATAAGAATGATGAAAAAGATCTACTTATGAAGAACAGGCACCTTCAATCCAGTGATGAAAATGGAACTTCTTTAATTCAGAAAAACCACTGCAGTAGTTTTTGGATATGTTATCAATATTCACATGTGTTAGAGATGTCTCTGAAAATGGTTAGCTATCATTGTCCATATGCCTTTTTCATACACTGACAATGGGTCGATAAACCCCATAATTATTTCTCTCTTTCCCTTATTGCCCTATTTTCATTATTTGTTGGAAAAGAGATACATTAATAAATAATTTACTTTTAGACTCACAGAATTCTAAAATGAAAAGCACCCTAAGGATTATTTGGTCCAATAAATGAATGGAGCCAAGAGCTGCAGTAACTTTTCCAACACCACATCCAGGGGGTCCTCTGCAGAACAGAAGCTGGAAATCTTGGTACCCTGATTTCTGCTGTGGAGCTTTTCTCCACAAAAGCCTGGAGAAAATCCTATGGAAAATTCCTAATGGCATTGGAATTAGTTGGAATGAGGTCAAAAGTGACTGAAAAGGAGACTGTCAGTATGAAAAGAACATATGGAGGATGATGACTAACCATTTTCCCACTTTGATGAAAACACTCCTGAAGACATTTCTGATGTATTTTGTCTAAGATGTAAGTACAACCTCCTTCTCTGGTTGGGAAGGGCATTATGTGTAAAATCACCACCAGAGACAAGGTAACGTTACCTCATAAACACATCTGTAAGAAGCTGCACAATTTATTCAATTCGTTCATTCATTCGTTGGTTCATTTCAAATATTTATTGAGGAAACAATACTGGCTAGACACCAGTTTAGCTGTGGAAATATAGCGATCAAAAACTTATTTACCACTCATTGGGTATAAAATACAATGAGATTTTTTAAACATGTAAATGTTAGTCCAGCCATGACTTTTATAATAGAGCACATAATTTTCTTTAAAGTATCTTATTCTGCTCAAATAGTATTTTAGTCATAAAATTGATATCCTTATACAATAATGCATGCTTCTAACTCATTCATAACACCCTCTTGTAAACAATATTTAAGACAACAAATATCTGGTATATAGAACAGAAAAATCTCTTCAAGTTTCCTCTAATGTGGTTCAACTTACACTGTTGAAAAAAAATATATTTTTCCACACAGATCTACATACATTTCTTAGTAGAAAGAAGCAACATACGTTTTTTAAAGTTTGTAAAACCAATCTGATTACTTATTATGTTTTGTCTTTGCTTTTATTCATTCTTCAATCATCTTAGATGTCCTAAACCTTCCACCAAAAACAGTACAACTGGGATTTAAGTGAGGGTCACTAATTTTTACAGCCTTTTCGTATTCTAATTACTCCAGAATTTTTATTGCTGACACTAAGCCAGAACAGCTTTGTATATTTCTCAGAGATTTGAAAAAAAAAATTGTATCATTTCTCTGCTGTCAACAAGGGCAGAATTCCACCGTAATTACTGAGTGAACACAAGTTGAGGCCAAATATTTGCTTGTCCAGGAGGGAATTTGTAAATCTATGCCTCCCTTAATAACAAGTTTTAGTGATACAAATTGCCTATTTGTTATTTTGAGATTTTTTTTATCAAGTGGATCTATCATGAAGGGAGGAAAGGGAAAGGTATTTTAGTGAATTCAGAAGAGTATTGATTTATGGGATAAGGATTTAGGAAGGTGAGCCACGTCCTCCAAAGCCATGGGATTATCTATTTTCTCCTCCAAAAAGAGTAAAGAACTAGGGACTAATACAATGAGAACTGCAGAAACTCTCTAACGTCTCCACATTTGCGTTAGTGGTCAATGCCTGCCAGGTTTCTAGAATGGTAAGACCCAAGTCTGCAAATGTAGTTTCTGAACCTCCTTCTAAAAGGAGCAGGGATAAACCATTGCCCTTTTGCAGCATGGCTTGTTTGGAGGAAGAAGCCCAAAGTAACACAAGTAGAGACACAGCGTGGCCAAGTTCATTTTATGCCAGACATGCAACACTACAAAAATCATGAAATGTAATTTACCACACCAAAAGATTAAAGGTAAAATAAGGACATATCATCAATATATACAGACAAATCATCTGGCCAAATTCTATACAAACTCATAAGTAAAAAACTAAATACTTAATAGCATACTCAAAAAAGAGAGGTCCTTCACTAGATAAGAAACGTCTGTGAAAAAACTACAGCAAATCATGGTGGCTGAATATCAGGAAAATCACATTTAAAACCAGAAAAAAGACACAGAATGCAAAAAACCAAGCGGTAATTTATAGAGGATGTAACGTGTAGAAAAGAAATCCCAAATAATCTGCCCAAAAATATTTAGAGTTTTTCAAAAAGCAGGGAACAATAAATGAAAAAAATCAAGATCTCTCAGTAGGAGAGCCAGGGAGATGTAGACAGAATTAGGAAATTCAGGTAGCTTCAACTGCACTGCTAAGGTTCTAGGGAGGCAAAGAGAGAGGTATACATTTTATGTGTTACAGCTTACATGTGTTATATGTATCCTTGTAATCAACAAGCATTTCACTATTTTAAATCACTTAAGTCACATGTTTGGGTACATGTGCCCAACCATGAGCTTCTCTGGGTTGGGAACAAGTCTCATCATGAGTGGGAAATGGAGTCTAGCTTGCAGGTGTTCTGTACATGCTTGTTACAATGTAAGTGACAGAGGAGCTTACCAAGTACAACAAGGGTATGAGTTGCCAGTCTTCACGCTTGCTCTCCCTCTTTCTAGAACAGTCTTTACACTTGCTCTCCCTCTGTCTAGATGAGTTTGCCATCCTCTCTTCATTACCTTACCACCAGTCAAACCCTTTCATCCTGCCCAAGCCCTTCCCACCCATCACTTCTCCATATTAACACCTCTTACTCTGGAAAATTCTTCTATGATCAGCTCTCCCCACTCATATGCCAGGAAAAGACATCCCCCCCAGCCCAGCACACACAGCTCACAGAAACCATCTCAGACTGCTATCTGGGGATCTACATTTTCAACATTTCTACAAAATTTCTGAGAGCAAGAAAGCTGTAAGACCTCTGCTACACTAAGTTTAGAACACAGGAATGGCATCCATTTTGTTCTACAGTAGCCTGTCTAGCAGGCAGTAGACACCATCTATCAACTGAATGAAAGAATGTATGCAGTTTACCATTTACTGTTTAGTCTTTTTGTCCTCTATTGTCACTTGCAAGTAGATAAGTGGTAGTTGATATCAAAGACAAGAAAAGCTATTAAGAGAAATATAAAACTGAAAAGTCCATTAATTTTTAAAACTGAACAATGCACCACCAGTAGAAAGGACTGCAGTTTGAAAACTAGCATGCTATGGGGCTCTTAAAATTGCCAGTTAATTTCTTGTGGGGTATCAATGGCTCATTCATACAGCTGAAGGCTAAATGGCGGCTCTTCTTATGACCTTTACCTTTTCCTAATGCACTAGAAACACCAACTGCCTTTTGTGTTCAAAGTCCTTATAAAGCATATTGCCCAAATTAGAAATAATCTGAATTAATGTTACCTTAAAAATTCCTTTATGTTCTTTAATATGTTTCCTTTATGAAAAGTAACTAGTCTATCTAAAACATTGTTATTTTTAAGTAGTCAGTTTGATCCTCTTTCCCAACAAAGATTTTTATTTCTTTCTTCTAACTCCTACTCCTACTTGTCGCCACAATAGTCCCACAAATATTTTATACCCTGGGTCTGACCACGTCCAGCGCTTTTCAGATCTGAAACAAGAAGCAGCTGAACCATGTTTCACAGGCTTTTGTCTTTTCTCATTTAAAGAAAACACACTGGGAACCTCTTAAAAGATTTCCATGGAATCATCAGTTCTCTATAACGTTCAGAGGTGAGTAATGTCCTCATGCAAATCGGCTGCCTTTGCTCACAGGTGGATTACACTTCTATCAGCCACTGTTGCCTCTATAGCCTTAACACCTGAATGGAATTGTCAGGAGGAGAAACATTCTCATTTTTTGTTCCATAATTTTATCTGCGTAATTCTGAGAAAATATCTCCCATTACTTCCTTGACTCCTGAATTTTTTAATTCTGTTCCCTGAAGATAAATTTCACTCTTTTCTGTTGCCCATAAGCATATTGTGTTACACTTCCGAGTTAAATCATATTTCATATAGACCTACTTCCTTCCAGTCCTTACAAAAATTGTTTATTAACTTAGTTCCTTCATTAATCCATTAATTTTATTCACTCATAAATTTGTTAAATAATGTAATGCAGTCATACATGCCAAGCAAAGGTCTGGGCACCAAGAAGTCAAAGAAGATAAATGTCCCTGCACTCAAGCAGCTAATATATTTTGGTGAAAAAAAAACTATTTCTTTTTCTCCATCCTTAGTGCTTCCTTCTTTCCTATCATCCTGTCCACATTTTCCTATAGATATTTCTTTAGGCTCTTGAACTACGTCTATTCCAAATGTACTTTGAATGGCTCTTAATAGCTTCCTAAGGCATTTTCCTTGCCATGAATCCTAAAAGGCAAAGGTACCTTCACTTCTTTATATTATGCAATTTATCACTGCCCTTTTCCTCTTGTAACATCATCTTTTCCTTCCAAAATTGATTACTATGTTTAAACACCTTTCTTATTTTATACTCAATTATAAAGTTTGCTTAAAAGACCATGACTTGCTCTCTTATTTAAATACTCTGCTTTGAAATATTCTCATTCTATCAATTTTCGTTCCTAGGCTAAGATTTTCTCTCTACATCATTCTACAGAAAGCTTTCATTTTTGTTGAGGAGACGTGTATCAATCTTGTTTCTCTGTATTTCTTATGCATTAAAACACCTCTTTCAGTCCTTATTTCTTAGCGATAAAAACATCAAGTACTTACTACATGCCAAATATTGCTCTAATATGATATTTGCTCTACATGATATTGAATTTAATCCTTACGACCCTTTAGAGACAAGTAGCATTATCCTTATTTTACAGAGGAGGGACCTAAGGCACAGAATGACGGTGGAACTTGCCAACTAAAGGCAGAGTCACAATTTGGATCCAAATGGTCCGGCTTACAAGTCTCTGCCTTCCCTTACCCGTTATGCTATGCTGCCTCTACAATGTGGAGGAAAAGACAACTCATCCTTTCCCATCCCATGTGCCACAAGAAAATCTTTTTGCTCCAAACATCTACTCTGATGTTACTGGGGGGATAACGGTTTAAATAAGCAGCCTTGTTTCCCAAAGAAATGTATACAGTCTTTCCTCCATAAAACTTCACAGGGGCTGGGCACAGCGGCTCATGCCTGTAATCTTAGCACTTTGGTAGGCCAAGGCAGATGGATCACTTGAGTTCAGGAATTCGAGAGCAGACCGAGCAACATGGCAAGACCCTGTCTCTACAAAAAAAAAAAAAAACAAAAAAAAAACCAGCCAGGCATGGTGGCAAACACCTATAGTACTGGCTACTCGGGAAGCTGAGGCAGGAGTAGAGCCTGAGCCCAAGAAGTCGAGGTTGCAGTGAACCATGATCCCACCACTTCACTCCAACCTCAGGGACAGGGTCAGACCCTGTCTCAAAAAAAAAAAAATTTACAGAAAACACTGCCAGCCTAAGAATTTCAACACATTAATACTAACAGATCTTTCTTTCCACAAAAGAAACTCAACAGCTTAATATACTTACCTTTTAATCCCTCTCCTTTAGTTTGGTATTTACCTTATCTTTTAGCTTACCATTATTTCTCCAGCATTACTTGGTTTTTCTTTTTCTTGGGGGCTACATATTATCAGGATATTATATATAACTCTGCTTCTCTTCCAGACTATCACCTACAGAAGCCTAGGCAGGTTATACGGTGGTTTCTTCTGCCTTCTCCTTCCCTCTCCACTGCTTCTTCTGGTTTTGAGTTGCTTCTTCTCCCTGCCCCCGCCCCCTTCAGCAAATGCTTATTAATCACCACGCCTGGACCAGGTGGCATATAAAACACCAAATAGATAGGGCAGTTGAAATAAATATCCTGTGTTACCAGCACCCAAACTCCTAGTCAAGTAATGAACAATCCCCACAAAATCCCTGACACTGTGCTCTTGTGGTATCTCACTTGATCCCTATTAATGCTAGTAAGTGGCTCCCTACTTTGTCTCTTGTAGTTCCCCCATATCCCCATAACTCCAGTTTATACCCAAATGTGTCCCGTGATAATCTAAACTGCCGAAGCACGCTATCATTAACCGTTGGCACTAATTGATAGTTCTTAGTATATCTTTATTGTGTGCAGCAATGATAGTAAAGATAGCATTTCTCAGGTTTTCAATAAATATTTCCTTAAAAATAAACGATACTCCTAAAGTGTTCATTAATAGAAGTATTGTTTTGTTTTATTTTCTACTTAAATGAAAACCTTTTTATTCTAGTGATTTTATTATCAAGACTTCCACAATAAAAATAGTAGGTGATCTCTTACCGACTTCTTCAAGAAAGCTTTCCTCAGTGGTAAGAAAACTTTTCCCAAATTTTATTTTCTGTCTTCCTTCCTTTAGTCTCTGCTTCTCCTGCTGACCACTTAACCATCTCCATCTTCGTATAAGCTGTAGGGTATTTGAGACCTAACAAGCTTTGTGGTAAGAGTGAAACTTGTAGGCAATTAAACATTTGAGCCCCTTCCTGGTGTGTAGTAAAAAAATAAGGTTAAGGTAGTTTGAATCTATGAGTATCACATGAAGGTGAGAACTGTATGGACCATAGATTCCTAAAAACATTAGCTCAACATTACTGATGATAGAATTAGCAGAACCAAAGCCCAAAGTCATTTTAGTGATCTTTGTTTTCCAAAATATCTACCAATTAAAAATAAGTGACTTTTGAGTTGAGTAATTTCATCTGTCATTGATTTCTGTGACAATGTCTGATCCCTGACATTGCCAGCTTTATTTCTGCTAGTTATTCAAATTAGATTTCATAAGTCCATCTAAAGTTTCCCTTTTATGGAGAAAGGCGATGGTCATCAAGTTCAAATTTCCCACTTTTACTCAAGAAATATCAAAACTTTCATTTCACACTTCCATGGCAAAACTTAGAAACTCCACCATTCATTCAACCTACAGCAGTAGGCCTAAGACAAACAGGGTGAAAATGTACAAGAGGATGTCTGCTCCAGAATCAGAAAGACATCCCTTTACAGCCCAGTGCTGTTTTTAAGTGAACATCTACACAAACAGAAAATAATCATAGCTCGATACAAATGTCTACCATTTGTAGTTGAAGAAAAATCCAATGTGCTCATTTTTCTTCTTTTAACAGTGATATATGAACATAGTAATTTTATTTGTACACATGAATATCTTACAAAAGTAAATACACTGTTTTAGGGTAATATGGAAAGTTATGTGTTATTTCAAAGATAAACTTCTGACATCTGAGTATCAGATCCTCTACCTGTAATAGGTGAGATACAATTTCCTCATGAGATATAATCAAATCCTTAGAAATACATTTTTAGTTCACCTTAGTTTTCTCAGGTGTACCGGCTTCTCTCCAATTAAGCATTTAAGCTTCAGTAATTTCTCAGTTCAGGTGCTTTCTTTTTCATACCCTACTTTCTGTGTCTTTCAATTATACTTTCTATTTCCAGGATATCTGACATGATTCTCTCAGAAGAGAAGAACATTTTTCTTTATAAAAAGTTATGTCAGAGAGACAGAGACTGATTTACTCTAAGTCTCCATTTATTAGCAGTTCTGATTGCTAAAAAGGTGTCCTTTTAAACCACCTGGATCTCATTCATTTAACAAACAAGAAGCACCTGCTACAGGCTAACTGCTTTCCTAGGTGCCGGGATTATACAAGTGAACAAGAGTTGTGCCTTCAAAGAGCAATCAGTCTAGTAGGGGAGTCAGACTCATAAATCAATGAATAAAATATGGTGTCATGAGTGCCATATGAGAGGTCAGCCTAAATGCTACAGAGACCCCATGGAGAGGGCAACTTACTCTGTCTGCCTAAAAATGGATGTTTTATCTCAAAGACATAGGAACTGGTTCTTCAAGTATGAATAAAAGTTATCAGGTGAAAAATAAAAGGATATTCCCAGAAAAGGAAATAGCATATGCAAGGCAATGAAGTTGTAAAGAATATGATGTGCTCAGGGCATGATGAGTCACTTGGTTTGATTTTGGGTCAGTGTGCATAAGACAGACTGTTAAGAAGTCCAAAAGGGAGATTGAGCCAATAGACAAAGGAAGGGTGATTCAAACATTCCAAGTAATCCAGTGGCTAGTGGACCTACATTTCTGAAAGATAATTTTGGCAGTATTTATCACCGAACTGGAAGGAGAAAGGACAGACGACAGACCCATCACAAATTGGGAGTTTGTGCATGTGAATTAAAAACACAAAAGGCAGAAGAATGAAAATAATGCTAAGGTGTCCTGCTACTAGCAGGTCCTAAAATAGCTGATAAACCCTACTTCTCCTTCACCATAATCTTAGGTGTAGCTTTTTCTCTAATTTTGAGGTTCACAGCCACAAGAAAAACTAATGTTTCCAAAACTTAATGGATATAGGAATCATCTGGGCATCTTGTCAAAATGCAGATTCTTATTCAGTATCTCTTGAGAAGGAAAGGAGCTGAGATTATAGATTTTTAATAAGCTCCCAGGAAATGCCAATGCTGTGAGTCCATGGACCACACTTTGAGTAGCATGTCATAATGAGTCAGTTAGATTTGCTGCCCTTTCTTAAGAAGTAACTTCACAATGAAAACTGAATACTTGAACATCACTGTTGATTGGATGGATATAAGGAAGCATGTATATTTGTTGTCTAATACCACTTAAGTGATATGACACACTGGCTAAGCATGTGCGGTGAATGAAAAGACTATGGTCACCTCTCGTAGCAGGTGTAGTGTCCTCAGTGCCAGAGTATCCATCTTGTAAACAAAAGTTGTCAACAGTTTAAAATCTCTAATTGGTTCTGGTAATCATATCAAAGTTCATTTTCAGATTTATGTGGCCATTTCTGATAGAAATTAAAAGTATCAGCCAGGCACCATAGCTCACGCCTGTAATCCCAACACTTTGGGAGGCCGAGGCGAGTGGATCATGGGGTCAGGAGTTCAAGACCAGCCTGGCCAAGATGGTGAAACTCTGTCTCCACTAAAAATTCAAAAATTAGCTGGGCATGGTGGCAGGCACCTGCAATCCAGCTACTTGGGAGGCTGAGGCAGGAGAATTGCTTGAACCCAGGAGGCAGAGGTTGCGGTCAGCCGAGATCATGCCATTGCATTTCAGCCTGGGCGACGGAGAGAGATTCCATCGCAAAAAAAAAAAAAAAAAAAAAAAATTGATCAGAAAGTATATGTTCCTAGCAGAGATGATCTTTAATGACTGCTACTATAGTAATGCAGTTTTAATGTTAAATGGCTTGGTTACTGCCAAGAATATATGGCATTAAACAGAAGACCTTCATTTAGTCTATCATTTCAGATTTTACATATTGACCCTCTAACTAGAGCAGAACCATCTGTAAAGATGATGTAGCTACAGCTCTCTGAAATAGTCAACATCACCTACCAGAAATGTAATGCAGGAGGAGGGTGTTAACAATACATCTTGATTCTGAATGCTTTACTTTCCTTCTAAGGGAGCAACTTTACCTGAATTTCAAGCTTTCCTTTCATCATTTTCCTGGTGCACTGTGACACAGAGGGTGTGAGGTAATTTTATGCACTCCATCTAAAAGCATCAGTTCCCTTTTTCATTGACCAATCCATGCTGCTTCACACAAAGGAGACATATTGGTGATTTTTCTGGTGAAGTACAAATCAAGACTAAACAAAAGCAATTCATTCCAAATCAGGACCTAGCCCTGAGCTGGAGAAACTTAGATGTCCCTTGATTGTTGCAAAAGCAATCACCATTTTTCTATCTTGTTTTCCCCACTCCTCCACTAAAATAATGACAAAAAATATTAAAATAACTGTGAAAGTGAGAAGTAGTGGAGTGGAAAGTATTTTTGTCTTATGTATCATTTGATCTAAACTCCTTTAAGAAATAACAGCAGTGGAAAAAAAACCAAATCCCCTTAAAAATAGAGAGTACTAAAAAGCTATTCATTTAAGCTTGCAAAATTTGGTCCTAACCTAAAATAAATTTGCTACATTTTCATGCAATTTATTTGCAATAGAACACTTTAAGTAACATTACATGATACCAACTGCTTGCCTGAAACTTGTGAAGTTTTCCTGGTATATAGTAATACTTTACTAAGATGTTTCAGAACATAAAAAGCAAAATCAATGCTGGAAAAAAAAATGTTCTTTTTGTTCTAGGGTCTGTGTTTGGAAAATATTGCCATGTAGCATTTATGGTAACAGCTGTACGGTTAAACTTTAGGCACAAACTGAACTGCAGAGGATCTGCTGCATAAATAAAATCCCCATGGCAACTAAATGTGCTACTAGATAACAGAGAAAAAAGGATTTATGTGTTTGCTGAGCTGTCTTGCCCTAAAGGAATTCTCCAGGCAAACGCAGGCCACCTGCCACATGTTATATTAAGCTCAGCCTTCTGGACTTATTTTCAAATCCACAGCAAAAAGGTCCAACTACTTTTATTTGGAAGTTTCATTGTTCTTTATTCCCAGTCCCTCCAAAAATAAACAATTTATTTTTCAACTTGCCTGCTATATTTTGCCCTGGATACAAAAGATAATTAATGAATTTGTTTGTGCTCCTAAACATTTTGTTGATCTTACTGAAATAACAAGCATATGTATAACAAAAAAGTTGTTTTAATTTGTAGATAGAACTTGCCTATCCCATATAAGGCAGACTGTATGGAAAAAGCACAGTGGTTAGTGAGGATATTTTGAAGATTACCACATAAGAATGTGACCATAAGGATAAGCATTTTCTGTAAATTTATTGGAAAACATAGGTAGAGTTACTTTCTTCCTGAAGGAGAATAGGGCTATAAAAACATTCCAGAATTTTGTTATAGTGTTATTAAATCAATCAACTTTAAAATAATTACTTAAAATGTTTCATTTTTTTCCTTTTAAGTGTACTTTCCCACCTCCAATCCCCATATCATATCTAAAGATACTATTGATACTACTGCATGTTTATATTAATGTGGATAAAATTGCAATATTATATAATAATATTAAAGTATTTTTGAGTATACAAAAATACAATGTGATACATACTATTTGAACTGAGAGAAAAAAAAGACAAAAATTATGTGAGAGTCATTCAACATAATTCTTTACAAGAAAAGGGAAAACTAGACTGGAAATATGCTCCCCCAAACTTGAGATTAACTTATGTGAACATTGACCTTGATGCAACAATGAAAGCCTTCTCATCTGTGAATAATTATAACTATTATCTATTCCTCAATCCTGCCTAAATTGTAGACATAGAGGGAATATTTAAGCTTCTTCTGTATTGGTTAATATGGAAGTGAAAGGGGAAAATTAGTCACTGACACACAAAAATGTCAAAGAAGATTTTGACAGAAAATAATCAATTTGCTGCTTTCATGTACTTCTGGTGACATACACTCATTATGACAAAAATTATTTCCAGGTATTTACTAATACCAGCGGAAATATCAATTATGACTTTACTAAGTAAAAGACACAAATTTCTATTAAATAAGTTTACAATTTCAGTAAGATCTTTGTTCTGTCTCAGAAATGTATGGCCTTTTACAGGTAGATTTCCACACAGCATCTAAGGAACAAGCAAGTCTTCAAAAAGGCTTTTGATTTTTGCAAAACACAAATCTGGCTACTCTGCAATACAATCAAACCTAAATCACCATAGCGAGACACACCATTAACGCTGTACTCTTTGGCTTACACAGAGCAACACTCGCCACCCCAGCTAATGTAAACATTTCAGCAGCAAGGTTATTTCTCTGTCATGAGTAAATGCTTATTAGGAACAGCAAGTGACACCTTCAGCAGAGGCAGAGTCCTCAGGTATGCTTCCCAGCAGTCAGTTTCAGGTAAGTCTATGAAGTATAGCCATAGCTCTCAAATAGAGTTTGACTATGATCCTCAGTTGAATCCCTTGTAGCCATGAATCTCCCTCCTCCCCACATTACTATATAAAAATAATGCTAGGCCAGGCACGGTGGCTCAAGCCTGTAATCACAGCACTTTGGGAGACCAAAGGTGGGCAGATCACGAGGTCGAGAGATCAAGCCTATCCTGGCCAAATGGTGAAACCCCGTCTCTACTAAAAATAAAAAAGTCAGCTGGGCGTGGTGGCACACACCAGTAGTCCCAGCTACTTGGGAGGCTGAGGCAGGAGAATCACTTGAACTGGGGAGGTGGAGGTTGCAGTGAGCCGAGATAGCACCACTGTATTCCAGCCTGGTGACAGAGGAAGACTCAGTCTCAAAATAAAAATAAAATAATGCTAAACAGATGCTTTTGAATGTCCCCACCACCAAGAAATGATAAATGCATGAAGTGATGGTCATGCTAAATAAATACCCTGATTGGATGATTATACAGCATATATGTATGGAAACATCAAATTGTACCCCATAAATATGTACAACTATAATGTGTCAATTTTTAAAAAATAATGCTGTAATACTAATGGATTAGAGAGGAATGTACATAAATTATAAAGAAAGAACATGCTTTTTATGTGATACTCTATTACAAAGCAATGACCTATTAAAAACCTTCTAAAAATCAGTGTTTATTAATACTTTGGCCACAGGTCCTATACCAAAATACCACTTTTCCTCCTAGGCAAACAGTTGGACTACATGTTGCAGCTTGCCTTGAAATTGAATGTGACCATGTGACTGAGTTCCAGCAGACAGAATATGAGCAGAGCTGGTTGTGTGCTGCTTCTGGGCCTGCTCCATTATAATCTTCCCCAGGTGACCCGGGTGATGAGTGAGTGGGGAGGGTATAACAGGCACCACTCAGAGTGATTCTGCCACTCTAGAAGCCTGGCACAACTTCTGTCAGTTTGGAGAAGCAGTAAATTCATGTCCACCAGTAACATTCATTTGGGAAAATTCTGAAAATAAAAAACTCTTGTGTTAAGCTATTGAAATTTTAGGGTTTGTCAAAGCAGCTAGCACTGCTGTAATATAGCACTTATCTTAGTAATGCTAAGTTATTTAGTAGGAAGAAATGCATAAGAAGCCTATCAAATAACTTGGAAGGAGGTTAAATATATATACATACATCTATATTTCAAAAGTAAACTTACTTAAATTTGATTCCAATTTGAATTACAACACATGCTTATCCTGAAGTTCTTGGGAAGTTATGCAAATTAGCACATACACCATTCCTAAGCAAAATTGGCTCTTGTTATAAAATGAATAAAGGGTAGCTTCACAAAGAACAGATAGTGGCATGTTTACTGTTTAACTTCTAAACTATCAGCTAATTATATATGGAGATAGTTCAGTAAAACATTGAGATATAATCCCTTTGTGACCCAACTGGGAAGCTGCTCTCACTGAGCAGTGCGGCATTTTGAGTGATTTCCTCCAAAAATCCACTAAAAGGCACCCAAGCAGCTTACAACAGATTTTAAAGCTGACTCCTTTTTCCTTTTTTAAGAGAAATAACAATTTGGATGAAGCTCCCATCTGTGTATTGCAAATAATGGAGGCCGAAACATGACTGTTGAAGTACTTGTGAGGGACCTTGGAGTCTCCTAAAACATGGAAGTCTGTTTTCTAGAAAAGACATTTTAAAGTCTATAAAATAGACTTTAATTTACAAATCAAGGAGCTATCATGATGACTCCTCCATAACAGTGATTTGGGCCAAATCATCACGTAGATGTAAGTCACCTTCATAGAATTTTCCATATTTGTTTTTGTTATAAACCACTGCACATGGAAACCAAAATCTCTAACAAACCAAATCCCTGATGGATTGCATATATGGCCAAGATAGGTCGATGAACATCTTATAGAAAAACAGTGAACAATTTTTGAAGTATTGTTATGTTTAGGTAACACATACGGATGGTTTCTATCTCAATACTATGCATTTCTAGGTACTTTCTTTACTCAATGTCTCTAGTTAAGGTGCAACACCTCATAGGACACACACAATCCTTTTTGTAATCACATCATTTTACCCTACCAAAAAAGCTGGCGATCCATCATAATCTCAGACACAGAAAAGATGTCTGATGACATCAGCATTATATGCTCACCTTGTGAATTTTTAAACAAACATATAGTCACACACATTGAGCAAAAGCATGATTGGGTACATGTCCTCTCTTTCTGATCTCTGGGAAGACAAGCCTGAACTCATTGCAGCTCCCTCCTTCCTAATCCTTACTTTCCTAAACCTTTGAAACTTAGTTTCTAATCCTTTCACTGTGTTGAAACGTTTTGCTCGAAAGTCCCAAATCAACTACCAAGTATCAAAGTGAACAGTCTTCTTTCCGTCCACAGTCTACAGGACCTTCCTCCAATCCCTTTCCCATATTAACCTTTTCCTTAATAAGCTTATGGCACTCACAACAAAGACTGGCTCATGATAAGCACTCAATAACGTTAGTGATGTTACAATGATTATTTGTTCTTGAGATTCTATTTTATCATGTCTTCCTTTGAGTAGGAATCCTTCTATTCCATCCTACTTGGTTTGTTGAGGTCATGAACTTCTCCCACCTTCTGAAGTCAACTTTCCCACAGCCCATTTCCTCAGGCTGATTTTCATTTTTATTATAGATTTTTGCATCTTTTAATTACAGCATTGTAATCTACCCTAATCCATATAAACTCCCTAGATATTGCATATTCTATTGTTAAGACTTTTTTTTTATATTAGAAGCTGCTGCTTTAATTTCTTGACTTGTAAGCCTTCTTGGTTTCTCTTCAGCTACTATAAATGTCAAACTGGATCTTGTCAATAAGTAGAGTTTAACATGACCACCACATATAAGGCAAGCCCAAAATATCCCTGCTCAAAACTCTCATTGCTGCAGCATGAAGTAAATGTAAGCCTCAAAAGGAGAAGGTTGTTCTCATCTGTTGATTGCATTTATGTGCTTGCATTTCCCAATTATTACTGATGACTCTTATAAGAAGTACCCTTTCAGTAACCACGAAGTTTGTCAAATACCCAAGTCTCTCATAAGGCAGTAACCTTACAACATATTAGTGTCCCACAGATTCTCAGCAGCACAGCGTCATTCTGCTTGAATCGATATGCATTTGGTTTCAAACGCCTTTCAGCACATGAATCCCGGGAAGCAGCAGAAGAATGTTGTGCTGAATAACATTAAAAAGTTAGGAACTAGGCCAGGCATGATAGTTCACGCCTAGAATCCCAGAAGTTTGGGAGGCCGAGGCAGGGGATCACTTGAGGCCAGGAGTTTCACACCAAGCTAGCCAACACTGTAAAACCCCATATCTACTAAAAATACAAAAATTAGCCAGTTGTGGTAGCACATGCCTGTAATCCCAGTTACTCAGGAGGTTGAGGCACAGGAATCACTTGAACCCAGGGGGCAGAGGTTGCAGCAAGTCAAGATTGTGCCACTGCACTCCAGCCTGGCCAATAGAGCAAGATTCTGTCTCAATTGAAAAAAAAAAAAGAAAAGAAAATTTAAGAAACTGTTCAGGTATTCAACAATGTGTTTTTTTTAATGATTCAGAGTAAATTCAAACTAACCCATCTCTTTTATTTTGGGAAACCTGTACATTAATAATGGAATATTAACACTACAATAGAGTTCCTGGGGATATAAATTATAAAGTGAGTTGGTTTGCTTTGTGAATTACTACAGCAAATTTAATCCAAGATGATAATAGAGCTATTTGTTTTTTAAAGAATTCCAGCTTATTCTTTGTAAAAACCTGAATTCTTATGAAGCAACTGTGCCAGTTATTAGGCTATTGTTATCAGCCTCAAAACCACTGTTGTATGCTCTGCCCTGTATGCTGGGCCGAGACTTGGCCAACTACCTCTGGGTCCCGTGAGCGGCTCCCTATCAGGCTCTGCTGTACGGGGACTAAAGGGAGACTGCATGCCTGACAGGAAGAAGGGCCTTGCTCCCTTCGGGTTTTCTGCCCGGTTCAGTGATATCACCCCAGCAATTTCTTCTCCCCAGCAGTGGCAGAGCCTTCCAACAGTGGCAGCTGAATTCAGTTTGCAGTTTTTCCAACACTTGCAGGATCAGCCTCATCCCTCTCCTCTTCGGAGACAAACTGGCCAAAGTCCCTCTTCAGAGGTCTGAGTTCAGTCTCTCCTCTCCATCCCTCAGTTTTAGCAATCCCAACCTCTCTCTTGTTTCATGTAGTCCTGAGGGTAGTGCCTGCTTCCCACAACTGCTATGTCAGCAGGCTCATTTTACCCTTTCAGTTATTATCAATAGTTATCAACATAAAACCTAGTTAGCAATTCTTTATATTAAATTCTCTGGCTTCAAGCAGCTGTTGTGGTTCCTGTCCCTTGACTGGACCTAGAGATACAGAAATGTGCATTTGGTTTCAAATGCCTTTCAACATATGAATGCCAGGAAGCAGTAGAAAAAACATTGTGCTGAATAGCATTCAAAAGTTAGGAACTGTGCAGGTCTTCAACAAAGTATTTTTTAATGATGCAAAGTAAATTCAGACTTTGCACATCCCATTTAAGCTTGCATTTCCCAATGTATATTCTAATGATTATTAGTACTGTAAGGTACCCTTAAAAAACTGAAAAGGTTTTTGTGTTCAAAAAGTTAGTAAGACAGCATATCACAGCCCTCCCATAGAATACCACCATGAAATTTAGCAACGAGCTAGTTAAATGCTTTAAGAAGTTCTACTATAAAAACTGTTTAACAAATGTTTTCTAAACTTTCATCAAACTGGAAACCTTCTTTTAAATAACTTTTTAATACTGTGGAACTTGAGTTCAGTAGAACACACTTTGGAAAATGGTTACTCATTGCATATTAAATTTAAAACTCTGTCAAATCATTTTACACAGGCAGATCATAAAATATCAGTCATATATAAAAATGTGCAGGCTAATTATTAAGATCATTTAATATCTCAGGTATTCAAATAACCTATTAATTAAATAAATTGAATTATTCAGGTCTTGAAATCATTTCTGTAAAACAGAATTTGTCACTCAATATGTTGTAAATATATCAGCAAAATACTATTACTGAGAGGTCTTGGCCAGGACACAGAAGTAGTCTCCTTATAAGAAACTGGTGTTATAGTTGTATTTAAATGTTCATCTACTTGTATTTATAAATATTAAAATTGACATCCACCTGTAGTCCCAGCTACTCAGAAGGCTGAGGTGGGAGGATCATTTAAGCTCAGGAGGCAGAGGTTGCAGTGAGCTGCACTCCAGCCTGGGAGACAGAGCAAGACCCTGTCTCAAAAAAAAAAATGACATCCAAATTATAGATAAGAGATAATGTGGATAAGGCTGTACACATGTAAAAATGAAAAACATAAATGCATTGCTAAACAGTGATAAAGTCCATTCCAGTTTAATCTGTGCTCAATATGATATCTGAGACAAAATCAACTTTATCATTACACTCTCACCACAAGAAGCCCCAAATTGCTCAAACATATCAACAAACATGCAGAACTGAATATATACTATAGGAAAATTACATTACTTTTGCAATACCAAATGCAGTATTTTACCAAAGATATAAACTACACTGGAGTCTCATTTCAATATTTCCCAGTATACTAATACTTGGATAGACTGCAGATTTCATTCTATGAAGTGTAAACCCCAGAAGCTATAAAAATATAAAACAGGATTTTGGAGAATATCTGCTGGGGGTAGGCACTGAGCTAGGGTTATACACAAAATTTAAATTTTTGCCAGAACAAAAAACCAAAATGAACCAAAAAAAAAAAAAAAAAACCCTGCAAGCTTAATAGTATCACCCCCATTATAGAGATGAGAAAACTGAGGTTCAAAGGTTTACAAGTTTCCTCTAATCAGTCTATTTCTATTTGTTGGAATCAGAATTTGACATTGTATTCTAACCTCATGCTCAGTTTAGAAAGTAGCCCTGCTGTGACACAACCCCAAATTCCCATGGGACTTTGAAATGGCAAATGATTGTGGTAATATAGAGATATTCCACTACACTTCAAAACTGTTTCAGGCAATGTGTTTCTTTATTATTACTAGGAATAGTTTATTGGACTTTGTAATAAATCAAATCAGGATTGTAAAGAAAACAAGATAAAAGAAAATCTTCTTCACAAACACATAAAAAACAGTATAAGTTTTACTCTAACTTGATCTTTGTTAGATGCGATCACATAAAATACTCTACCAATAGATATGACAAATGCACTTTATATTTCAATGTGTCAAACCATTTCAATGCTCTGAAACTATGTTGAAGCTGGCAGGCAAGCAGACTATATTAAATTTTTCTCTGGAATCGACTTCAATTCTAGACTGAATTATTGGAATTTTAGTGACCCTAAAAAAGGCTGTCAGAAATGATATTCAACACAGAGCTTTCAAATCTAATGCTCTATTACACATACTTCACATAAAATAATATAGTTTCAATATAAACAAACCAGTCAAAAACAACATTCTATTTGTTCTTGTAATTTTGTACACATTTTGATATTGATTTGTCACAGCAGATTTTAAAATGTATTTGCTTCTTAAAAGAAAACTCACAGCATCTATTTCATAATTCAATAGTTCATCTGGATATAATACAGTCATAATGTTTGCCTAAAATGGATTTTTTGTTGTTTGCCTATAATCCTAGCACTTTTAGAGGCTGAAGCAGTTGGATCAAGAGGTCAGGAGTTTGAGATCAGCCTGGCCAACAAAGTGAAACCCCGTCTGTACTAAAAGTACAAAAATTAGCCTGGTGTGGCAGCAGGTGCCTATAGTCCCAGATATTCAGGAGGCTGAGGCAGGAGAATGGCTTGAATCCAGAAGGCAGAGGTTATAGTGAGTCGAAATTGTGCCACTGCACTCTAGCCTGGAAACAGAGCGAGACTCCGTCTCAAAGAAAAAAAAATCAGAACAATAAATAGATGGCTAATAGCTATTATCAGGCCTGGATTTCTCAAAACTACTTTTTTGGTTTTTTGTACATAAACAGAATTGTCTCAAGTGATTCTCATTAACACAAAACTAGTAGCACTAAGAATCCAATCAGTGAATGAGGAGATGGCTTGTCACCCTTCTCTAGTTTTGGGAGGAGGACAGTCTTCTTTCACTGCAGATAGCCTTTAAAAATAACAATTTATGGCTGGGCATGGTAGCACACGCCAGTAATCCCAGCACTTTGGGAGGCTGAGGTGAGCAGATCACGAAGTCAATAGATTGATTCCATCCTGGCCAACATGGTGAAACCCCATCTCTACTAAAAATACAAAAATTAGCTGGGTGTGGTGGCATGTGTGTGTAATCCCAGCTACTCCGGAGGCTGAGGCAGGAGAATCACTTGAATCTGGAATGCAGAGATTGCAGTAAGCTGAGATCACACCACTGCACTCTAGCCTGGGAAACAGAGCAAGACTTTGTCTCAAAAAAAAAAAAAATTACAAAGCAATTCACTCCTGAATTTATTCTATTATTTCAGAGAATCAAAAGCATATTGTATGTGAATCTATGTTATCACCATCATTTCTACTGCTTACTGTCTAACACAGTACCAGTACCATGTTCCTGGCAAACAACATTAAATCTCAGTAAGCGTCAATATAAGAGAATTACAGAATAAAATGGAAAGCCAATTTGCTAACCCATAAACTCATCCTTTTAAACTTCTGCCATTTTGTAGAAAATATGCTTTTTCTCATTGCAGCACTATTCATAATAGAAAAGACATAAAATCAACCCAGGTGCCCATCAATGGTGTATTATATAAAGAAAATGTGGTACATATACACTATGGAATATTACCTGGCCATAAAAGAGAATAAAACTGCGTTTTTTGCTGCAACATGGGTGCAGCTAGAAGCCAATATCCTAGGCAAACTAAAGCAGAAACAGAAAACCAAATACTGCATGTTCTCATTTATCAGTGGGAGATAAACACTGCATATATGTGGACATAAACAGGGGAACAACAGGCACTGGGAGCTATTAGATGGGGAGAGAGGAAGAGGCTAAGGACTGAAAAACTGCCTGTTGGGTACTATACTCACTACCTTACCTGGGTGACAGATTCATTCATACTCTAAATCTCAGCATCACGGAATATACCTTTGTAACAAACTTGCACATGTACTCTCTGATTCTAAAATACAAATTGGGTGGAAAAGAAAATATATTTTTTCACAGTGCATAAAGCCTTAAAGATCAGATTCAATTTTGGGATTATTCAACCCTGTAATACCAAAAAAAAAAAAAGTCATAAAAACCCAGGGTAGAGAGTTCAGCTCAAGAGAAGGTCTGGTTAAATGCACAGCTGTGTCCTGGTAAACAGGGAGCACCCACCCAACAGCCTTTATTCTGACCAGAAGACACAGAAGAAGTGACAATACAACAACCAGTGACACTCAAAGGGAAGTAACAGCCCATGGTCCCCTAACCCACTTCAGAAGTAAATGCAAGTATAAACAAACCAATGCATGCACACACACATATCTATTTTCAGATGTGTCATTGCAAGATATTCATTATATTCACAGTGTTAAGGGAGAAAGTCCATCTGCCTAGTAGCATTCCGAATTGAAACATTAGGAAATCATGTGGTATTCTCGGTTTTATCATAATTTATAATACAAACCAAAACAAGTTGTTTAGACTTCCTGCACATCAGTTCTGCGGTGAATAGATCATGAATATCTGCCTCTTCGAAATATGCCCTGGAAGTAAAATGATCTTTAAAAATTGTAGATTATTGTTCTAATTAGCTTGTACTTAAAGATAACAGCTTTTCTCCTCGTTTAACAGCAAGTCTCCAGTGGCAGACTAAGGAGGTCTTAGTCACAATTTTTCAAAAGGTTCAACTGATTAGTCAACCACTTTGGTGGGGTAATAATTTGCTTACCCTTTAATTAATCAATTTATTCTGACTCACAAAAAATTTTGACACATAGCAATTCTGAAAATTTTACTCTAGTCCAATTTAGGATCAGCTTGACTCACAAACCTGGGATAAACTCAAACTAAATTAAAACGACTGAAAAGGTGGCATTTAATAGCAGGTTAAGTGGAAACAAAGGCATCTTTTGAATTGCTGCTATTATATTTGAGACAATACTGATAATCAATAAACTAGAGGTAAAATATACTTCTTTTCTTCTCAAAATAATGTCCATCAGCTTTAGAAATTAAAATCAGTTTATCTTATGAAATGATTTTCAAAAATTTGAAAAAAGGAAGGAAAAGTCTATCTTGGATGAATTTGTGGTTTATTAGTATAAAGAAACATTTGGGACTTTGATCACAGCAAGGACATAAGGAGGTCATTCAGTCTAGGCCTTCCTATCTCTAAGAAGCACTGCACTTACAGAAAGCTGGCAAAGTTGAGTTTGTTTCATGTAACTATTCCAAAATCACAGTCAAAAGAGTCAATATATCTTTGATATCCAGGCTTCCAGGGAAGAAGCAACAGACATTTCTCCTCATCTAAGCATCAGTCTTTTAAGTAACTCCTGTGGGAATAATCTTGAAAGACATCATCCATGTCAACCCATCAATCTGATCCATGTCATTACAAGGTTTTTTTTAACTAAGATTTTTGTTTTTGTTATTTTAGGAGCATAGTTTTGATCATTTTTTTCCTAAACAACAATATATGTCTGATATGTATGCCTGAATTATGAACATAGCACCAAATTATTGCAATTAGCACTAATTTGGGACTGATTAACATTAGCTATTGCCTGGTCCTGTAACACATCTGCATATTTATCTAATGTTGCCTGAGTCATTATAACAAGAAGTGGTTTTTGCTGTGCTTTAGTTGCCCATGTAATCTAATTTAAAGATTAGTTAAAACCAGGTAGAGATAACAAGCAGCTGGATAGACAGTTTGAAATGTAAAGGTAGGTTGAGAACTGAACATGTTGTTTGTAAGTCATAAATGCAGACTACCGGAAAAAAAAAGGGGAGGGGCAGAAAAGCAGAAAATCCAGATCATAGGAGCAGCCACCATCACAGTAGTGCTTGCTCTATTTCTTACTACATTTATCTTACTCAGTTTTCTCATCTTTAAAATGGAGTGAATCAGTCATAATTTTGGCTTTTTGATGTTAAAGTTTAATGCTCCTTAGAAGAAATACATTAAGTGACAGAGTAAAGTGTCACTTGGTTATATGTTTAATGTGATTATTTGCATAAATAAATAACTAAAAATTTGCATCTCAGAATTTAACAGTTGGACTATAATCCAATTCGTTTGATGTATGATTGGTGATTTTTAACCTTTACATCTTTTATACAGACATATGGATTACTGGAAGCAAATATATATATACATACACACTTATCCAAGGTAGTAGGTGCTTTCCCACAACATAAACACTCTCTTAGATACACTCCAAGATTTCTAGGTTGGCTAGTAAAACCTTCCTTATGTATCCGCAACAAACTCAGCCCCCATTATCAATGCTGACATGCTTAGTGAATAGCTCCTTCTTTGTAAACTGAACTATGTCTGGAAAGTCAAACCAAACATGAAAATAGGCACCATACTTTAAAAAATCCATACTAAATGCAGAACATACTCAATTGTCTGATAAATTGATTAAAATTGGTGCCACTGAATTGAGTCACTGAAGAGTTTATTTCTGTCACTATATTAACTGTGTAATGTAGCAATTGCACCTAATGAACTTAATGTGGCTTATGGCTATGCACTGCTTCCTCTCAGAAACAAAATCTAAATGTTCCTATGTTTGGCCAACTGGCATCCAACACTACATCAGTAGAGGCACACAAGCCACGAATGTTCCATTCTGGCCTCTGGCTAATACAGTTTTATTTTACATGTTCTCTAAATGCAAGATGTTTGCAGTAAAATGCTCAGTAGTTTTTGAAAATAAAAAGCCACAGAAGAAATTTGTGATTTCTTTTTGACAAGTTCACTACACATAAAATTTCTACAACTCACGATAGTGCAGTTGAAGAGGATTCTCAGAACTAATCACAAATGCAGTAACTTATGGACATTTACACATACGAACTGAAATAAAATCATCCTTTGAAGTAGAAGGAGCATGAAAAGAAAATAAGAACAAGACTTTTACAAATCATGACAACACTTCAATAAATTTGTGGAATGGTACTAAAGCCATACTACAATGCTCAACTCTATATTCAAGGACCTTATTATAAGCAAAGGTGTAAGAACAAGGTCCTTCTGTTATTTACAGAAATGAACTCACCACACAGGGAGATGCAATAGTCTACATTACAGTGAGTCTGCAATGTAGCTAATACCCATGCTGCCTTTCTCCTTTCATGTTCCTTATTGAAGGCAAATGCCATAAACTTTTAGGCATAAATGTGAGCTCTTCTTGTCAACAGCATATTTAAGATTCCAGAAGTTGTATTTTCCCCGCTTTTCCTTTAATGATATATCCCTTCCTCCTTTCTGCCACACAGGAGCTACCTGCCCAGTGCTGTTGTGCTGCAGCTCTACCCTCAATGAACTCAAAAGGCATGACCTCCCTTAAAAGAAGCCTAAATCTTATCATCATTCTTATACCTCTTCTCCAGAAAACACAACAGATCTCTGGACAAAATCATCCTGTGTTTCTGTACAAATGGCTTGAGCTAATCTCTAGGTGAAGCTATTCCAACTCCCTTCATTACTACCCAGTCACTCTCAACACAGCCAAAGTGCTGCTCCTCCATGACTGAGTAGCACCGACCTCAAAATAAAACTTGAAAGTCTAAAGCTGAGGCAATTAAAATTTCACAGTGCAAATAAATCTTGCCAATTGCTCTTTGGCAATATCTTCAAGGACGCTATTTCTCTACAACTGATCATCGTTATAAATGGTATTTAGGACCTTTAACCCCAAGGACACCAAAGCTTGTAAAAGCCTAAATATGTAGAATAAATTCAGCTCAGCAATAACACCACTTAAGTAAACCAGAAATAATATACAGAATAGCACAGAGTTAAAGGCTGATAGTAGGTCTACAGGATGCAATGGCAGAGCTGCTGTGTCCATTGACTTTCAGGTGAGATTGTGACACAGACAAGAACAGGGTGAGGACAGTGGGCTCTGAGACCACCAAAGCTCTTGGGAAAGTAGAAGGGTCAGGAGTTCTACCGACCTGTAGCTGGTCCCCAGGTGGGAATATTTATTTGTCACTATAGCCTGGTTGGCAGAACCACTGAACCAGGGCATGCAGAAGTCACACCATATTCCCAAAATCTTACCTGAATTTTCATTTCACAAAACACATTCCTCATAAGGTATTGGTATGTATACTTTTAGCTTAAAGTCCTTATAAACTTACTACTACTTACCACAATCTTTAGTAGAAAACCCTGTCCATTTGCAAATAAAGGAAGCAGACACTTACTAAATACCAGCAGACTGCTATGCTGAAAGGTAACAATTTCCCATGCCAAAACAAAAACAAAAGAAACCTTGTGTTTACATAAACAAGTGGAGAAGTTAAGCAGTTACCTTGGGAAATAAGCTTTTTGAGGCAGAACCAGAAGCTTCCAAATAAGGTAATTTTGTTTTGGTTTAAATTGGAGCCTGTCTTAGAAAAAAACTCTCAAGTGCATGGCACTTTCTCTCCTCAGCAGCCACCGGTCTCCATAGTCGTCTTCCTCCCTCTCTTGCCGCTTCCATTCCCATTGCTAGCTATGCTGGCAACAGCAGCTTCACCATGTGCCTGAATCCTTCCTATTTCGCTACTCAGGGGTCTCATGATGTTGCCTTAACTCTCTCCTTCCTAGGTGGCAATCCAATAAAAATAATACAAGCAGCTAACATTTAATGGAAACTTATATATGTCAGGTACTTCACATGATTATTTACTTAGTCCTCTAAGAAGCTCTATACGAATGAGTTACCATTTCCATCTACCTCTAACAGATGAAAAACCTAAGTTTCTAAATATTAAGCAAGGATCTCACAGCCACACAACTAACAAAAGAGCCATGATTTGAACCCAGTCTTTCCATGAGGCAGAAGTCTTATCACTCTGGATATGGTTCTGCATGGCGAGGCGGTTTTCTAGGCTTCCCCTTTTCTCCCTAGTTTTTCTATTCAAAGTCAGCCGTTACTTGTGTACTCTGTTCTATCCCTAGGTAATTTTTGCTTACTGTCACAATGGGAACCAACCTCATAAATACATCCATAATAAAGTCTCAATGGCAGGTAACCATATGAAAAATGAATTGTGGGAGGGGGCAAGACTGGAGAATGGGAAGCAAGAGGTTGATTCAGGCAAGAGATGATGGTGGCCTAAGCTGGCACAGTAGTGGAAACAGAGGTACACAGGTAGATTTTAGAGGTGCTCAGCAGGTAGGATCACCAACGTATATTGCCTGATTCAACATGGGTGTGAGAGAAAATGGTGGGGGGCAGGAGTTACAAGAGTGATGCCTCAATTTATGGCTTGTAAAACTGGGTTAACGGTGCTTGCCATATATTAAAATAGAAGACAGGGAAGAAAAAACAGGGTTTAGCAGGGAGCTCAAGAGTTCAGCTTAGGAATGAAGGTCATGGAGATTGCTGGATCGTCATGTACAACAGGATATTGGATGAGTACCTCTGAAGGTCAGGAGAGAGATCTGGAGGCAAGGACATAAATTAGGGCATACTAAGCATAATAATTAGGAATGAGTGGTGTTGGCTCAGGTCTCATAAATGTAACTCTGGCCCTAATTTTAGACACTTCTTCCACTAAGAGGGTCAACAGGCTCAACTGCTAAAATGCTTTCCCTACCTGATCAGGGTATCATTCAGCTTCCTCTAAGGAGACAATTAGTTTAGGGATATAATTTATAACAGTACACACAGGTTTAAAGATACAATTTTTAAAACATTTTTTAAAACTTTTTCAATTGCTACATGTACAGTCAGCAAATCTGTGCCACCCTTTTCTAGTAAGGTTTTACTACAAGTTATTGTCGTTCATCTGTTGCCATCTGAACACACTCTTTGTTTACAATACGCCTGCACTCTTCTTTTTCCCTAAATTATATATATTTTGAAAGATAAGGATTTGTAACTTCCCTTTTAAAATAATGTCTGCTAAGAGTCCCAGTAACAACTAGGCATAACTTTTTTTAAAGAGCTTTTTTAAGTAAGGGAAGAGACTGGAAAAGGTTTAAATTGGCAAACACTCAGAAATGCTCAAGGATACTGAGGTGTGTGTCAATGTGTGTGCATGTGTGTGCATGCAGGTGTGTGGCGGATGGGTGATGGCATGTGTGGGGAAATCCATCTAGAGTCTAGCTATTTCACAAAGAACTAGTGCCATCCTTCTGAACGCTCTCTACCTAGGAATATAGCATTACAATGTATTGCCTTATTGATGACCCTTCAAATATAATAAAGAATCCAGTAAATTAGAATAATTGATAATTCAGGGTCATTTGAAGTTCAGCCTCATATTATACAATAATGTGAAAAAATACATTCAGGTAAACATTTACCTTCAAACAGAATAATATATTTTCTCTCTTTGGAAGTATCCATTTATAATCAACAGCAGAAATACAATGTAACCAGAGGCGAGAATTTCAAGCTAATATTCTAGTGTAATTAAAAATAATTCCCACATTTAGTAAAACTGACCTAATTGCTCATACTGTAAAACATAGATCAGGGGATAATATGCACTAAAAATAATTTATGTTCCAGAACTCTCACTAATTCAGATTGACATATCTTCCAGATAACTCATACTAGTGAAGTTTTCCTTTAAGTTAAATATGCAAATTAAATAGCATTGTATTATTACCTTTGTTTTTCAATTGATACTGAATGAGAAAAACAGGTAACAGTTTACCCAAAGTTATATTTTAACCCCTTGTAATAAAGGTAGCTAGTCTAGTAGGTTTTTCTATTATGAATAAAGCAATAGATGCTATTATGTATCAAGTACCTTAAGAAATGATGGCTCTATGGATATCAATTATCCCCATAGCTCAGAATGTTTCTTCTTTGCAGGTAAAATTAAGACTTAGCAATAAACTCATCATGACAAAAGTTTTTCAGAAAGTGGTTCAATTAATTAATGGGTCAGAGAAGAACTCTTTCTATCCCAATTTTGTATCAGCACAGGAAAACCTACCTTCTCATTAGTTACAATTCAGAATGTTTAAAATTGCCCAATCAGAAGCAACCTGAATAAAGGTTGCTTACAAACAAAGTTATCCCTTTCTTAATTCAGAAAACACTATTGCAGCCCTGATCACAACTGACATTTCACAGGGTCAAAGAAGAGACTTAAACCAATTCTGTAATTTGTAGGGTTACATATAGTTGCCTTGAAATATTTAAAAATTCTTAGTAAATTATTTATAAACCAAGACTTATTCATTGTTTTTCTATAAATGACAACAAAACAGAGGAAAACTTGAACTTTAGAAATCTATTTCCTTAGTGAATTATTTCTCACTTTATTTTTCCAATTTGGACACCAGTGTTTGCAAATACAAGAATCTGAGACTATAAACTAGGTAACTGTGTAGCCACTGCTAGTCCTTTCTCTCACATTTATTAAAATGGTATAAAACTAGCTATTCTTAATGAGATAGGTATATATATATATATATATATATATATATATATATATATTTCTAAATATCAGATTCTTTGCATTTTGTTTTTTCCCTACAATAGACTCCCAACTGTCCCTTGGATTAGTTTCTGAACAACTTATATAACTTTTTACATCTTTGTACTATATTTTATCCTCTTCAAGTATATTTCTTGAGCCAATTATAATGCTTAGTTATTTAATTTCAAATAATTCCTTTTAGAGAAGAGTTTCTTTTATACAAAGCATGTTCAAGCTCTATCACCATTTCTGAGTGCCATTTCTTTCATTCAAACTACATGTTTTCCTACATGTATGACATTTAATGTAGAATCTTAAAGCAGGGCTTCTGAACCTAAAGTTCATAGAGTTCATGGAATAGATCCTCTAGTCCTTGAGCCCCTGAAATACATGCGGAATTTTCTAAGTATGTATGAATATGAAAAGATGGTAATATAGTATTAAGATGTCTGTGGCTTCATGAGATTTTTAAATCTATGCCCTGAAAGTTAGTATCAAATGTATAATGGTACTAAAACATGGTGTGGATTATAATCTCTATATTGGCACCCGTGCTAAAGCTGAGCAGTCACAGGAGAACCAAGCGTAGTGGTGCCCTTGCACACCTGCTCAGTAGCACATGCTGCCTGCTCAGAAGTGAGTGGATTGTCTGGAACCTTCCTCAGGAACCCTCTATTGTTCTATATACAACTTGAGGATCTGAGCTGAGTTAGACCTGATCTTGCCTGGCGGGGCTTTGTGTGAGCTGGAAAAAGGTGGCAAGGTTCTTTCTCCATACAGACTCAGCTCCATGGACACAGAGCTTGGCTACTGGAACACGGACGAAGTTTCCATTTCCAAAAGCCCCCTCAGTTGAGCACCTTTGTGAAGCACACAAACTGCAAAACTGGTTTTGGTCTCAGGCAATTTAAAGAAAAAATCAAAACTTCAGTTAATACCAGTTTTCATATCCCGCCACTCTCAAGGAAAGGGAGAGATCACTGAAATTTATATGGCTTCACTGATTTATTTCTAAATTATTAGAGTCAACTTAAGTATACAAAGTTATGTAAAATATGACAAGTCTAGTTTGATACACTAGTTTTATTTTCCTGCTTTGTTTCTTTTTAAGAATTGCTTTAGATTGTGTAGACCTGAACTTTGGGAGCATTCTTAGATGAGCTTAAAACAGCAATTACAAATAGAGTCCTGAAATTAGTTAGACCTTTGCTAGAATCCATGTTTGCCCACTTTACCAGCTCTGTGACTTCTTTGGGCCTCAGTTTCCTAAAAAAAAAAAGTTATTTTGGTATTTTGAGTATTGAAATAATCACTAGGCAAAGTGCCGAGGACAGTCCTAACCTAGCAATAAGTAGATAATCAATGTATGATATTGACCATTGTCATCATCATTGTTGTCATCATCTTTAAATAAGTTACATGCCTACCACTTATAATTGGGCTTCCTACAACCCTAAACTAAACGTGAAAAAAATTCTATAAAATAGTCAAATTAAAATTTGTATTGGAGGCACACATACGATAACCTAAGTTATGATAGGGCAAAGCTACAGTGCTGTGGAAAAAAGACAATGCCAACTCAGCAACTGGGGCTGGATGATTTAGATATCCACAGAGCCCTCAACCTCATGCCATACACAAAATTAATTCTAGATGGATTGCAGATCTAAAGAGTTCTAAAAGAAAATATGTGTAAACATCTTCATGATGTTAGACAATAACTTCTTAAATAGGACACAAATTTCTAAATAGGAAACAATATGTAAATTGCACTAAAAGTTAAGAGTTTATCTTCCTCCATAGACACATTAAAAGAGTAAAATGGAAAAATATGGGGAAAGAGAGATTATATTTGTATCTAAAAAGTATAAAAAGATCTGTACCTAAAATATATGAAGAACTGTATAGCAACAAAAAGAAACAGATGACCCAGTAGAAAAAAAAAAAGGCAAAACACATGAAAAGGTGCCTCACAAAACTAATACTAAGTGGCTCAAACACATATGAAAATGTTTTCAATCTCACTGGTCATTAGGATATTCCAAATTAAAACCATATTGCAATACACATCCACCAGAATGGCTAAAAATGAAAGACAGAAAACAGATCTTGGCAAAGATACAGAATTACTGGAATTCTCATCTATTGCTGATTGGTACAACCACTTTGGAAAATTGGCATTATCTACAAAAGATAATCATATGCATTCCCTAGGACTGAGCAAATTACATATCTAGCTGTACAACCAGCAGAAATGAGTACATATGTTACCAAAGAAACATGTACAACAATGTTCATATCTACACTATTGGTAATGCTCAAATGTTCACCAACAATAAAATGGATAAACTGTGGTATATTCTCAAAATGAAACACTATGCAGTGATGAGACTGAACAAACAATGATATATAAACACATGGCTAAATCTTATAATGTTGAGCAAAACAAAAGTCCAACATAAATGATTACATGTGATATGATTCTATTATTTGAAGTTCAAGAATAGATAAAACTAATCTATCTGTGTTCAGAGACAGATTACTCTTTTTTAATTAATTTTTTTGTAGAGACGAGGTCTTACCATGTTGCACAGGCTAGTCTCAAACTCCCGGGCTCAAGCGATCCTTCTCCATTGGCCTCTCAAAGTGCTGGTATTACAGGTGTGAACCACTAAATCTGGCCCATAATTACTCTTAGAATGGGGGAAAAATTGCACAAAGAGTGGCAACAAGAATGTCTTCCATGGTACTGGTGCTGTTTTATTCCTCGATTAAGGTGCTGGCTCTAGGCAGGCATTACCATTTTTATTTCAAACTGTCAGAAAAGTAGTTAACATAAGTGTTGGGACATTAAACAACTGACAGCAGAGTTTCAGATGACTAAAGTGACATTTAAAATATTACTAAGTAGTGAATCAGACACTAAGATAACAAGCAGAAGAGCCAAATGTAGAGGAGCCACGGAGGAGATTTCCACAGTCATGAATGACCATCATAGAAAGTTACTGCAACATTCTGCTGCCATACATACTTGCAGGAACTGAAAGAATTCTTCATCTCATAAACTGCTTATTTTAAGATTGCCAGACTACAGTATGAGCTCATGATAACTAGAAGTAAAATAATAGACTGCATATTTCATTCAATTCTATTACTCCCCATACAAGCAAATTGAGGCACAGAATGATAATGTGACTCGTACAAGGTCACAACTTTGACTAATAAACCCTGAGCTAAGAGTTCAATACTAAACCTGTTCCTAATTCTCTCCAAACACATTGCTTCTCTTTAGTGTCCAAAAAATAGCTTAGGTTTTTGAAACCAAATTGGCTTAAACTACGATTTGCATATTACATCAAGCACATCTTTGAACATTTAACAAAAAAGGAAAGTAAACTGGAAGCACGAAACACACCTAAGAACTAAGAATTGGCCATGAAGTACTTTCTAGTACTTTCTAGCTGAGCTATTCAACTCTTTACACGGTTTAATTAGCAATGGCAGAAAGAGGGCAGATTTCGAGAGAAGCATGCGTTGAGAAGTTTTTAAAAAGATAATACCAGTATTTCCAGGGGAAATGTTTCTCTTCTAATAAAACATATTGGCATAGGAATGTATGAAAGCGTCCTAAACCTAACCCTATTAGATTAGAAAGGGGAAGGTGAAACTACTTCCAGAAACTCAGAACAAACCACTGTTGTCAATACATGTACAGACACTACATTGACAAAATTAAGCTCGAATCACCTCCACACAGAAAACAGAGAATGACCATGCCTTAGAATAAGGCTTTATTTGCTTTAGGACTTGATATCATATGAACACCCAGACTTTCTGTTGTTTTTCATCTGGACAAGATACCTTTTCACCAGGAATACCATGCAGTACAGGATTTATTGCCATAATGAAGTTCTCTCAGATCTCTGTTTTCTCTGCAGAGGACAGGAGAAAAGGCGTTCATCTCACCAGGCAGCTTATTAGGATTAGCACTGAATAAGACACCACAGAATGTCAGGCCTATCAGTTACTAAACATGCATCATACAAACTTTGTCTTTGCGAGAACCTCTGCTCTGCATTTGTCATCCACCTGAATAATTAACAAGTACATGCTGCCTGCCAGCAGCTTAGGGAATTAATTTCCCCAGATTAAATGTAGATCACGTCCACAAAAACTCAGACCACACACACTCATTGCACTCCTACCTTTCAACCACGAAAGGTAAAGAACACATTGCACAGCCTCCAATTTTATGATGATTTAAAACTCAAGGACTGTAAAGTCAAACTAGCAATGTTTTAAAATGTCACTTTGATGGTCATCTGGCACTCTGCTGTCACTTGTTCAATGTCCCAACACATATATTAACTGCTTTTTGCAAACTTGAAATAAAAATGCTAATTCTATAATTCTACACAGTCACTATTTTAAAAATCTGAATAATTGTACATGCAAAGAACCACATCCCTTAAAAACTTTCAGAAAAATGCCTATTACATAACAAAAACAAGATACACATGTAGTAACACGGAAGAACCAAGATTTAAAGCAAAAATCACTTTTGGAGGCATTTAAAACTATAATAGTAGCTGCAATAAATTTGTACATTCCTAATTTCACTTGAAACTAACAATTATGTCTATTATTCCTTCATTGGCCAGGCACAGTGGTTCACACCTGTAATCCCAGCACTTTGGGAGGCCAAGGCAGGTGGGGCACTTGAAATCAGGAGTCCAAAACCAGCCTGGCCAACAAGGTGAAGCCTCATCTCTATGAAAAATACAAAAATTAGCTGAGCATGATGGCAGGCACCTATAATCCCAGCTACTCAAGAGGCTGAGTCAGGAGAATGGCTTGAACCTGAGAGGTGGAGGTTGCAGTGAGCTAAGATCATGCCACCGCACTCCAGCTTGGGCAACAGAGCAAGACTCCATCTCAGAAAGGAAAAAATGCCTTTATCATACAATTGAGTAAGATAAAATGTGTAGTCATAAATGCAGAGGGAAGATTAGAGATTTTAAACTAAAATTATTCAATATTAAAATGTTGGTTTACCATAAATAAAACAGAAGATATTTTAAAAATAATAAATTGAATAATTAAAAGTTCAAATGCATCTTTAAATTCCCAACTTCTAATCATTATTTATTGTCAATATAGTTGGTCGAATCAAAACAGAGCATATTTAGCCTTAGTTGCAAATTATCTGAATAGATGAAAATAAACGGATGGTTTTCCCCAAAAAAGTGTTTTTTTGTTTTGTTTTGTTTTGTTTGTTTTTTTTTTTT
>NW_022436990.1:9862651-9895151 GCF_009761245.1 Sapajus apella
CAGGCAATTCTCCTGCCTCAACCTCCTGAGTAGCTGGGATTACAGGCATGCGCCACCATGCCCAGCTAATGTTTTGTATTTTTAGTAGAGACAGGGTTTCACCGTGTTGACCAGGATGGTCTCGATCTCTTAACCTCGTGATCCACCCGCCTCGGCCTCCCAAAGTGCTGGGATTACAGGCTTGAGCCACCGCGCCCGGCCCAAAAGTGTGTTTTTAAAGGAGGATGACTAGCTTTGTAAGGTGATGAGCAACTGTTAAATGGTACTGTCATCTCTGGTTCAAATCCTTTTTTTGACTGGTTGTCACAATCTAGACTCCCCTCAGTTGGGGAGATGTTTGCCACTGTTAAACACAGTAGGCTCCAGATGTGTGAGGTACTTACTGAAGTATGAAAACAACTATGAATATAAACACATTTCTTATTTTGGTTTGTGAGTACACTAAGGATGTATTAAAATATACACTTACTCCAAGAAAACTGATCTATTTGATAGACCAAGCTTTCATTAAAATGATACACTTTAAACACAATACTAGAATTTTCACTCTCTATTCAGTGAGACGCCCTTTGCTTGAAGACTATATTAAGTGTGCACAATGGTTTAGCACTAGCATAACTAAAATTACATTTCTCCCCCAGCCATTTACTGGCATTAACAATATAATACTACTTTTTTTTAAGTCTGCCTTATGTGAAAACCATTTATCATTTCTGAGATCTACTTTAAAACAGTTAACCAATACAGACGAATTTCCAGTTAATCATCTGATAAACATACATCTATTTTTTTATTGTAGTGCAGTGAGGTGAGATACTTATTACTTTCTAGCATTAATGGTATCATTTGCACAGAAATCATTACCTTTATTTGTTCCCTACTTGTTAACAATCACATCGCCAGAAAACAAATACACTCTATTAAATTAACACAATAAGTTAAGTTTGGCTTAATTTCATTTTGACAAATGTTAGGCTTGCAGTCTTTAATTTTAAATAAATATTTTTAATGGAAAAGAATTATACATGATACCATTTTATCTATGTTCTGCTGCCATGTTTAATGTTTTTGCCACTCTTGTTGAAATTTAAATTGAAAATTCTTGGCTTTTTTCCTAACATGGACCTAGATCTAACTTCAGTATGACTCCTGAGAGGTAACTAAAATTGAGGCCCTGGCCCCATCTCTTGGGCTCTATTTTCAGATAATGTTAGAATATTGTACAATGCATGGAAAATTAACAAATTAAAAGAAGTGACAAGCCTCCTCTATAACTTTTCTCTTACAATAACCCCAGATGAATGCCTATATTCACTAGGCCATACTAATAGGAGGGGTTATATAGTAGGATAGGAGAAGAGATGAGAAGGCTATATTTCATTTAAAAGGCTTGGAAGAAAATGACAAGAAATCTTACAAGGTTGAATATTAGAATTCATTTTAGATCAGAATAAAGGGTATTTAGCACAAGGTGGTGAAAAGATTCATAAATCCACATTTCAGATTTTATGTGACTGTGCTTGACAACATTTATTTGCTTTCATTCTTTGTCTTATATTACTGTCCTGTTCAATTCTGCCACTTCTTCCTTTACAACTGAAATTGTAACTCAGTGAAACTGTAACTCAGTAACAAACAAACATCGTTAAGTATGCTGTGACCCTTTTTTAAAAAACAAGGGGTCCCTCTGAAATACTACTATCATAAAACAAATAATCTTATACAAATAAAATATAAACTTTTAAAAGTTTTTAATTATTAGAAGAATGTATGGAAAATAACCATTAAATCAAAACATAGCTTTTTTGTATTTTATTATCCACATAAGCAAAAATATTCCTTAGTGATTGCTTAATCAAGATGTTCCTTAACTTACGCAGTCAACTAAATAAAGCCTCTAATACTCAGTAAGTGGAAGAAAAATACACATCATTTTTAACACGTAATGACATGTCCAATCATATGTGAGTATCTACAGCCTTTCTAGGTGTCACAGAAGAGAAAGTATAACAACCTTGTACTGGGAGTGTATGGAAAGCATGTTTGTAAAATATGCCAAGAGGCAATATGCTTTCGACTTGTAGGAGACTGTTGGTAAATCTTTTTTACGAGTGCACTATGAGATGAATAATTAACACCTCCAACTGAAAGTTGACTACCATCATAATATTTAGTCAATGAATTGTTACAGCTGAGTTTTACCTCACATGAAAGTAACTGTAATACTTTCAATTGTAATAACACTTCAACATAAATCTAAAATAAAAGATAATGAATTCAGTTCAAAATGTCTTTTCACATATTAGTGTTCGTTGTATCTTACTATATTTAAAAAATGAAACAATATCAACATAAAATGTCTTTTCACTAGAGAAACTGCATGCTTAGTATTTTAATAATTCAGTCTCTATGGCATAAATCTGCTAGGAAAAAAAAGCGTGGGGGGACTCAGCTTGCATTAAAGATCCAGAAACATTTTGGTTTAATCACACAACTAGCCTACTGGCCACTGTGGATGAATCATTCTACAGGAAGAGAGAAGAAAATCAAGGATTCCAGCGAGTTTTCAAAAAATGACCAATGAATCCTTTGGTTCTGAAGGAGACTATCATACTCAGTTGGAGGTAAAGGGGATTTGTAGTACAAGTAGCTGATTGTGAATATTTAGCTGATTGTTTCTCCTCGTCCTTTTTCTCCTCCTCAAACCCTCTTCCAGGACAGCACATTCCAGATATTTCATCTTAAACCAAACAGGGTAAGTGAACTATAAATAAACCAGGTAATAATGACTGGAAGCACTCCTGCCTATACAGGATTTGTTTCTCTTTCAAATTATTTCTCAACTTCCTTTATCACTAGAAAGAACTGTAATGTTAGAATTATCTTGGAACAGACAAATCTCGTGCAATGTGGTACCAAAGAAGCAGGTAAGGGAGAAGACAGCCCAGAATAATTTCCATATTCATGTGCCTTGAACTTTTTATAATGCTAAGAAAGTTGTAGAAGCATCAAGGGTAGAAAAAAATATAAAACCTCTCCAGATGAGGGCAAACTTTAGTTTGGCTACTACAGAAATGCCCTGGTCAGTGCCACATACTTTTCGTATCTTATGCCAAAACATCCCCATTAAAATAAATGTTTTGCTTTTCCAACACTGTACTGATGTGGATATTGCCAAGGAATAAATACTATGCCCCCTATTACCATCTGTTTACTAGATGCTATCCCACATGAGGGCAGACGGTTACCACAGGTACCTGATACTCCTTTTCATTTTCATCATCAATTTCACAGCCACAAGCCCAGATATTCCTTCTTTATACTCAAAATAACCTCAAGCGTCTCCCCTCTTTCCTGCCCACCTCCTCTCTTGTATATTCCAAGGGTTACACAGGTCCTCAGGGTTCCCTTGCCTAGAGGGACTCCATGGGACTCAGGATAGAAAATGTCAAGGAAACGTACTATTTTTTAATGGGTTAGTCACCTTCTACCTATATCACTGTTTTGTGGGAAAATTATTTTAGGATTCCAAACCACTAGCTTCCTAACTTTTAGAACCTAATCCATTCATGAACTGAGGTCTTCTTGTACTAGATTCGATTAACTGTTGGGAAAAAATGGTGCCCTCACTCATATGCATGCCTTCCTTTGTACTGACCTCAGGGAAATTCCCATGAAACCAGGAAATTTTTATGACTGGTCTCATATTCTGTATTTAATACAGACCCAAGCATATATAGTGGGGAAAATGTTGAGATTATCTCATAGCTATCTACTTCATGAATTTGTGTAACTAAAAATGATTAGTGACTATCCTTAATTCAAACTCACAGTGGTGCTGATAGCATTAAAATTAGTTAAAGCCAATTTAATACAGGTGCTATAGACTAATAAGTTTGGAAATAGACTTTTTATTTTGGGTGATATGACTACACCAAAGACCCCACTCTTTTGGATGTACTTTTACTAAAGTTTCTAATGTCTGAGAAAACACAGTCCCATGGTAATAGAAATATCAAATCCCCAAATTCCTCATGTGGAAGTACCCTGAGAAGAGGCTTTCATTTCTGCATTACTTAAAGGATGAGACGCTCAAGGAAATGACAGTATTAACTCCAGTTCTCACAACTTTCAGTGGTCTTGTAGGAAAAAGGAGAAGAATGGATTCCTTGCTCAATTACTGTGGTTAGAGGGGTAAAATAGATAGTCATTAACATCCTTACCCAGAACGCAAGAGGGCCCCCATGGTACCTCCTCACACTGGGGATCCCAAGGGGATTCTGTGCTCAGGAATGTGCTGGCTCCAGAGTAAAACTGGATATGCTTCAAATATTTGAGAGGCTCCTAAATTCTAGACATGGCAATCTTCTCCCAATGAGAGAATGACTCATCGATTAAAAAGTCCTAAGATTTTAAAAGGAAACAGAGCATAGAATTTGTTTGAACTGCCACCTGCACCTCCTCTTCCCTCACTGGTTCACCTGGAAGTAACATAATTCCGTCATCCCCTCCTTCTGAAGCAACATTTTAAAATGGAAGTAAACTTACGGCAGGTTACGCCTAGTGGGGAGGGATACATGATTAGAAACTAGAGACTGTCATTATCCCACAGTTGAGGAATACAACTCTCTCCTTATCTAAGGCAAGACTTTCTTAGTTGCCAATATAGCTACTACTCTTAATAAGGTCCAGTTGGATCTTCAGTGATTTAGTCACATAACTTTAATGGTCACATTTTATTATCTCTACCCTCATATGATTGCATAAGCTGTTTATCTGTTTCTCTGCTATCAACGAGTGAAGACAAAGTCACTTTTTGCTTTGAGACAGTCTCACTGCTACCCAGGCTGGAGTGCAGTGGCGCAGTCATGGCTCACTGCAACCTCCACCTCCCAGGTTGAAGTGATTCTTCCTGCCTTAGCCTCCCAAGTAGCTGGAACTACAGGCACATACCACCACACCTGGCTAATTTTTTGTATTTTTTTTTTGTAGAGACAAGGTTTTGCCATGTTGGCCAGGCTGGCCTTGAACTTCTGACCTCACGTGACCTGCCTATCTCAGCCTCCCAAGGTGCTGGGATTAAAGGTGTAAGCCATTGTGCCTGGCCCAAAGTCACTTTCGAATAACAACAGCTATAATTTAAAGAGTATTTGATGTCATATATTGTGCTAAATGTTTAAATAAACCAGGCATTAAACCTCACACCACTCTATAAGGGAGACATTACTACTTGGATTTTACCAGTGAGAAAATAAGCTGGGCTTTAAGTGACAGAGCTGAGATTCTAAACTTGAGCCAGCCCTAAAACTGGTGTTTATAACCACTGCTTTATACTTTCTATCCTGAGAAGTTATTTCTTAAGCAACATCTTCTTTGAGATCTAGTGATAAGTTTCATATGGTGCAATTTTGATAAATGCAACTCATTCCAGTCTTCTAAACTTCACAACATAAAATTTACAAGAGAGTGTCAAATTGACACAGTAAAATACAAGTGGTAGTGGCAGAATATGCTTCAATGAAACAAGAGTAACAAAAAAGGTTTACACTTAAAATGAACAGAGTCTAGATAATTCTTTTAAGTCAAATTTGCAAAAAGTCTTCAGAAAATCTGAATTTTCAAAAACAAAGTCTAAACAGTCTTCCAAAGTCATCTTAACTTTATCTTTTTTTAAGGTAACTCCAGCTGAGTGTGCCTGGCAGCTGCTAAGTCTCCCCTTCTTACAACTAGGCCTTTTCATGGCAAACAAATTGTCTTAAAAATGTGATTGTTTTTAGGAACACAAATGGGAATCCAAGCATTTAAAAATTTTCAATCAGGCATATGTTCCAATTCTCATTGGGTTCATCTTGATTCTCTTTAGGCCAGTCGGCCAACACTATTCACTGAGTACCACCTGTGTTTATAACACAATTCTCCTTTCCACGGATCCTTTAATAGTGCTTATTTCTCACTGGCATGACCAATCATTGAGGACAATTGATCTTTTAATAAATCTTTAAAGAGAAATCATTGCAAGTTTGGCTGTCCAGGAAAAAGTCCTATAAATCAGCCTAAGGTAACAATGTTAGCTTGCCATCCGGGGCATTCCATTTTGCTATCACCAAATAACCCAAAATATACAAGTGTGCCCCAAGGATTGTCATACAAAGTGGTTCAATACAAATAGATTTATGGACACCCAGAGCTGTGAAGAAGTGGCTCCTTTTGGCTGAGACTTGACAGCAAATGCTGTCCAGTTCTGGTGAATAAAGAGGAGAGACAGGTTGCATGAGTTCACTTATCCTGGACAGCAGCAACCCTTGATCAAGTTTAAATTATGAATGCAAAAGGATTAAACCAAGGAATCTAAATGTTTGGAGAGATCATCTTCAACATGCAGAAACTGTGCAAATGGGGGGAAAAGCCTGATGATGATTCCTTTCCACTTGACGACGTAGGAAAACTCTCTATTTACACAAAATAACCTCTTTGCAGCATGTGGGAACCACTCCTACAGCAATGCAAGGTGGCAAGCTAAAATTAGAGTTGGAACAGCTCTTCCCATTTGGCAGCTGATCACTCATACACACTTTAGTACTTGAGAATAAGCTGGGAAAAAAAAAAAAGTGGTTTCTTTTTCTTTCTCTTAAACCAGATAGATGGTTCAATTCTTTAGGTCTACACGGACCGCTCTGTGTTTTTATTGTCAAGGCTCTGAAATGAGAGCAGTGACTTCCCATCTACCATTTGCCGAGTATGTTCCAAGGAGCACTAGTCCTTGGGGCAATGATTTAAGGTAATAGAGCTCTACGGACAAACGTTACGATAGGGAAATACTACACAGCAAGGCTTCCCTCATAATTTCACATTGTACATCAGCTTATTAGTGATGTACATTGTTGGTAAAGAACTTGGCTAGCTTTATTTAGCCAAGCATTTGCCAAATCACCTAACCTATTTCCCAAATAACACTTATTAACAAACGGCCTCTGGAAAACACTTCAGGAAACACTATTTAGACAGCAAAACCAAGTGAAAAAGAAAGGACAACATTCTCCTCTGATTCTTAACTAAAAATCAGAGGAAAAGTAAACAGAAGCAACAAGTGCTTAAAGACTGCAAAACCTCTAGATGGGCTCCCTACCCGCTCTCTCTTCCTTCAGCTCCTACACAATTTCCTGTGACGTCACTCACCCCTCATGCAACAATGGCCTCTGGCATTCTCCTGCCCATGTTAGAATGTAACCAGGCAATGCCCAGGTTTTACCTCAGACTTTCTGATCATGCATCTCAAATGTTTATTTCAATGCCCAGAAACATCTGAGGTGAACTTAGGTTTCATTTTTCTCTAGAGACCTTCCCCAACTTTAACTAATTTCACGCTTCTCTGAACTTGGCTATTCTTATTAGTGGTAATGGTCACCGTGGCACTTAACTACACACTTACTTGCCTGTCTGCTACTTATTTATCAACTATTTTATATATTTGAGTCTTAAACTACTCTCCTGAAAAACTCAGATTGGACTACATGTCCACTCAAAAATGCTGATATTGTACCTTGTCTCCTCAGCAACACTATACGTAACTTTCTTATGGGTGATAAACCCATTTTTTAATTTTTGTAAACGTTTATTGCCCAACAGTACTATGCACATAGGAAAAATTCAGTGCCTGAACATCTGAAAGGAAAAGTACAATTCGGCCAGGTGCGAAACCTCATGCCTGTAATCACAGCACTTTGGGAAGCTAAGAGGGGCGGATCATTGGAGGTCAGGAGTTCGAGAGACCAACCTGGCCAACATGGTGAAACCCCACCTCTACTGAAAGTACAAAAATTAGCCAGGCATGGTGGCAGATGTATGTAATCCCAGATACTCGGGAGCTGAGGCAGGAGAACCACTTGAACCTGGCAGGTGGAGGTTGCAGTGAGCTGAGATGGCACCACTGCACTTCAGCCTGTGTGACAGAAGAAGGCTCCATCACCCAAAAAAAAAAAAAAAAAAAAAAAAAAAAAAAAGCAAGGCCAGGCACAGTGGCTCAGTCCTATAATTCCACTTTGGGGGGCCAAGGTGTGTGGATTTCTGGAGGTCAGGAGTTTTGCAAGACCAGCCTGGCCAAAATGGCAAAATCCCGTCCCTACTACAAATACAAAATTAGCTAGGTGTGGTGACATGTGCCTTTAATCCCAGCTACTCGGGAGGCTGAGACAGGAGAATCGCTTGAACTCAGGAGGCGGAGGTTGCCGTGAGCGGAGATCACGCCATTGCATACCAGCCTGGGCAAAAGGAGCAAAACTCAGTCTCAAAAAAAAAAAAAGAAAGAAAGAAAAGAAAAAGTATATTCAAGGATTCAAAGTAGTGAAACTTGAAAATATATGTATACATGAGGTATCTGTATGAGGGAGAGAGAGAGAAAAAAAGAATTCTACACAGAGAAGGAAAGATGGTAATAAAATGAAAGCATTTTCTGTATAAATTGCAATTTCTCCCTTCAGTGAAGAATGGTACTGAAAATAACCCTACAATGGGCACAGAAGAAAGCAATCTGAAGCATTTCTGAGTATGATGTGTGTGAACATGCATGCACAATTAGTAGCACAGGGAAACTGGGGTTTGAGACGCAGGGAAAGCAGCTATTACCAGTAAAACAGCAGTTATGCATTTACTTTGGGGAATGTAATTCCAGATACCTAATATAATTCACTGGAAATATTAATGTGATTCTCAATTATTTTCTGATATTAAATCTATTTAACTCTGTAAAATAAATTCTTATTCTAAAATAATTTTATTTTCTAAAACTTTACTGGTTTAAGCAACATAAGAAATGTGGCACTGCACATCTGTTGTCAACAAGAAACTCTCTACCCCTACTTCTATGTGAATTCTTCCAGAAAGGAAGCAATATTGAAAACAGTTTGCTCTCCAAGAATTTCTTCTACCCAATCTTACTTAATATTACATAAATTGTGTCACTCAAGGTTTGTTTCATTCAAAGAGAAAAATGCTCTAATTAAAAATCTAACTCTTCAATCTTTTTCTTAACCTATACCTGACTTTCTACCGTTTTTGGAAATCTGTGATTCGCATGCATTTGTTGTTGTTGTTGTTTTTTTATTTTTTTGTAAGACACTAATGTACACATTACCAAACAATTTTAATTGATTGATTGCTCTAACCATTACATAGATTGTGATGTAGGCATCTCTCCAGGGGAGGAATCTTCTCAATATTTTGGAAGACAATTCAAATGCATTCTCCAAACTCAGAAGAGAATTGGCACTTCTTCCATTTTATTTCTAAGCCCAGAATCAATCCAGAAATACTTGCATATTATGAAGGAAAAGGTGTTCAATTAACTCCATCCTTGGGACTGTGAAACAAATGCCCATCTAATATATCCCTGATTGTCCACTGTTCCATCAGGCAAGTAACAGAACTACATGTATTTCCTTTTTTTTTTTTTAATTAATTATTTTTTTTGGAGACAGAGTCTCACTCTGTTGCCCAGGCTAAAGTGCAGTGGTACGATCTCAGCTCACTGCAGCCCCCCATTCCTGGGTTCAGGCAATTCTCCTGCCTTAGCCTCCCAAGGAACTGGGACTACAGGCAAGCACCACCATGCCTGACTAATTTTTTGTATTTTCAGTAGAAATAGGGTTTCACCATGTTGCCCAGGCTGCTCTCGAACTCCTGAGCTCAGGCAATCAGCCTCCCAAAGTGCTAGAATTACAGGCGTGAGCCACTACACCCAGCCATATATGTATTTTTCAATGAGGATTCTGGCAGTGAAAATGTAAAAAAGCTATTTCACATAAACTGAAGCCAAAAAGGGCAAAAAAAAAAAAACCTTACTTCAATGTTTTGAGCAAAGCAACACTGACTCACTTTAAAACACTATTTAAGGTACTAGAAACTGTAATTAAATCAAGTCTTGAAAGTGCTAAGCAGAAGAAAAGTGTTAATTAGTAAATTAGTAAAAATACCCTTTTTAGAGTGCAAGTGCTTTCTTTTACACTTTCAAACATTTACAAAAAACAATTTTTTGATAAGGTGCAATTTGGAGTATTTATGGAAACTTGATTTTCTGCTTTGTTAAAAGAAATTCACAGAACCTTTCATCCAATGAGCTCAGTGCAGTGCTCTATAAAATACATTCCTCCTCCAAAGTAGAACAATATGAAATAGAATATAAGGCATTATAGAGAAAATGTAAACACAGGAAACAGGAAAGAACATTCCTGGAGAGAGCAAGCACTGGCAATACAGTCAGCTGACAGAAACTCATCATTTCCAAAAGGAACTCAAGGGTATCCACACAGCTCACGCCCACATCTCCACGTCTATGCTCATTGTCCCCCTTTCCGCAAGGCCTGTTCTGACCAGACCATTTTGAATTGCAAACCTGATCCTCCCCGCAGGTCTTCCTAGCCCACTTTCTTGTTTATTGTTATCTCTGTAGTACTTACCACCTTTTTATGTATTCCATAATTGACCTATTTGCTTAGTGCCTGCTACCTCCACAGGATGGTAAACAACACAAAGGCGCATATCTTTGCCTGCTTTACCCACTGTTGTATCCCCATAGTGCCTAGAACGTTGCCTGGTACCTAATAGGTGCTCAACAAATATTTATACAAATGAATAGCATCAAGCCTCATGAAGTCCTGGATATTTTTCTACTTGTCCTTTGTAATGGATGTAGAAAATTTTTTGTAGAATAAAAATATCACACACCAAAAATAGTTCTTGTAAAGTTACAGACATTAAAAAGAAATAAATATTCTGTCATATATATTCAGCTGAAAATACTTTTTTGTAGTAACACATTGCTTTGGATTAATCAGATAAAGATGAAAGTCAAGAATTTTGCCAACAGTGTTTCTTGCTAACATTACTCAGTTATGCCTTTCAGCTCAATATACTGTATATGAAGGATATCTTGTTAAAACAACCGTTGGAGGCAAGTCATGTCATATCAGCTACATTCTGTACCCTATGGGAACTCAAATGGCCCAAAGTCTATGTTAATATAATCTTGCTGCTCCATTGAGCTAAGGCAAAAATCACAGTTTTTCAGTGACATGTAAGCTTTCATATAAGTACCACATTATCTGTATGTATTCCAGAAATGAAGGAAAGCTACTCTAAGGATTATGCTGAATCAATTTAGGAAGGTAAATATCATTAACAAATACCATAAAATAACCTAATAAATGATTCCACTCTCTATTTATCAATGAACAAGAAGTCTATATTCTTTTTATGTAATTGGTAACATGGTATCTATGGGAAAATAAAATACCCCAGCTCAAGGGCCCTAGGTGGCTTTTCAGCAAGAAGCTCTTTACTTCCCAACACAGAATTTCCCATTCAATATGCTAAGCAACGCCACAATCCTCCTGTCCTTTTTCTTGGGGTGTGAGGTCTTGCTTTTCCTTACCAACCTTTGTTTATTATAAATTTGCCTGATCATAAAAAATAAAGACCCTTGTTTTCAGGTATTGTGAGAGGACTTAGGGAAAGGTCAAGATAGAAATAAAAGATAAGTTTTTTTTTCTTAATACTATTTCAAGCCTGGTGATAAATAATGATGGAAAATGCAAAAAATACATATTATTTACAAAAATTGTATTATGATTTCAGTGGGGAAAAATTTTAAAGGCCAATTCTAATTATTATAAAAACAGACACAAAGAATTGAGAATAATCTAAAAACTATTTAATTTTTTAATATAATCCAATCTCCGATTCTACTAATGAACAGAATATCAAACTAAATCTTAAAATGTTAGAACTTAAGCTATATATTCCTATAGACTCTGAAAATACAGTTTACTTAAGATTTACCAAATTCTAAAGTTATTTATGAAAATTCATTATATGACTGTCTCCCTAAACAAATATTTTAAAGAAGTTAAATTATGATTTTAAGTTCTCCCTCTTTTGCCAGCTCAATGGCCTAATACGAAGCATAAAGGAGGCAGTTTTCTAAACGTTTCTCTTGACTAATAGAGGCTGCTATAAAATGTGTCCCAGCAACTTGCAGATAACTGCCAGGTAGGCCAACATCACTGCCAATCTCAAGAGAATCAAGTACTAGTTATGCTTCGGTAATATCAGCTTTACGAGGTAAGAGAGAAAAGACAGCATGTGTAGGACATACCTTAGAAACAAACATCATGAAGGACTTTAATGGAACAAATAGATGTGAAATGAAAAATAAAATATAAATTGCCGAAAACCTGAAATTGTTTAAATGATGCAAGCTAAGATACTTAATACATTGCTAATAATAGAATGAGCTTCCATTTCAGGATGCTCATGCTCATATTTTAAAGTCACCTAGCATGATGAAAAACATAGAAGGACCCTAAGAATATCCTGTTATCTGAGATATTTTTCAGAAATCAAACATTATTTGTAACAATAAGTATAGTAAGTGTGAACCTCACTTGTAAAACCTTAAATTATTTAAGCCAGAATTCCTACAAAAACTGGGTTGGTGTGGAGCTTCTGGTGCTACAATATTCAAAATATATTGTATGATTTAAAAGATAAAAATCTACTTCCTATACAGCGGAACACCTTTCAAGAAGAGCTTGTATACGGAAGCAGACAATAAAGTACAGTATTTCAGTTACAATTTCTAAGGAAATGATGACTAAAACATGATTTCCTTTTCTTCCTCTGTATCATCTAATAGACGTAGAAATCAGGTTAGTAAGAGTGTGAATCTTGTTAATTCCTATGAAGCACCTCTTCTCAATATGGTAGACATCAGAAAATGCATACCAATCACAGAAGTTCGTTCTGCTTTTAGCAAACACATTTACATAACTATTCTCATGTAGGGATCTATCTTTAAGAAAGAATGTGTTGGCCGGGCACAGTGGCTCATGTCTGTAATCCTAGCACTTTGGAAGGCCAAGGAGGCGGATCACCTGAGATCGGGAGTTCAACACCAGCCTGGCCAACATGGTGAAAACCCATCTCTACTAAAAATACAAAACTTAGCCGGGTGTGGTCACATGCACCTGTAGTCCTAGCTACTTGGGAGTCTGAGGCAGAAGAATGGCTTGAACCCGTGAGGCGGAGGTTGCAGTGAGATGATATCATGCCACTACACTGCAGCCTGGGCAACAGACCGAGACGCCATCTCAAAAAAAAAAAAAAAAGAATGTGCTATTCCTGCACCATCACCCACAATAGGCATGTGTTATGTTTGGCTGGTACCTTAATGCACAGGCAGCATTTACTAACAAAGTTGAAGGTTATCTATTTGATGATCACTAGTTTATACCTTTCCTATAACATTAACGTGTATTTGTTTCCTATATAGTAGGATATGAATTAAAGTTGGCCATTTCTTATAATAATCCATCTGCAGAAACATTTTTTGTGGCCTATTCAAGCCCAACAATGTTCACTATCTCATGAGTTCTTCCAGGTGCTCTATCAATACATATAATTTTTAAAAGTATTTCCTGATTGAATCCTGTTGAAGAATGCAGGCAATCACATAAACCACAGCCAGCATACTGGGACTAGAAGAGTGGTCCTCAAACTTTCCAGTCAGCAAATCACTTTCATGAGTCAGGAGATGACATGATGTGTCTACCCCACCCTGTGTTCATACAATAGCCCTTAAAAATAAATCCTGAAACCGTCCATGCTTGTGCTGATAGAAAATTTGTATAGTCGCCTCACTTCATGATTATTACAACAGCCTGTAAGCTGGCTTCTCTCTCAACCACTCCATGCAACCACAGAGGTTTGAAAATCTCACACATTCCATTATTCTTTGGCCCAAATACTTCAGTATATTGAAACTAAATAAAATGTCAAAATCAAATTCCTTTCTTCTTCTTTAAGGCTCCGTGCGCCTAATCCCTTTCTAGTAAATCCAGAATAGAAATTCTTGTTTCCATCTTTGATTTGTCATGTACAGACATGTCTTGTTCATTACCTTGTTCATTCATGGGCCAGCTTTAACTTCCAACTTTCCAAGAGGAGATCCCCAGTTCCCCACAGCCACAGATGAGTTTGCCCTCTGGACTTGTACAGAACTGAGAGACTTAGGCGCTTCTTGAAGCACTTCACCTGTCCCATCTTGTATAAAAAGCACTTGTCACCCTCTATCTCCTTGCCCTGATTTAATTCACTCTCTACTATAGAGCTCTACCTTTTTAAGTCCACATGTATCTGCATGATGTCTGCTCCCCTCAACTGAATATAAACTCCATGCTATAGGAACTGGAACTTAGTAGGCATTCACTAAATATTTATTTAACCAATAAATTATATGTCTTGTTGCCCCACTGGCCTGCAACTTCTTTGAGACTGAGGGTGCCTATAGTTTCCTCAAAGGAGACGCTAAGTGTTTCCTTGATAAATGAGTGTTTGTTCCTGAACTAAACCAAGTAACTTTCCAAAATGATCACACCTTCCCTTAGTATGTTCCATTTCCCCCAAATAAAACATGACCAATTTGCCCAGTGATTAAAATGTAATATTAAAAGCCAAGAGTGGTATCACCATCATTTAAATAATGCTTGCCTAACTCATTCTATTTTCTGTTAGGGTACAAAGCTAACAAAGTAAAAAATCCTTTTTAAGTTGTGGCAATTATTAGGCAACTTTAAAAATTAATATATATGTGTAGTTTTCTTATAAATAAGATACCAAAATTATGGGTCAGAAGTCTACATGAAAGAACACTATGTACCAAGTTTCCTGTCCCAGAGAAAGAGAGACTAGATTTTGAATTCATTACCTGTAATTTCAAGGAAACTAAAGGCTTAAAAGTGCCATCTCTGCTAGACACCAGGCTATGGAAGCAGGTTGCCACACAGCCCTGCCAGTTCCGCCCTGACCCACAGCATCCCCTGCTATTTCGCTTCTAAACAAAGATTTATGTCAAATTATGTTCCACTTTTGTGGTGTGGCAAAATATCCATTCAGGGTTATGATGGGACCACCTAACACATGTTCACTTGAAATCTAATCCAAATTAGATCCTGGGTTCCCTAGGGAAAGAGGCAAGGACAGTAGCCCATGCTGTTCTTTAACTGGCATAAGCTTTCAGTGTATTTCTATTGTAAAGAAAAATTCACCTTGTTAAATTACATTTTTATGTTTAGGTTTTTCATGTTCATGTTTTTCATGTTCATATTACAGGTCAATCTAAATTTCAAAATATAATTCAGTGATTTCTAATACACTGTGATAATACTAGAACAACTGAAGCTATTTTCTAAATGAAATTTTAAATCCTGTCCTTTTTCCGAGGCAGTGTAGTTGCCATAAATTTATCTAGAATATTATTTTTGAAAGCAAGAATATTAATATTTGCCACTGTTATTTAAAAGCAAAGTTGAAATTTTTAAAAACACAGAATCTGGTTGGGTATGGTGGCTCAGGCCTGTAATCATAGCACTTTGGGAGGCCAAGGTGGGTGGATTGCCTGAGGTCGGAAGTTCGAGACCAGCATGGCTAAGGTAGTGAAACTCTGTCTCTACTAAAAATATAAAAATTAGCTGGGTATGGAGCACACATCTGTAATCCAAGATGCTTGGGAGGCTGAGTCAAGAGAATTGCGTGAACCTGAGAGGTGGAGGTTGCAGTGACCTGAGATCACGCCACTGCACTCCAGCCTGGGTGACAGAGCACAACTCTGTCTCAAAACAAACAAACCACAGAATCTCTTTTTTAGAAGTTTGATGGAAACATGTCATTTACAGCTCTAACTAGCATGACTACTTTGTATTTCTTCATTTGAATAATTTTCCAGAATAAAATTATTATGTTTTAATTTTGTGGCTGTTACCATTTTGACTAGGTTGTATAAATTTAACACTTAAGTGATACATAAAATTAAGACTCCATACAGCACACTGGGTATAGATTTTGTCAGTTTTGTGGTTCATATATGCTGAATAGTAAATGTTGCAATTACACATCAAAAGTGTCATAAAATGCTTACCTTTTACCTACTGTTATAGAATATGGGTAGGAAGGATGTAGGTTAGCTTTGTTTTAATGATCTTAATGATTAGTTGTTTTGATGATCTTAATTATTGAACATAATTATCTGAATATTATTTCTATAGCTCGGTGTGATTAAAAGTCTCAACTAGAAGATTTATTTACAATCTTTGGCTTATAAAAACCTTTTGGAATTGCCTATTGGACTACTGAATTAAGTTTCTCCTAGAAATGTATAAGCAGTCTAATCAAGTTTTATCTGTGTCTTCTTATGACCATGTAAGTGTTAATTTAGAAATATTTGAGAACAGAAAGCTGTTCTTTTCCATTCAACCTCACTTATGCCTTTTTACCAAGTTCCATGCATTTTTTTTGATGGTTGCTCAAAAATATTAATAATGATAATAGTATTGTTCCTAATAATGATAAACCATTAACTTATCATGAGGTTCAGTGAATCACTTGACAAATCAAGTATGGACCAACCTTCTGGGTAAATGTATCATGGGGGTAAGTTGTGCCCACTAGGTAGTGTAGAACAAACCTAGGAAAACTGATAGAGGCTAAAATTACTTATTTTCAGTACAAACTAATAAGACCAAAAATTTACTCTCAACCTGCCACATATCTCTAAGATACTTATTGGAAAAAGGTTTCCGAATCTGGGTAAAAAGGTAAAAAGCAACCAGTGTTAAACACTTCAAGTATTAATTACAAAGATGCTTTAATATATTTATACCTATACATCACATAAAGTCCCTTGAGCATTATTTGTGCCTTACCATCTTAAATATTTTGCATTCATATTGTGCTAAACAGTCAGCATTTTGTTCACTGGATAGTTGTAGCTAGTCCAGCAGTACATGAATACAAGCCCATGCACAGAACAAAGAATGCAACCTCAGCTTTCAAACCAGCAACTTGATGCTCTGACCCCTACACTGTGTGCTATGATCATGAGTGATGGTGCTGTTCTGACTGTACGTTACTTTCAAATAATGATCCACAAAGTTAATCAAAAGGGCTTCCCTGTTCAATATTTACCTGTTACTCATTGATAGCCACTGTCTGCACTGCCATCTAGGACGTATAGGATGGGATCAGTAATACTGAGCTCAAACAGAATGAGTGCCTGACTGAAGTACCAGGCACAATGAAAGCAGAATTAAGCTGTTCTTCAAACTACCTCTGACACTAAAGATGTCCGCATGAGTTCCACAGTAGCAATGCACTGCTCTTTCCTGGATTGGAGGCCACATACTTGCTGATAATAAAAGGGATGAAAAAAACAACAACTACATGAAAGAAAAAAAAAAGGGGAGATATTAGGTAGCAAAATACAAACATGGAGGAGAAAAACAGTAATTTCCTGTATTTGGTCAAAGAAATAATATTCCCTCCTTGATGTGATCTTCTTGCTTTTATGTACTAGGAGTCATATCTATCCTGAAAATTATTTTTCTCATTTTAATACACATGCAACATTTTAAGCTAAAAAATAATAAGAAAACATTGATCTTTTTATGTGTTAGAGATTTAAATGCTGTTTGCCAGTCTGTCAATCAAAATGTGCCCAGAAGGGTTGCTGACCAGTTTCCATGTCCACCTTCAAAAAGATGCAGGTAATCGGACTAATCCTAATGCAACTCTCTCTGTCGTTTTTTTTAACTGTCAGTTAGAGAGCAGGGCTTACTATGAGACCTTATTGTTCACATTTATTAACCAGGCATCTTGACAGGTTTTGAACATGGGTAGTTATGAAAGGGGGAAGTCACTCTAAATGTTAAATCCTCTCTTAACTAATGTTTCCAGAGCACTAACTTTTTTCAGTTAGTATTTGAGTGTGCAACAGGCATATTTCTAAGAAGTTTACAAGTATTAGTTCATTTAATACCTATGGAAAATCCTATGAGATACTATCATCATCATTTCTCAAATGAGGAAGGTGGGAAACAGAGAGCTTAAGTAACTGTTGAAGATCACCCAGCAAATAAGTAGTGGAACTAGGGTTTGAATACATCGGTCTCCATCATAGCCTGCACACTAATCCACTACACTGACATTCTCCAATTGCATTCCGTACTGCTCAGATGCAAGGCAATCATTGGCTTTTAACAAGTACCATTTTAAAAGTTTGTGGATTAATAAATATCTCTAAGGAAATTGCAATGTTATCAAGAAGATGTTATCCATACATACACGCAGTCTCTTACCATTTAACTTGTATAAGTTTTTGTCACGCTTCATCTCTAAGATTACAAGTTCCTGAAAGGTATTTTTTGCATACATGTGAGTGTCACCACATGCAATACAGAGTCAACGATACATTAGTATTTAATCTTGGATTCAGTATTGACTTCACTCTCTCTCTTCTTTATCCACTTCATCTTGGTACAGATCACACCTTGACTATGCTGATGGCCTCTGAGCTAAGTGCCCTGCTTCCACCCCCATCCCCCTGAAGCATATTCTCAGCCAGTAACTATAGTGATACTACAATCAGTTAGGTCTCATTTCTCCTCAATTCAAAATCCTCCGAAGACTCTATTTCGAGTGGAGTGAAAGCCCAAGTCCTTTCCTGGTCTGCCAGCATCCCGTGTGCTGTTACTCCCTGACCTGTCTCCCGCAGTAACTAGGCTGATACTAAAATCAGCTAGGTCTCATTTCTTCTCAATTCAAAATCCTCCCAAGACTCAGTTTTAGGTGGAGTGAAAGCCCAAGAACTTCCCTGGCCTGCCAGCATCCCATGTGCTGTTACTCCCTGACCTATCTCCTGCTACTGTCCTCCTTGCTCATTCAACCTCCACCACACTGGCTTCCCTGGTGTGCTTTGAACACATTAGGAATTCTTCAGCACCTTTGTAGTGGTTGTTCATTCTACCTGGAATATTTTCCCCTGGCTATCTGAATGCCTAGCTCCCTTAATTCCTTACAGTCATTGCTCAAATGTCATCTTTCTTTTAATGGGCGTGATCTGTTAAAAACACAATGAGTCAGTTCTATTCCAGCACTCCTAAATCCTTCTTAACCTTTTGTATTTTTGTTCCACGGCACTGACCACCATGCAACAGACTATATGATTTCCTTCATTTTTAACACTTGCTGTTTACCACGTGTTTCTAATGCCATCCAACTTTGATAATCATCCAATTTTGAGAACAAAGATTATGGCCTTTGTCCACTGATACATCCCAATTAATAGTTTCTGGTAATAGAAGATACTCAATTAATGTGTTAAGAGAAGAGAGAAACCTCTGTGGATAAAAACAAGGTTAGAAAGGCTTTACAAAGCAGCAAGCCAAGGCAGGGACTTAGTGCATGGGTTGTGCCTAACAAGAATGAATGGACATGTTTCATGGACGGAGCTTGTGCTGAGAAATATCTGGGACTATGGGGAGACTGAAAGGCAGAATGGAGCTACTCTGGTAGGTTTTAAACACTAAGCTAAGATTACAGACAGCATGAAGTGAGATGGAATAGTCAATGATTTTGAGCAGGAAAATATGCAGAAACAGTATTTCGATCTGGTAACTATTTATGAAGCAGCCCAGAAAGGAAAATCTTTGCATTCCCTAGCATGGTGCTTTGCATAGAGCAGGACTCAAGTATTTATCTGAATCAAACTGAGTAAGATAGGAGATAAGAACACTAGTTAGGAGACTGCAACCATCTACACATGAAATAATAGCTTAAATTAAGGAGATGTGAAAAGAAGTGACGTTTTAAAAGAAAATATGCTACAAAAAGAATACTTGAGACAAGAGAAAGGCAGAAGAAAAGATAATTTCAAGGATGAGACTGAATTACTATACAAATGAAGATAAAACAAAAGAAGCACAAAGTAGGAGATCTTTCTGGGGAAGATGCCAAGTTCTATTTTGGAGGAATGGTGGCACTGTCCTGGAGAAGGCCCTAAACTGGGAGATGAGAGGGGTCTTAATCTGTGGGCCCGCCATGTTCCACCCGAATATGGCTGTGTGAAACACTTCAAATCACTTAACCTCTGTGATACAGGGGCTTGTTTTTGTTTTTCTCCATATAAAACAGAAACAAAACACAGCTCACTAGGTTGCTCTGAGGATTAATTAGGAATGCTCATGGAAGTGCTTAGAAGCTTGTTGGTCATTACATGTGGAGATTGTTGTGTGGTGAAACTTGTGCAAAGGTCAAGTAGTTTGAAAATAGAAAACCAGAGTTTGGAAAGACACAGGGTTTAAGATTAAAAGTTGAGATTCATCCATTCCTATGTGTTAACTACAGTGTAAGGACATATGAAATCCCCAAGGGGGAGACCTAATTGCCCCATGCTGGAGCAAAGTACACAGCTTTACACTCAAAGGACACTGGTTGTATGTTCTTTAAATGACTAATGTTCAAATATGGCAAACATCAATTTTCTATAGGCATGGCTTCAAATTCCTTACGGTCTTTTTATTTTGCAGAAATAGACTTCAATAGACCATCCTCAAATAAAGGATGGATGTTATCCAGCTGAAAAGAGATGAACTGCTGGGCCACACAGACCAGGGAGGGTCTCCAAGAGGCAGTTCCAGATTGCACCTCATTAGCTGTGTGAACTGAGCAATGTGCCTGACTTCTCCGAGCTTCCACTGTCTTGACTGCAAATTCAGAATAATATTATCTACTTCAAATATGGTTGCTTGGGTCAATTGCAATAATGCCTGAAGACCACAAATACCCCGTATTTGGAGCATAGTTCTTTCCTTTTCTCCTGAAGACCACAAACACCCCACATTTGGAGCAAAGTTCTTTCCTTTTCTCCTGATTTCAGCATTATCAATTACTGCAGCCAATGCAGTCTATGCATTACAGCATATAGAAAACCAGCCAGCACAGAAGTAGAAATGGGGACCTGAAAGGCAACTTCATTCACTGTCAAGAGTTAATGCTTCTGTTGTCCCAAAAGGATCAACTTAGCCTACCAATGAAAGGCCTTGGCATCAATGAATGTTTCCTGTTGACGGCAGAATAAATGCAGCTATAGTCATTCTCCTGTCTTTACTTCAGAGTCTTGCATTCTCAGGACACTCTGTACCACAGAAAACATTTATGTCCTGCAAATTTCTCCTGAACAGACCCAATAAAGGTGTCTGTGATACAAGTGAACCAAACTTGCCACCAGACTCTTGTAAAAATATACTCTACTTAAAATCTGCTGGCCCATAATTTTATTTTTCTAGTCTTCTCTTCCCAGAGGCATTTCCCAAGTTCCATGATAAATTAAAAAATAAAAACCACAACATCCTTTATTCCTACCAGCATCATATAAATTGTTACTACCTCTGGGCAAGCAGCAATCAGAAAAGAGGGCAAACAATCTTGCTATCAGATGACTGCACCAATCATGAATTTTACAAGCGCTCAGGAATACCCTCGACCTTCCATCCTCATCCCTGCTGGATGTTTCTCCAAAACTCTCCTTTTAGAACAGTGGTACCATGAATACCATTGCTTTCATTGATAGTGATTCAAGACTTAGGACACGCAATGAATTACTCTAGGGGATGAGAAGTGAAGCTGCTGCTTCTCATTTTCCTCTTGCAAGCCATCAGGCAGTTAGGGAGTCCCTGGAAAAGCATGCTGCTTTCCCTGGAAGTGAGCAAAGATTCCCCCTGCAATTACTAGAAAATGCATTATTCACCAATACATCCAGATGGTGCCTAAAGCACACAAGACAGGATGCTTTGTGCCCGACCAAGTCATGCTCATTCAATTTTACTCCTAAAACAGTTTTTCAAGTGGAGTTGAAGAGAGGAAGCAAAGAGAAGAATCATCAAAAAGGCTGTATACCTTCCAGTGTCAAGGCCAAGGCATGCAGTTGGCTATGATTCACTGTAAGCACCCCTGACAGGCAATAGTCAGGAAAATGATGCTGTTATGAAAGCTTATGATGGTTGAAATGCAAGTAATGAGAATTGCTAGTAAGAGAAATAAGGCCTCTTCTCATTGGTAACATATGAGAACAAGCAAAGAACAAGGCCCAAAGATCCTTTATAACTGGGCTGAGGGAGGGGAAGGCAAATTAGGATTTAAATAAGATGTGGTGATAGTCTATTTAATCACATAAATCCCAAGCACCCAATTCCAAATAATTCTCAAACTGATATATGAATCACAAGGTCTCAAATTTGCCAATGAAAAAATTACTCAGCAATGCTTTCGTTACATGCTGGTCAGTGAACCAAAATCCTCGAAGGACCCAGCCCTCTCTCTGCTTTAAGAACTACATCTAGACATCTCAATGCTAAAAACAGTCAATAAAATTATTTTTAAGCAACCTAGAGGATGATGCAGAAGACATGGGAAGTGTCAGGATGTTGGAAAGCAACCAGAAAACTCCATCTAATAGCTTAACTTTTCATACATGGATGTATCTGACCTAAGAAAGCCATATGTTTCTTTCACCCACCAGACCTTTCTCACCACTAGCTTCATTGTATAACTGCAAAACTATTTCCACATTTAAATGTGTACTATGTCTAGATAAAAATAAATATTAAGGTGGTAAGGAAAGGTTTTTCTGCTGAAAATCCTATCACTAATATCATTAGTTCTCGCTTGAATTTAAATTCAAACAAATTCTTTTGAAAACAAAAACAAGTGTTAAAAATCCTGAATTTCAATACAAACCACAACAGGAAAAAAAAATGTCACATCAGAAATGAAATCTCTGTGGAACAGTTTATCTATGGAAACTGACCATATAGCTTCCAGCTTCCCCCAAATTAAGTTGCTCATATACAAATTAGAACACTTGGTCCCAGACATTTCCCAGCCGAGTCAGGTGTGGATGGATTCACAAGAAAATACCTATATACATGGATATACAGCTATATAAAATGTTATTCATAGACACACACACCATTTTATGGAAGACTGCAAGCATAGCCACCAAACTGTTAGCAGTGGTGATCTACGGGTGGGATAATTACAAAGACATTGATGTTCTCTCTTTATGCTTACCTGCGTTTGCTAAATGTTCCAGAATGAAAATGTATTGCATCTCTATTCAAAAAGAGCTTTTGCAAGGGAAGAGGATAAACGTTATGATGTAACTAATCTAGGATTACCCTTCTTCCCCCGCCCGCCATTCACCAGTCCAGAGCCATGACATTGGGTCTGGTGAAAGAAATTCCAGGAATATTCCATCAACACAAGTTGAAGGCCCAGCAAATCCTCCTCTGTGAGTTCAAAGCTAACACAAATCCAAAGCCATTTACAGAGCAGAGGACAGGGAACCCCTAAATTGGCAGAAAAACACATGGAAATAAAAGTTATGAGTAGGGTCAAGTGGAAACCATAATCTCATTCCATTGTTGCTGGTAGGACAATTAAGAGAGGCATATTAATTGTTCTTCTTCTCATTAAAAGAAATGTCTTGTTGCATATTTTTTCTTACTATAAAGATACTGCTTACATACTTATAAAATAATACAGATCATAATACTATATATAAATGGTTTTTTGATAATATGTATTTTTCATAAGGAAAATTATAGTGTCTTAAATTTCATAAAATTATAAAATGTTCTTATGTATTAAATTAATTTCTTTTAACAGATATCCTGATAGTCACTAAAATTCACAATGATTTCCTTGAATGGAACACTGTACTTTGATGTGAAAATGGAACTTCTTATTTATATTGCATAAATCATAGTAATAAACAACAAGTATAACACACAATTCAGAGTGTGTTCCCTTCGGAACGTGAAGTTCTTCAACATCTCTATAGTGACAATGACTTTTCTTGCTGGTGGTTGAATGCTTATTATTTCCATTTTGCAGATAATAGTTCCATGAGGTTAAGAGTTCTACAGTAAGTTAGATGAGCAACAAGGTAGTACTCATTTAATAAATGTTTATGCCAAGCACCATGATTAGTGTTTTTGTGGTTTAGACCTTAGGTTCTGAAGTCAGATAGCCTGAGGTCTAAAGAAGAGGTCAGCAAACTTCTTCTATAAATGGCCAGGCTGTAAATATGTGCAGCTTTGTGGGCCATATGGTCTATGTCACTACTGCTCAACTATACACTTGTAGCAGGAACGGAGTCACAGACAATACCTAAATGAATGGGTATGGATATTTTCCAATAAAATTTTATTTACAAAAATGGGGGGGTAGATTTGGCTAATAGGCCCTAATTCAGTGATACTAAGCCTAATTCCACCACAAATGAATGGGTATGGCCATGTTCCAACAAAACTATACAGAAACTAGGAGCTTGGGGTTAGATTTGGCTAGTGGGTCACAACTGGGTGATGCTAAACCTAATTCCACCAGATCCTACCTTCTTAACCGTGAGTGAGTTCCGGCAGCTCTGTAAGTTTCTGTCACCTTATCTGTAAAATGTGGCCATAATCATACTAAGGCATAAGTTTATTGTAAGGATTTTTTTAATGTGTGTTATGCCATTAGCCCAGTGCCTGACATTGGCATCTGGTAACAGATCAGTAATGTTAATTATTATCACCAGCCTAATCATTACATTCATCCTCAAAACAACCTCTGAGGTATTGTTTTCCCCTACTTTTAGAAATAAGCAAACAGAAGCTTAAAGTTAAGCAACTTAATCACTGTCCCACATATAATAGATAATTGTGGGGCTAGGATCAAAGCCAGATCCATTTCCATGAGATTTAACCACCGCTAGCAGTGACTAAACACTGCTGCATGGACTTAATGGTTTAAAATGGCTTGCTCACAGTCAAAGAACAAAGCATAATTATTCCACTCTAATGCATAAACTAAATCCAAAGATTCACTAAAGACACATTTCTAAACTCAATACACAGAAAAAGCTGTTCCTAAGGTGAGGAGAATTTACTAAAACCACAGTTTATGTATAAGTTTGCTGTAGTATTTTTAAAGTCTGGGCACAAGCACATTAGTATCACTGACTCTCTGAAACCACCTGTTAGCGATTTTTGAACGCTGCTGTTCAACAGAATGCCTACAAAAGGTTCATTGTGGTGCTACACCTCTCACCTTGACCTTTACCTTCTGTTCTCAAGTTTCTAGAGGTCACATACATACTGCAGGTGTGTCACCAACAAATTATTTTTAAAAATCTAGGTAGTCACTTCTCTCATAATGAAAATATACACTCCGGTGAAGGCAATTAATATTCTTTCATTCTAAATCATGCTGCCTGTGACTACCCATTTTTACTCTCTGGCATTCATTTATCTTGAATTAAAAGTGCTCTGTGAGGGGAAAGGCAGACGTGGGCACCTCAAGCCAGGAAAAGCAATGAGTTTGTAGACAGATCCTGAACCCGATTTCACACTGGGAGAGTCCTTCAAGATATTTATCAATAAAAAACAACTTTAAATGAATAAACAGCACAATTTTACATTCTTTCTTACAAAGCAAGTTAAAAGTGCCATGAAACAAAGAGGAGGAGAGGAAGCGGTAGGACACTCCCACAGCAGCCTAGGACCTAATCCACCTCCAGGTTGATGCTTCTCTAAGACACAGCCTTTGTCACACTCCTGAACACTCCTGCGAGGGCTCTCCCAGGACAGCAGTCCTCCTGGATCTCAGGCCTCTGCTCTCCCTGTCCAGTCTCACCTCCTGTCACCATTCCCCAGCCCTCCACTGCTGCCTGTGCCCTTTGCAACTTGTCACACCAGAAATGCCTTTTAGCCCAAACCACTGCCTCAGGTTCCCTCCCAAGCTCAGATAGCTCCTCCTCCACCATGAAGACCTTGGGCTCCCTGCACTATTAAAAATGTCCCCTTCGTGGTGCTGCTTGCATAGTTGGCACTTATTTCTCTTGAGGCACTTCTCAGGCAGAATGCCAATTACTTATTGATATCTCAGTCTTCTAGGCTTCTAGAGAGCGGAGGTTTTCTTAGTCACTTCTGAATAAGTCAGTTAGTGTAGAACAGTTCATGTAGAAAAGCACCTGACCTGTGGGTGATGATTAAAATATATTTGTTGAATGAATGAATAAATTCGCTCACTTCTAAGCTAGTCTAGAATAAGCCCTAAATAATACACTTTCATTCCATCCACATTACCAAGATATGCTACTTCAAGTTATTTACAGGCAAAAGCATTGGTGTGATGCTAAAATTAACTGGAAGAAACCACCAGAAACCATGCTGAGGTCTGAATGGCATGATGTGGAAATTAAAATTCATTTGGATATCGAAAGGCTTGAAGCAGTTCTCGCTACAAAGTTCAACGTCTGTTTAACATGTTTAACATTAGAGCTCTTTATGAAGTTCATGTTATATTTCTAACTCTTTCCTTGATTCTTTGTTATTCACTGATCCTAACACAACTGGCATAAGTTGTTCTATTGTGGGGGTGAGGGGAAGATGACTGTATAATAGCAATCAGTCAATCAGGTTAAACAACCAGCAAAAGAATTCATTCCTGCTGCTGGAGCCTCCCTGACCTTTCCCTTTCCTTCAGCATAGGTGACCATCTTCCCCCTAGCAGAATCCCTGACAAGGCGCCTGTCTTGTTCACTTTAATTGGGATAACACGTGAAAGTGGTTAGCACTCTGTCTGCTACAAGAGAGCTGATACAGACTAGCACATTCCCCTCTTCTTCACTCATTCTCCTCTTCTCTTCCCTGTACCTTGTTAATTCCACTCTTTTGGGTGTGAATTCAAATCTATGCTTCTTGGCCAAGGCCAGCCTTAACGCTATACTGAGTAGAATACGCACATTCTGGATTTGTATTTTCAGGGAAGAAAGAAACTTTCCTCTAGCCCCAAATGAATTTCTGCAAGACCTGTCAAGGTGTCTGAAATTATTCTATTGAAGAAAACTACCAATTCTCTCGAATTTGCTCACCTGGAGTTGCTTATGTAAAGGCAAATCATCCTGAGAACAGTGACTTTGTCAGTTAAACAACACTTGATCTGCAGTGAGGGACAGAGGCAATCACAACTCCATGCCAACGAGGCACAGGTTTCAAACACTAACCGGGTGTCCAGGCGGAATGATTTTCACAAAGGTGAAAAGGGGGCTTGGAAAAGGGTGGGGTTCCAAGGGATGGAAAAGACAGTAAAAGACAAACTTTACAATTTTGCCAATGCCTCTTCTGCTTTCAATGACAACTATCTAAACCCACTACAAACACCTTCTCAAACAGGGCTTCTCAATCTTGGTTACACTTGGAGTCTAAGAATCCTGGATTAAACCCCTCTGTATAAAATAGGTACTGCCACGCCTATTACAATTGCATAGCACGTGCTCAATAAACATTAGTAATTGAAGCTGCAGTCTCAGACTGACTCCATCTTTTCTAAATACTGGTGAATGGATTGTTCTTGAACAAAGCTTTCAATCCCTCTATGGCAGTGTCCAACTATATGGCTGAACTGCAACTTAAGTTTTGAGGTTACAAACACCTAGGTCAGCTGACTCTTTCCTATTTATCTTTCCTCACTATCTAATATCCTTCTTAACTTAGGTGACTTCCTCTGAACTTATTACTACTATTCCATCTCATACCCATGAATATTTTCTTTCAAGTTCAATCCAGGAATTCAGTACTTTTAGAGACTGAGGCGGGAGGATGGCTTGAGCTCAGGAGTTCGAGACCCACCTGGGTAACATAGTAAGACCTTGTCTTCTACTTTAAAAAAAAAAAGGCAGACAGGGTGGCATGCACCTATAGTCTTAGCTACTCAGGAGTAGGAGTTCGAGGTTGCAGTGAGCATGATTGCACCACCGCCTAGGCAAGAGACCAAGACCCTGTCTCTAAATAAAAAACAATAAAAATAAAATTCAAAGTTATAGTTGTTACAGAGAGGGTGTCTTTTCTCCCTCTCCCTTTTAGATTACCTATGCTACTTTTACTTTTATATTTGAAAATATTTTTATAAGGTTGACTACTGTTTTAATTTGAAAAGAACTTTTGCATCTTCCAGTCAAATCCACTATTTTACAAATGTGTTTGCTAAAACAGAGACATTACTGTAAATTATAAAAGACAGCTGAAAAGGAGAGGAGGGGTCTGAGACCCCAAATTTTTAATACTTAACAAGATAACTGCCTAACTTAAAAAGATACAATTTGAAAAATATTTACGATATGACATATATGTTTTAAAAACACTATATACCTATCCTTTACCAAAAACCTGATATCACCAATGAACCTTGAAATTTTAAATTGAAAGTATCATAAGCATTTAACATAAGAAGTTAGACTGTAACTATTACTATTATTTTAACTATATTATTTTAACCTTTAAAACTATTAATCACAGGTTTTATATTCCTGCTTGCTTTAAACTTTCATTATTGAAACAACTGTCTAATCACTTAAATAATTACCAATAAAATCTAAGTGCAACATAGAAAATAATGTTTTTAAATATATAATTCACAGTAATTATAAAACCATAGTTGGAACAAATATGAGCAACAATATGCTGGTAAATGTTTAACAATCACTCAGGGCTTAGAAAGCACCAGAATTGCAATATTTTCCAATTTCCATGGTGCAAATACTTTCTCCAACTTCAAGTTACTAACGTGAGGCCAGAAATAACAAAGTGAGAAAGAGGTGCATACAATTGCCTCTCACAAACACATCCAAGTTGGCTCCAGCACATTCCTGAATATGAGAGACCAAACAGTGTAGCCTCCTCATTCCTGAATGCTTTTCATAAGACTGACCATTTCTTTCTTTATAATCCAGTGTTCCCTAAACACAAAGTGACAACATCTATACATTATTCTGTTTATACATTTACCTACTCAACTCTATTATGGTGGCTTCCATTCTTTTTCGATATGAAACACAGTAGAAACACATATTACCTCATGATCTACCCAGTATACACATATGTGTAGTTATACATACACATACACAAATAGGAAACTAAAACAGGAGCCTCACAAAATAAGAAACATTCTTACTAAAATGCAATGCAATAAATTTTTCCATTCTCTTCTATTTCATTTCTAAAATTAGGATCTTGATCCACTGAATTGGATTCATATCCAACTATTTGAATAGTAACCCAGAGATAGAAAAACGTGGCTGTAATAGACTATAAGCTCATTGAAGATAGGATGATATGTCATTTGTCTGTATCTACTCCTAAATCTAGTAGTAATTATTGAGGCCCAAGGACGTTAAGTAACTTGCCCAAAGATGCATCTGCTTTCAGGGATAACAATCCCTCCAGGCAAGTGATAATTCACACCACAGAATCAGAAAATTTATGGCTTGACAGGAAAAGCTAGAGGATCTTCCAAAACAGCTACCCCTTTACCAGAAATTGATGTAGAAGTGTTTGTAAAATTGTATTGACTCCATCACTGATGAAAGTGTAGCCCTTTACTCACTGTGGCCATGTGACCCTGACTATTTGCCTACATCTCCCTGCTCTTGATAATATTCACCTCGAGAGTGTGGAAAAACTGCTCATGCTTTTTGCAATAAATTTAAATCTTCTAGGGAAAATAGCTATATAAATGCTCATGAATAATAAGTATATTATATAGAATAAACATACTCCGTATATAATATACATTAACACTAGCTTTCTAATAACCAGAAGCCAAAAACGTAGTTAGAGAAAATAGGAAAATAAAATTGGAATCCACAGCCTTTTCTCTTCAGTGTGCTTGTGTACCACATGCTTTTTTATAGGTGCTATTAAATGTACACTATAGTTTCAAGACAATTCAGATAAGCATCTTCACTAAAATACACAACACCATTAATCATCTCAGTGACAGTGCTCCAATTTAACATCTTGGGGATTTCCTCCCCTTCTTCATCATTTATTTGCCAATATTTCCTTGTTATGAATATCCCCCTAGTGACTTTCCCTGGCAGTCACAGCTGTGCTGCCTACTGTGTCTACCTTGACTACAAATAACACCAATTCTTTAAAAAGCAAGACTTTGAGATGATTCCTACAGCAGAAGGAAAGCCTTACTATGCGCCAAATTCCTGGTGGCCTCATTTGGGCTCCTAATTGACAAATCTCAGTCTCTAAGCCAATAGTAATTTCAGACACACGAAACTGGCTTAATTATAAATAAACAACAGTTGATTATTGATCTGCACTTATTTGAATGGTCAGTAATCAAATGCTGCTTTTATATGGTCCTTAAAGGACCCCGTTCCTATACAACAAAAGGATTCTTCAAAGTATACATGAATCACAAGAAAGCCATAAAATCACTAATAAATTACAAAAACCTGGCCACCAAGAGCCACAATAAATGACTCACAGATAAATACTTTTTAAAAATGATCATCAGTAACAATTTTGCATCATGATTACACCAGTTCTGATATCTAGATAGTGAGATATCAAGAAATAAAGCCAAAGATAACTACATGTATGTAGATAAGGTACAGTGATATAGTCACCTAAACCATGCGAGGCAGGGAACAGTCCCAGTTTCATCCCGTATCCGTTTTGTGTCTATTTCAGAGAGCAGCCTTCACAGCCACCAGAATTTCTGATCTTTTTAAAAATGGAAACCATGAAAGGAAGTGCTCTACAACCAGTTGGAGGAGTACATGAAAGTAGGACTCACCAGCTTGCATTCAGAAAGGATTTTTAAGGAAAAAAGTGGTACTTTTATTCAATAGTGACACTACTACAAAAGAAGTTCAGAGTATGAAGACAAAAACACAACAAAGTATATTTGCAAAGTATATCCAGAAAAAATAATGCCTTCAGTGGAATTATGTTTACATTACTTTACATTTTCTATAGAAGAATTTAATTAAAGGTTAATGTTGCTTCAATCAATATTCATAACTTTTCTGGAAAGTATACATATCATCTTTTGGGGGAAGAATTCCAACCAGATTACTGTTTTTGAAAAAAAAAAAAAAAACTTTCTTCACAGCAAAAGCAATACAAGTCAAACTGGTGATATATTAAAATGCCATTTCCTCTCCAGAGCAGAGTGTTTACTTCAGTGATAGTAACAACACCTCGTTACCCAAAGAGCAGATTCTGTTAAGTAATGGACAAAGCAAATGGCAGCAAAGACAGAGGACTCAACTTCAATTTAACTGTCCTGTAAGGTACATAGTAATTAGCTGCAAAGCTCTGAAATCTTAGCTAGCATGTTAAGTCTGCTACATGACAGTATAATTTGACTTCTTAAAGGATTATGCAAATTACAACTCATCATTCCATTACAGGATTGAAAAAAAGTGACAGCTAATTTATACATAACACACCTTTCAAATCCCTAAGATGCGTAGCACCTGTGCAATGTATTTTGCTGAGATTTTCTTGCATATAAGTACTTGTTTATTGCAATATAAAGAAGCTTACCTAAGAGCTTTAATACAGTTGTTAAAAAAATTTTTTTAGACCACAATTTCAAAAAAAAAAAAATAAACATCTTTTTCTGTCTTGATCTCAGAGGCAAATTGTTTTGCTTGGTTTTGTTTGGTTTGGTTTGATTTTTTATTTTCTCTCCCCCACTAAATTAGATAAAAAGAAGTTTTCAATACAAGGATATTTTTGAATAGCTGGCAACCACAAGCACTGATGTACGAGCCAGAAGGAAGACTCACAAAGATTTCAACATACTTCTGGTAGGTAGATTCACAGTAGATTCCGTCATATCTGTAGATTTTCCTACATTCTGATTGGTTGGGCAGAGGATGCTGGGCAGTTATTCTGTAGAGGCATCAAAAACAGATAGACATGACTAGAGATTCTCTACAGTCAACTGGAATGCAGGATAACAAGTATGTTGAAATTCAATATATTTTGCTTTTTACGCTTTTGAGCTCTACACACAATTGCAATGTGTACATACATTTTAGAACATTAACTTCCACTTTTAGAAAACTGCAGTCAGAGAAAAGCAACTTTTTCAGTTCTGCATCAGGACAGTTTTTTGTTTTGTTTTGTTTTTAATCTCAGAGTCATAAAAGTGGAAGAAAAGAGACATAGGTCTAAACCTTAACTCACTCTTCAATTCCCATCATTATATTCTAAAGGAAATGTTAAAAACAAATGTCATTAGTGTTTTTGTTATAGGATTGTCATTAGTTCAATCATGCATTACCGTAGTAGGCAACTATAAATTAGCTATAAAACCTTGGTGATGTTAATATATTTTTCAGCTCTATTCATTTATATAGAGTTTGCTATGGACTTCTGAAGATACAGCTTACGGAACTAAACCCAATTAAGGATGAAAACACAAGCAAGGCTATCGGGAACATGGGTTAGATGTTAACAGGCACCTGAGATGAGCTGATTACAATGGCTCCAGGTTTCTTCGCAGTTAAGGCAAAAGGGGGGAAAGCTTACACAGTTTTCATCTGTATTACTTAAGCATATAAATTCATCTGGAACTCCTTGCATCATATAGATATAAAAATGCTGAGATGTGTTTTCTGACCATTTCCTTCCATTGGAAATCCCTTCATTCAGGGAAAAAAAGTATTTAAAGAATCTATCACATCATAATTTAAAGGAAAGTCATGTCGTTTAATCAATACACAATATCAGTAAGAATATCAATCCTTTCACTCTAATAC
>NW_022436990.1:9900151-9974589 GCF_009761245.1 Sapajus apella
TATTAGAACCAGAAATTATAACTTCAGTGGATATAGAAGGCTCCTAATCACAGAAGGATGACCCCAAGACTGGCATTGATCTACATCGTGTAGGTCCTGTAAAAAAGATCAGTACCTTGAAAGGATGGAAATCCCACCATTGAAAGCTTCTCTTCCTAAATACGTGTACACACATCATCTTCCTTCACACTGAATGTTGTGCACCCTCTTACCAACTGGTAGCAAAGCATGCTAGACTATACCTGGAACTTTCATCCAGTAAGTATTAGAACACCATATTGTCAAACCTCTCAGCCAGAGTGTTCTTGGTCCCATTTTGAGAGGACTGGGCTCAGTAAAATGGGCTATTTACCACTGTGACCTCTCTTTTGCCATTGATTTTGGGTTCTGGGAAGTAGTCCTGAAACATAATGGCCGATGAAATTATGCCAATAACATACTTAGAACTAGACAAAGAAACAAAAGACATTAAAATGCAAGTTCTACATGGTTTGAGACACTGTCCTATTAATGGTGGTGAAAGGGTGTGTAGAGATCAGCAGGCAAATTGGGATTGGTGGGAGTCCTCCCAAGGTCAAAGCAGCTCAGAAGGCTGAACCAATAATTACAGGAATAATGCCTGGGGAAAAAAAAAAGGTACTTCTAAAGGTACAGCCTGACTTCAGGGAACTGAAAGAAAAGGAAGAGTAATTTTCAATATAAAATGCCCACCCTTTGTCCTTAAGGGCTACACCATAGTGAGTGGAATGCTGATCCGCCTAGGAGGCCATTTTCAGAAAGGAGGCCCAGCACTAAAGAATTGTGTGTACATATATTAGGTTAGGATGACCAGTTTTCTCTGAGCAAGAATAACTTACATTTTTGTAAATGATCTGTACAATATCCACGCATTTTATTAATATTTTAATTTTTAAATGAGGAAACTAAGACTTAAAACATTACATCACACAACTGATAAATGAGTAGAGCCTAGTTTACAGATCTGCTCTTCTGACTCCAAGTTCCATACTCCCTTCTCTAAGCAACAGTCAACTATTTGAAAAGGACTATTATTCCTGCCAGCAAATTCTGCTCTAAGAGAAATCCATCTGTAATGCAAATAATTATCTCTAAATTATTCAAAAAAGATTCATAAACCTATTTTGTTCATTAAAACAGAGTATCCTATAGGGCAAATCTCAGATGGATAGCTTTCAGAGTTATGATAGAAGAAAAACCTAGCACAAACTTGTCCTTCCACGGAGAAAACTGACTCAGGAAGGTCGAGAGGCATGCAGATTACAACCACGGAAGCAGTGACAGAGCCGTATACAGACCATGTACTGTAAGAGTTCCAGCATAACACCCTTCACATTTGTGGATACTACCAAAAAGCATTCAACAAAAACAAAAAACTTTACTAAACGCTTAAGAAACCTCAGCAACTATATTGGAGGTTTTCCTGATGATCATCTACTGGGCTTGCCTGCATTCTTCAGGATCTGTCTTGAAATGGTCAGAAACTTACGTTCCTATCTACCAATGCTTTACTGTCTGCTTTTCACCCTATTTTGTGAATGATCATGTGTCCAAGGCTCATTAGAAACTGGTATCAATCATTAAAAAGGTCCAATTGCATAAGTTAAGATACAACCATATGCTATCCCCTGATATCAGGGCCTCTGGGTACCATCTGATTTCTTTACAGCTCCTGTCCTGAGGAGGAAGGGACAGCAGTATGCACAATGAGGATTTGGCTTTCAGGAGGGTAGGTGTCACATATTAATTATCTTCTGACTAACCAACTTTACCTAATTGCTGATTAACCTTGCATATGCTTGAAGAAATATTTTAGATAATAAAATTGTTTGGCTTATTAATACTATTAAAATACCAATAGAAAGATGTTATAAAGAAACTTAAGAATTATTTTAATAATCAGCCCTTACCCCATACTATTTTTAGCTGGAAAAAATATCATCAACTCAAATTAGAACTGATCATGAAACTCTTCGCAGCCCTCTTGCCCAATTTAACTAAGCTTAACAACATTCCTGACTAGAACAAAAAGTAAAACCTGAAAGTAAAGTGGACCAGCCTCATCAGTGCAAGATGTTAACACAGCCTGAGGTAACGGCATACTTGCTACCACTAGCAGGAATGCTTATTTGCTATCTGACTTGATTAAGAGGCTCTTGGTCACTTACTAAATGAATTAAACCAACATATGATAGTAACAAAAACAAAGTACAAAAGGTAAAGTCCTCTAGAAAGACTAATGTGAATGATAACACTTCAAAGCAGGTCACCACTTAACAGTTTAAGATTTGAAAGGTGGGGAGGATGATACAAATACTAAGATTTCTCCAGCAAATTTCAGAAATATAGATGGAAAATAGGCAACTTTCCAGCTCCTTTTCCTAGTTCAGGATGACATATGGAATCCTTGGTGAGCTGGCCTCTCTACTGATGGCAATAGTAACACAGTTGTAATTAGAGACTCAGCCTCCCTTGCAGCTATGACTACAGAACACATGACTATATTCTCACCAATGGAAAGGGAGAGAAGTGATGAGCACCACTTCCAGATCTGGGCCTTAAGATACTGGCTTTGTGCTCCTTCATAGCTCTTCCTTCCCTCAAGTTGTAACTACAATTTGAAGTAACTACAATTCAGCTTTGTCCATGCAGACAAGAAAAATGCTGATGTTAGAACAACAGAATAGAAGGGCCCTGGAAACTGAAGGAACCTGTGGAGCAGAGCCATCTCCAACTGAGCCACTCACCTGAGGCTGTTAAATAAAGAGAAACTCCAAGGTTCTTGTGGCTACTATATTTTATAGTCACTTTGCTATAATCTGTTAGCTTCCTAACTAATATATACATATCTAACTTTTTTTGAGATTCTCAAGGCACATGTGCCCTTCTTCTGAGTCCCCACAGCCCACTGTTCTCATCTATATCACAACACTCATCACCAGTCATTTCAGTGGATTGTTTACTCTTCTGCCTCCCCTAAAAAAAGAACTCACTCTTAGAATTATGAAGGCAGAAGTTCCTCATATGCTATGTCTTGCACAATGCTTGGCACAAGTTTGTGGCTTAATAAATCCTAAGTGAATAAATCAAGTTGGAAACAGCACAGACTTTCCTAACTTGTCTGAAAATAAGTAAGAATTGTTGCTATACACATCCATCAGCTCACACTCCATACTAATCACGCAATGTTAACCATTAGAAAAAAATGTTCAGGTTTTTCAAGAGGCATGGCCTTTCTCTCTAATAGAAGTATAAACAAAATATAATGGTTGCCTCATCTAAAAACCATGGTTCAAATGTATCAGAGTAATGAAGACTGAAAAATAACTACAATTGAGCGCAGGAAAACAAATTATAAAAATGACTTTTGATAAATTACCCTCAATCAGCAACAGTTGTTATTTAATGTTGATCATTTTGGTTATTAAAATGAATATGACTATTCATGGCAATGGGATATAGTAATGTTGGCCTCCTCCACAACAAATCATCTTTTTAGTTTTTAACATCAAAGGAAAAAAAATAATAACTTTCTCTCTATCTGACCTCTGGCATGGATGTTACTGATACTAACATTGGTTTGATCCAAGTACTACCATGGATTTCACTCTATGAAAAAATATTACATAAAAGTCAAATTTAAGAAATATACCACGTTTGCAGATGTGTGAAAGGAAATTGTAGTTGAGGCAATGTAACTACTATGAACTAGAGTACTAGAAGATATTCCTTTGGATATGCAAATATTGTCATCTGAAGATTTTGTGTCTTACAGACTAATATTTGGGAAGTTATTTTCTTAACTTCCATCAGTCTATTGTGGACTAACAATAGATTTTTTAATCTGAACTGTGCTGGTTATTAACTAGAATTGGGCCTTTAAAATTAGTTTCTTTTTAACAATCTTGTGCTGTGTAAGCGCTTTTCCCCACCTCAAACTGCAGTAAATGTTAATAGCCTTTGTCATGTTCTTTCTGTCTTAGGAAGAGAAGTAAACAGGTAAAACCACAGGTAGTCTTGACACATGTATTCTATTCATTATAACAATTAAATTTACAGAGTTAGGCAAATGCTCTGGAGAATCTGCTTCCTCAAGTTTGATTTGGGTTGAAGCCAAAACATTTCAGCTTTGATACTCAGGAGTATTATTTAGCAGATAAATTGCCTGATATCAGATTTTGGAAAAGGTAGAATTACCATCAAGTCTTGTTACACAACAATTCATTGGAGGGAACATACCTTGTATTATTCAGTTTTGCTTATCATAAAAAGGGATTACTACTAAGGAGAATTTAATTGAAATAAAGTATTACTGAATTATCGTTTAGTATGGCATTTCAATAATAAATAGACAACCTCCTTCTCCTAAAAAAACAACGTTTTATTTTGAGGTTTTACTGCACCACTGATGTGTAATATATATTTAGAAATGTGTTATCATAAATCTTTTAACATTAAAGTAGACTGTACCAACTAATAGGAGAGCTTCAGTATTGATCTTCTACTTCTTTTGAATGACAAAAATGGTTTCAAATTTCAGTGTGGCAATTTCTCAAAAATAAATTTGAGTGGAGGAGATTACATTCAACTAAAACTACATTATGAAGCAGCAGCAGCAAGATAATATAAAGTACTTTTCTTGGGTATATTTGAGATCTGTACATATTTTCAGTGTCTTTCAAGGTCTTGATTCAACAAGATTTATTAGCACTGTCTTCTTTAGAGGAAAAAAATGGCTCTCTATAAAGTTTGTATTTTTCTGTTTCTAAAACCCACATTTCTGTACTCAACTGTCTCAAAATAAATACTGCAAATAAAAGGCTTTTCTTAACTTGGTTAAGCTGAATTAACATTGAATTGTAGCCAAGATTTACTCTTTTCATGGAAAAACTCTTAATAGAAATAGCAGGCTTTCAAATTGGAACCTTAAAATTGAAATGCTAAAGTATGATCAAGGATAATATTAATGCTGAGGTCAGGTTCACAATGGTTGTTTGAAATGTCCTGTTGAAGAATTAAGACAATAATGCATACAATTAAATAGAATGGGGTAGAGAGCAAGAAATGCACCTCAATTGTATTGATATTTTTGGCAAAGGTTTTATTTTGGCAGAGTTTTCTACATCAATTTGAATAGACAGTTCTTTTATTAAATTCAATAGAACTATATATCTAATTTAGTTCTAACTATCTAATTTAATTAAAATTTCACAAAATGACATGAAAATTCCTTATATACCTGGTGGCTGGGCAAGTCCTTGTTTAACATATTCATCCTTCCCATTATGAAACATATCCACCCATTCACAGGTGTTTCTAAATAGAGGATTCAATACCCAGGAAACAAACATCCATTTCACCACCATTCTCTTTTCCTTCCCATGAGTGATTTTTAACAACTCAGGAAACCATCTGGTTGGAATATCCCCAGAGGTGCAATGAGGAAGGCTTAGTATAAGAGGAATTGTCCTGCATGGAGGAATAATGGGAAGCTTTCATAGTCAAAATGTTTCCAGGACTCAGTACCCACACTTTTACCTGTAAAGGACATCGACACATATAATAATTCATGTTCTATCTGGTATTGAAACCAGCCCAATTGTTCCATAGAACTGATGTTTAATGTTTCTTTTTAATAAACATAGAAATTAACCCTCCCTGTCTTAAAACTTGAGAAAGTTATATTTGTCTTATCTGAGTTCCTTTCTCAGGAAAGCAATACTCATGCCTGTCAAGATGATATCAAGGAACTGAAACTCACCAGATCACCAGATCATCACATCTAGACAATGAGACACCAGACTCGTCACCAGTCATGACTGCCTAACTGACCACCTGCTTCCTGTTGACCAACTCCTCTTCCTTATCCCTCCCTAATTCCTGTTTTCCAAAACATGGTTACATTTCCTCCCTGCTATATAAACCTCAATTTTAGTTTGTTGAGGAGACAGATTAGAGGCTGTTCTCCCATATCCTCAGCTGCAGCACCCAATTAAAGCCTTTTTCCCTGGCAATACTCATCTCAGTGATTGGTTTTCTGTGTGGCAAGCAACAGGACCTAGACCAAACCCCTAGTGTTTCAGAAACAGTATTTCCTTCTTTTTGGCTAATATATGGTCACAGATATCTTGCCATTTTTAATTTACACTTTAAGAAACACTTTTTATGTGTACTCTCAAGAAGAAAGCGGTAGGTATTTGGAAAAAGAATATGACAGGTTGTTGAGAACTTTCAGTTTGCTAATTCAAATTCTATCTGTTGAAGAAATTGTCATCATCATCACAAAATTTCTTGGAAAATTCTTGGTCATGCTTTGACTATGTTTTATTACCTTCATAAATATCTCTTTGCATTTTCTACCGGTACAGTGAATTAAATATGTTCATGCACTTATAAACATAATTTATTTCATAAGCAACTGACCTGAAGTTGTCCTGAGATAACATATTATTTTTTATTAGTTATACAGGACAATGAACAAATAACTAGATGCCATTAATATGTATTAAATTTTAAATACATTACTTGATTTCAGCAATTTGAAATAGTGTCTATTATAGCTAATTCCTGCCTTTAAGTTCCAATACTAATAACGATCCTCACCTCCTACTTCCATGCCAATAAGCTCTCGACTAGCAGCCAGTAGACTCGGTTTAATTTTTAGTTATGCCATGTAGTATAGTGCAGCTTAACAAACTCACTTAAATACTCTGTTGTGGCTTCCGGTTCAAGAAAGTGGGAACAATAACAAGACAGCTGCCTGACAGGGTCATTGAGAAGTTCGGTGCTTAGGGGAAAAATCATAGTGAAATGTAAGTTATATGCAAATGTGAAGGGTTATTATTAGTGTTTTAATTACCTAAGTCTGCAAATGGAAAAGATGTTAAATGTCATTCACTAACCACATTTTGCAGGTAAGAAAAGCAAAGTGGCAGGTTAGCAGACTTATGTAAAGCCACATACCCATTAGAGGTGGGTGGGTTAAGAACATAACCTTGGGATTCTAACATTGCTTCCTTCCAGGATTCCACTCAACTCATGAAATGAAGTAATAAACAAAGTCATATGCGTATTAATGCCTCCTGGTATGTAGATCTGTTGTGGGGGGTTATTAAAGTATCATTGATGATGCAATTGCCATTCTGTAGACTATCTTCTTAAGCAAAGTTCATTTCAATAGTACTAACCAATGCACATAAGAATGACTCATTTTATATACCATCTTTATATAAAGTACCCCAATATCTGTTGTGATCCTCATCTCACATGAAGATTTTGGAAAACCTCCACTCCTATTCAACACTTCAGTTATCTCTTTGATTTCTAGTCTGGCAAGGACAAGTAAAGCAAGTCAGCTAACTACACAGTTGTTTTCTTAGTATACGTAAAAATGCCTATTATTTCCTTGAAACAATAAATTCCACCATTCAGTAGCCTCCTGATAATGACTAAAATGCCATCCTAGGATACTTCTGTTTCCCTAGATTCAGTTACAGAGTGATCAAAAGGGAAACACCCCTGCAGGTTACTGCCACTTCTAGTCAGTCAAAATTCTAACAGCCTAACCCTAGAATCTCATTAATAAAATCCACTGCAGTAAAAAAACAAAGCAAATATTTGTCAAATAGTACTTTCTTGAGGGAGGGCTTATAATCTGGCATTCAAAAATATTTCCATAAGGAAAAAATAGAGCCTCACATGGAAAAAAATAATTAAATAGATCACCAAACAGAATTCTATCAAGGAAATGACTGACATGTATAAACATATCTTGTATCTCTTTCTCCTTCTCTAGCAATCTAAACTTAGCCAGATTAATGTAAAGGCCTGCTTCCCAGACTCCAGGCCCCTGTGTGCAGTCTGCACATGTACCGTGCCTGCTATTGAAAGTGTATAATAATAGAGGAGCTTGCACTTTCATGTAATTCATAATTAGAAGACGACTACAACTGCATTATTTAAAATCAAGCCTTTGTTATCAGCACCAGTTTTAGACAGAAGCTGAGAATCATTTGTGAGCTGTGGCAGACCCAGACTGTTCAAAGCAATTGCTGTTCAGCATGAAAGCTGCAATGGAGGTCATGAAACAGGTCAGGAGGAAAGATAGTGTATCGATTTCACACCAGGAATAGAGGCAAAGCAAGGGCCCACTGTTGCTGCATGTGATGTATTTCACTTCAGTTTAAGGCACATTTCATTCCAGTCCAAGAGGGGGTGGGGAGCAAAGGGCAGTGGATTTCACACTGAATCATGATGAATTCTAGACTTGTGGATTCCAGTAAATATCTCCTTTCCTGGCACTAAGTATTTCTGTAGCAGAGTGAATATAATGGAAATTAGACCTCCATTGGTAGCAAGAATGTATCTTAAAAACAGGTAACCATGTTGTAGACAGTTCATTTCCTCCACTTATTAAAATGTAATCAAAGCAGACATGAATGTAAAAGCATAAAATGTAAAAGCATAAAAGCAAATGACAAACTCTGCAGAATAACCTCATAATGAGCATCATTTACAAAGTCAGAATGAGGCTATAGATCACTCAATGAAAGAGTTAATTAACAGAAATAAACCTCTCAAAAAAGAATTCTTGGTCATGGCCTCATGGGTAAATCTTTGATGTCACACATGGGATACTGACGACATCCAAATATGTCATTTTGTCTTTCCAAATTGCACGTGGTCTTTTCTTCCTTATCTCTGAAAAGCCTTTCATACTCAATAGGATCAAAGAATCATTTCATACCAAACTTCATCCTGGTTCAAGCTGTCCTAAGATAACTGATAAACTCTAATGTTTGTTCCCAATAAATCCCATTAATTTATAACATTGACCTCATTCTGCCTTGCCAAGGCCTTTAGCAATTTTCTACCTTCAAAACTTAGATCAGTTGGGTGAGCTTAGGAAAATAAAATATCTGATTGGATGTTCATGTAATCTAAACAACTGGCAAACAGGCAGCCTTGTTCTCTGTCCTCCCATTGGAGAAAATGAATTTTCCAGTGTGCATACCCAACATGTACTACAGCTAACCCCAAATGCTATTCAACTAACATAGAAAATAATTTGCTTTTTAATAATAATGACATTATCCATTTAAAAATCTGATTTCACTATACATTATATTATTATATAAATATATATATATATATATTTGTGTGTGTAGATAGATAGATAGACAGATATTTAAACATTATTGCTGAAATATTGGTTTTTCCTGCCTAAAAATCAAAATATTTTCTTTTTTCAAAAAACCAAGATTATATTAGAAATAGCACAGGGACATTCTCTTAAAATTATTTCTCCACCTACTCATTATTTGTATTAACCTTATCTTACACATCTGTATAGGCCTTTTCATTCCCCCTCTTCCTGTATACCTCTTGTTCACTTTTTTATAAGTGAGGATCAATTAGCTATCTGCCATGGAAATAAAGAGATGGAAATTAAAGTACATATCTTGATAGATTTTTAAAAATCATTACATTTATCCCCAAGCCTTCATCCCTAAGGGGGAAAAATGAAGAGGGAATTAGCACATTTTCTTTTTATCCTACAAAGGAAAACTTAAAAAGCTCAGATAGGGAAAAATGTTCAAACAGAAAAGAAGAAATAGATTTTTCCTCCACAACTGAAGCTGACAAATAAGAAGCTACACAGGGGTATGGGAAAGTTAGATGGAAATCAAGTGACATGATGCTTCTGTAAACCAAATGCCTCTAATTCTGAATCCAAAGTATCAAAGAAAAGTCCAAACAGCCACAGAAATCTATAAAGGTAATTAATCCAATCAGTTATTGGCGAGAACATCAATTTAATAGAGTAAAACAACTGAGATAAGAGTCACATAGAAACGTCCTGTTAAACTATTTATAAAATTTGGCTGATATTTCACCAATTATTACAAATGATTCAAAGCATCAATCCAATTTCCCTAGGCATTTCACGAAAGTATTTATTACTGGAAATGCATTTGTTTGAGAATCTTTTTTCTTCTTTTTTGAGAAAGCGTCTGCCTCTGTTGCCCAAGCTAGAGTCCAGTAGCAAGATCAGAGCTCACTGCAGCCTCAACCTCCTTGGTTCAAGCAATCCTCCTACCTTGGCCTCTTGAGTGGCTGACACCACAGGTATGCACTACCACCACCCAGATAATTTTTTCTATTTGTTGTTGCTGTTGAGATGGAGGTTTCACTATGTTGTCCAGGCTGGTCTCGAACTCATGGGCTCAAACTATCTTCCTGCCCTCACCTTCCAAACTGCTGGGATTACAGGCATGAGCCACAATGCTCAGCCAAGAATCTTTAATATATACAATAGGATTCATTTCTCCAACAAATATTTTGGCTAGTAAAATAATTTTGAGAAGTTTGGCAAATTCCCAACCACCTATCTTAATATACAAAATGAATGCAGAAAGGATTAATGATGCACTAATATGGATTAGAACTCACAAATATATTAACATTTTAAAAAATGTAATTAAAGTAGCTCGTTCTTATACTCATTCCTGAGACATTAATTTTTGGCTTTTGTTTTTATATTTTTCCTACTCTACACAAGCAACAGTTTATGAGCTTTCAATCAAGAGCAATGGTATCTAAACACATTCTATGTAAAATCACAGTGGTTCAATTTCAAAAGAAATATCTGCAAGATTTAAAAGAGGATGCTAAGTCAGAATTATAGCTTTAAACTGCATCCACAGTTCATAAGATATCTGTGGCTTTTCTGCAACTTAATAATTACAATGGCTTAAGTAAGATGCCTAGATCTATGTGCAGGTAGCCCCTTGACGGGTCTGAAACAGAACAAGTCTTTAGTATATGCCAGTGTAATTTGTTCAACTCATGTACCTGAAAACATCTATTTTTTTCAGCATCCTTCAAAGAGTCTTTTCTAGTTTATCAGTAAATGTCTATTTTTTTATTACCATTTTTAATCTAGAGGTAGACGAAGTAATTTTTTCTGTACTCTATGACTACTAATCCTAGAAATAAACTTAATACACAGAGAACTTTATTTCACTTTACAAATCTTCAAATTACCTTTAAGAAAATCTCTGTTTCAAGTTATCACTTCCCACAGTAATAAATGCTATATTATGCTTTATTCTTGCCTTAGAAAAATTATGGAATCCAGGAATTTTGCTTTCTATTCTGCCTTCTTCAGCTCTTTTCTTTCTATTATCTTTAGGCATCCAGTTCCTTCTTTTTGGTCAAAGGCCCTTATAGCAGCATAGGGCTCCAAACAGTGCTATTGTTCCTTGTTCCTTACTGGTGGGACTCCTCTGTCACCATGATCACTGTCTCTGTGAGCACCTTGTTCTTATCAAGCTGCCAGCAGTTATTATATACCTTAATAATACAACTCTCCCTCTTCTGGAAACTAGCCCAGAACACACAGCCCCTTGGGCTTCCTACCGCTACTGAGGCCACTGCTAAAAACAAGGACACAGCACTTGCCAACCCCGACCCCTACTCCAGAATTCTGACCCTTCTGCTTTCCAGAGCTCTTTGCTTTAGAAGGAGATTTGGAATAAGATGAAGAATATGGCTGTGGCATAATACAAGGATTTTTCAGCTCAAACATCAGGAAAGTCCCACCAAAAAAGGCTGTAGGTTGTACATAGATTATAGAGGATGCAGCTTCCAGGGCAGTTTCAAAATAAGTTAGGAAAGCACAAGATGCTTTTGCTCTTGTCATCCTATTTCTGTTCTCTCCAACCAGAGAAACTGGCCTCCCACATGACAGCTCTATGAAAGCCACACATCTACTAGAAAATGACCAAAGGGCACTGGCAACTTTCACACTGTAAAAGCGTCCCCTGCACCCAAAGCCTGGGAGTGTGAAGATGCTGCTAAGGAGGGCAAAACACAAATGGTACAAAGAGAAGAGCTCGTGTCAACGGAAAGTCTGTTTATCCTTAAAGCCACATTAGTAGGCTAGACAATTCCAAAACATCCCTTGGCAATCCCTTTTGCAAAGTAATTGGAAAATGCTGGGCCAAGTGATAAAAGGCATTTCAAGTTTCTGCCTAATGTGTGTTATAGTTTTCAAAGCCCTGAATGGCAAAACAAGATTAAAACTAGTTCTCAAACAACAAGCATTTACTAAAGAGCAACTATGAGGCACTCTGCTGGAACTTTGGGGATTTGAACATGTATAAGACTGAGCTTACACTTTAGCTGGGGAGATCAGACGTGTGCACAGTAGAGGTTAAGCTCTAATACAACATGAAAATATCTGAAATGTCAAAAACCACCACCAAGTGTTTCCATCTCAGGGTATCAGGCTGTTATCTTCCAAAGGCAAGTCCTAGCCCCACCAAAATAAAAAAAAAATCTACTTCTAGGTAATAATAACACAGATAAAAAACAAATCAAAGAGATCACTGTCAATTTAGAAAATGTCCTCTAAAAGGCCCTTGATGTTTGCTTGCCCATTTAGTGAATATTATGTATGTATTAAAGAGATCATTTGCTAGGCTTAATTTATATGCAAAATTCACTAAATACATTCAGAAAATAAGACTAACTTTTTAAATGATGCCCTTTCATTAGATGTCTGCAAAATATCAAAATAACTGATCAGTTCAGTCATTAAGTAAAAGAAATGCATCAGACGTATGTGATTGGCATTGGTTATACATAGCAAGCAACGTGATATTTTTTCTATGAAATTGACTTCTTATAAACTGACAGATGATCTTAAAAGAAAATAATAAGTTGTCTTAACAACACTTTTCCAAAGAACCAGTATTACTGAGCTATGTTCAAAGACAAGGATTAGTAAAGCGCCCCAAGGTGGCCTACCATTGGGCCTATGGCCTCCTTGGTTGAGTCATTACGGTCTCCTTGCCCCAGTTTTCTCATTTATGAAATGAGATCACTGAATTAGATGCTCCCTGAGAGTACTATAACCTGTAACTGTTCCAGGAAAGGAATACCTGGGGTTACCAAGTTGGATATAATTAGTGTTTACAGTCAAACATTTTCCTTCAAAATGTCCATACCAAGCCCAATAGTGACTTTTACTTTACTAAACTATATTCTATTTTCTATTCTATTTCTTGCCTTGTAAACTATATAAATGTAAATACATTTTTATTTTAAATTCATCAAGCAACAGCTATATATTAATGAAAATGTATTAATATATGGTATATACTAATAATCCTATTATATATACTTTTACATATTAAAACTCTAACTTTGAAGAATATTTCCTCATATAATTAAGACCATCTTTATTCTTATTTTTTAGCTGAGTGTACCAAGTACACCACTATATATAAATAAAATGTATCACAGTGTAATAGAATGAGCATAAAGACTCAAGGTTTTATTTACAACGTTACATAATCTTTTTTGAAATATTTTTAAGACAAATGTTTTTTATAAATTTAAACTGTTAATCCTACTTTAGAAACATTGTAATTCAGGTAATTTTATGTAATAATAAACAATATTTTCAAATCTAAATTCTGTAATATATCTTTAAAATGAAAAAAGCAAATAAGAAATAAACATCAACCCCATATAAAAATAACCCTTTATTCAAATTAGAAGAAAATTCTCCATTAAGTAAACATAAAAATGCAGTGATTAAAAGCCATTACATTTATTTATTCTCAGAGTTACTGATTATCTGATTTGTATTTGTCATCACTTCTATTTATAATGAATTATTTTCAATATTATATTTTAAAATAAGGCCTCTAAACATTATTAAATAAATATAGTTGTTCATTATGCATAAGGTTCAAAGGTTAAAGACCAGTGGAAAATTGTGCCTATAATAGCAATCTTGTTCTTAATTTAACAATTTACTGCATGTTCTTAATACACTAAAGGAATGTCAATATACCAACAATAGGAGTAAGCAGAGCTTGACACCTGACCCATGTTAGAATGTGATGAGAGGTAACTGACACAGCTGTGGACTGTAAATATGGAAGATATCATTACTATATGATGTATGATAGCTCTTAGTCAGAGAGAGTAGTCATCAGTTAAGAAAATGAACAATTGGACAGGGAATAGATATGACACTGTGGGCATGATCTGCTAATTTTCTGATAGGTGATGGACATTAAATGGTTCACAGATTTAATGAGGACAAAGACAATATGTAGTATATACACATGTACGAATAGGCAGATACACACACACACACACACACACACACACACACACACAGACAGACAGACAGACAGACAGACATATAATCTGTTGCCCAGGCTGGAATGCAGTGGCACAATCTTGGTTCACTGCAACCTCCACCTTCCAGGTTCAAGTAATTCTCATGCCTCAGCCTCTTGAGTAGCTGGGATTATGGGTGCATGCCACCACACCTGGCTAATTGTTGTATAAATAGAGACAAGGTTTTGCCATGTTGTTCAGGCTAGTCTCGAACTCCTAATCTCAAGTGATCTGCCCACCTCGGCCTCTGAAAGTGCTGGGATTACAGGTGTGAGTCACTGTGCCTGGCCCAAATAGGCCTATATATTTAAGAGAAATGATGATATTAATATATTACAATTAAAAATTTAATTTTGTTTCTATTTTTCAAAATGGTCTGAAATCTACATTTCTTTAACAACATCAAGAGATTGGGCCAAATCACCTCTTAGAGTTCTTATTTGATTTGACAGTCTGCCTTGGATATCTAGAGATTACAGGTAAGCTGAAACTATTTAGGTACCAACAATGAAATAAATTGTCATTTCCAGTCTGAACAAAAGTTTAAACTTGGTGCCAGTGAAAATTCTAACTCAGAAAAAAACCCTATGTATAATACAAGCTCAAAAGATCAAATTGGGACTTTGCATTTATCTTTGTTTAAGATCCCCCCAGAAGCAGTCCATGAGCTCAAGATTTGAGTACAAATAATTTATTTGGAAGTAAAGAAAGCACTGGAAGGGTATGGAGAAGTATCATGGGAAAGAGAGGGAAGCCTGTAAGAATATGCAGTCAGTGCTACCATGGTGGACCATTGGAGCTCAATCCTGCCAAGGAACTCTGGGAGCCTGTGTAAACTGCATATAAGGATTAGTGTATCCATGGAGTGGAGAAGCTCATGTACTTAGATACCATCATTTCAGTTCATGCAGACTGTGTTAATTCCCTGGTCAGGACTTCAGCAGACAGAGAAAGCCTTGGAGCAAGAATGCTAGCATTTAGAAGTCAAGTTATGGTCACTAATCACATGGCTGTGATGTTTTAATGCACTCAAAATCTCCATAAAGAAATAACCCTAAAGCATGCTGGCATCTTCATGGAAGCCTTCATTTCCTCTTGCCTTGAATGTTGTAAGTACCTTCTAATTGGTCTTCTCATGTACCTATTCTCTCCATTTCTCTTTCTCCTATGCACCACTGATAAATTAATCTCTCTAAAACCCAGTTCCAAGTTGTCATTGCCTTGCTCAGAACCTTCCCATGATTTCCCTTTTGTCTGCAGAATTAAGTCAATGTTCAGTCTGGCTCTCTTCAGCCACATCATGTACAATCCTCCTGCATTTATCTTGCATTCTGGTCACCATGAGCAGTCACTATTCACCTGAACAAATTTTTGTCCTTACTTTTAACTTTCTGTCCAGTTGACAGAATCTAGGCTTTATCATAGTCTATTTTAAATGATGCCTACAGTCATCAAAGAAGACGAGTCCTCTTCGCATGGGCTTTCCTTCACAGTCACAGCATCTGATTTCCCTTTCTATGCTGGCATTTATTTGGCTTAGAATTGTGTCTATTTATATGCAGCAAATTATATGTCTATTATATTCTGCTCTGTGAGATCAAGATCCTTGTTTGAATCACTTTGTATTACTTACCCTACCTAGAACAATCTGGAGCATGCAATAGATATTCACAAAACACATGCAAGGGCCAGGTGCTGCAGCTCCCACCTGTAATCCCAGCACTTTGGAAAGCCATGCAGGGGAATCACTTGAAGCCAGAGTTTGAGACCAGCTTGGGCAACATTGTGAGACCCCATCTCTAGAGAAAATAAAAAATTAGCCAGGTGTGGTGCTGCACGCCTGTGGTCCCAGCTATTCAGGAGGCTGAGGTGGGATGATCACTTGAGCTTGTGAGGTTGATGTTACAGTGAACCATGATCACAACACTGCACTCCAGCCTGGGCAACAGAGTAAAATTCTGTCTCTAAACAAACAAACAAAACAAAACAAAAAAGGCACATAGTGAGTTGACAACTACAAATGTAGGAAGGTGCCACGTGTCATAAAAAGAGAACTGAACTTGGAGTCTGGACATCTCAGCTATAATCATAACTAGGCATGTGACAGTGGCATCCACTTAACTGTTCAGTTGCCTCATCATAAAACTGTATAATAAACTTCCCTTTGCTACACATTTCATATAACTAACTCGAGAATCAAATAAATTAATATCCATGAAGTTGCTTCAAGATGGTTAGTGACAGAACATGAGAAGTTACTGGTATTACCATAATAAGGTACTGTCCTTCAGGTGATAACTGAATAACTCCAACCTGCTGCTTAAATACTGTGAGTACATTTACCAGTATTTCTCTTGACTGTGCTTGCCTCAATTTTGGCTCTCCTTAAAATGAGTGCCTGTATGTATAAGTTGACTATCTGGAGAGAGAACTCAGCATTTGAGTTCAGTTCAAAATGGGATTAACTAGCTTCAGACGGAGGTTGAATAAAGAACCTTGACTTCATTAACACCAGGCTTCCACCAACACAGTCAAACGAGTGTGTGTGGGTGCGTATGCGTTTGCATGTATTAAACACAAAAATGTCTATTAAAACAAAGAAGAAATAAGGCTCTCCTGCTTGTCTATAGCGCATACATAGGTAATTTTCATAGAATACACTTGTGTATATGTACAGATAAAATACATGCATGTCCTCGTCCTCCATTCTAAATGGCACACAGCAACTTTACAGTACACTCATACACTGGCATTGACACACCTTTTAAATATTACTAAAAGGCTGCCTTTCTACAGTGCATTAAGCAGCTGCTTGCATATGAGTATCTTGTTGTCCAGAGTGACAGCTGTATTTTCGCCTGTTTTGACATTGAGTCTGATCTGGGTGAATAGCTCATATCCATTAAAGTGCTATTACAACACTGAATGACTGCCAGAATACTTCCTGATCAATTTTAAAAGCCAGCTAGCTGTCATCATCTAATCGCAACAGCAAAAAACAAATCTTTGGGGAATAAAATGAGATTTTTAAACATTTTTAAAGCAGTGTATTAAATATAATCCCTAAAAACTATTTGAATAAGAATTCTAAGCTACAGAAATAGGAAGGTGGAAATAATATTTTCTGCACTTTGAAACCCTTACACTTGCATATTGGCAGGCAATCTCAAATACTCCTTAAATTTACCATTTCGGCAATCACTGAGTTTGAACTCCTGCCATTACATAACTTAATAAAGCAGCACTGAAAACAATCACCACCAAGTGCAATTGTGCTCACCATTAAATTTAGTTCTATAAAATTTAAGACTGAATTCAATCATCTTTCTGTCTTTGCTTCAATGGTTGAAATCCAAATGTTCAGGTTTACTTTTTACTCTCCTCAACAGCCAGACAATATGCATATTTTAAAGCTACACTGCCAGCATTTTAGATTTGCATTTATTAAGCATTGCCAAAGGGAGGTAGAACTCACCGAGACAGTTAAGACCACTTGAATCAACAGTTTAATTGGGGAAATCTGATTCAAAGTTGTAATTCTGCCACTGTTAAACCAACACTATCAACAAGTACATAATGTATAAATTGGCATAATCCATTTGGAGGGCAAATATTTTAAGGATTCGTAGTTTGTAAATATAATTAATTATCTGAGATGGTTTTTCTTAATGGGTAGCACTGAGTTCTTCTCATTTTGGTTTTGACATTCAGTATTTTCACACCACTATTACACCAGGAATGCTCCCTCACAATTTGGAATGGGCTGTCTTAACTGCAGAAATGAAAAGACCCAACTTCATTTGATCACAACGTTCAGTGGTCCTCAATTCCTTCTAGGATCACGCGCCACAATGTTGGAGAGTCAGAACAAAAGACTGGAAATGCTAACGCTTCAAGTCATATTTTATAGAGTATGATAAATAATGAATAATACATCATATTTTTAAGCCCCTTCAGAATATAAGTCTCTTTAATAAAAGAGAACTATTAATGGAAATACCAGGCTGATAAAATCATTATTCATTTTTGGAGATTTAAGAGCTCTCCTAAGAAACTGAAGCCTATGCTACAAATAGTCTTCTCCAGATTATTAGATGATCCCCTTCACTTTTGATGAAAGTCTCCCTTCATTCTTTACTTTAAAAGACTCTCCACTTTTTGATCCATTTTAAAATATTAAAATTGATATTATTCTAGGAAACTGACTCTATCCTTTTCCCCACTTAGCCAATGATCCCCGCTGCACAGAGGTGAAAGCTGCCATCATTTTACTTGGCATGCCAGCCTTTCCAGTGGTGCTGCGAAAAATGTATCCCTACCCGCCTCACTCGTATGTTCCCCTCTATCTAGCTCCAACATGTGGTCCCCTGTTCTTCCCCCACTCCGGGCCTTTCCTCTACTCTGCCTTTGCTCTTATTATGCTCTCTGGCTAAACCACTTTTGATTACTTCCACCTAATCAAACACCTAAGCTGTCCCCAAAATATCTCCCCCATTGGGGAGTAGGGGGAGGGAGAGCATCAGGAAAAATAGCTAATGCATGCTGGGATGCTGGGCTTAATACTTAAGTGATGGGTTGACAGGTGCAGTAAATCACCATGTTACATGTTTACCTATGTAACAAACCTGCACATCCTACACATATACCCTGGAACTTAAAATAAAATAAAATTTATATATGTGTGTGTGTGTGTGTGTGTGTGTGTGTGTGTGTGTGTATGCGTGTGTGTGTGTATATATATATAAATTTCCCCGATGTCCCTCCTCACTTCAAAAAAAAAATCTCCCCCATCATCTTCTCTGTAATGTTTTCTTCAACTTTCCCAGGTAAGTGTATTTTTATTTCTTGGTTGTTCCCACTGTACCTGTACACAACGACTCCAGGCCAGGTATAAATAACTTTTTTACCTACTCTATCTGCCTATGCTAACTGCCATAGATACAAGGTTCAGATGGGAATTATATAAATTCCACCGAGTCCAAATATATCCCAAAATGACAAAATTGTCTAACAGTGAAACTCCAGCATGAAAAGAAATATAGTAGCAGCAGAACAGTGTCTGTAACACTGAAGTCTTATGTTTATTTTGTGGTGGCATTCACTCACTTGTTATTTTTTTATCATTTCCACTATTGCTCAAGTTTTCTCCTGTAAAACCCATCTATCACAATTTAAAAATAGGGAATAGCTGGGGTTTAATCACAAAACACAACACAGAAACGACACAGTAAAATGTCAATGAATGACACTGAGGCAGAAATCCAGAAAAGATTTCAATGTTTTTTCAAATCCACATGTTATTTTTGAAGGGAAAGCTACTGTTTATGAGCTAAATGTATTTCACACTTGGAGGCAAAGGCGACGTGTTTTAAAGTCAGAGAGTAACTAAGATTCACTACAGAGACTAAAGTGTAATCTACATGATGGTCCAAGGCATGAGGCACTAAGTTTACCCCCAAGAAACTTCTAGAATTCATAAAAAAGTGACATTTTGAGTAACTATGTGTTAAGTGAAAGTAACCTAGGTTACATTAGTTTGAAAACTCACTACCATATATATGATTTGTTTTTCTATTTTAGGTTTGACTATACGTTGGACATAGTATCATGTGATATACAAAAGAAGGTACAGGAAAAGTTGTAACTGAGATCAGCTACTTGTGCGAATCCCCATTTTCATGATATCCAGTCTATTACTCTCAGTACAAGTTAGTTCAGCCTCCTCATGTACTATTAAAAATATGTATATTGCTTCCAGGAGATCCACTGCCCCTTGTAAATTCACATATTAAAGGGTAGCATAGAAGGGAAAGGAATCTATAATAGCGCTGTTTATAGCCAAGCACTAAATCATATAATACAGAAAACAAATGTAGATGGCTTGAAGGGTGGGGCAAATATATTACCTCTCCTCAATGAACATTCATACAATAAAACAGGCTCTCCAAGCTGCCAAAATTAAGTGCAAGCTGGGCTACAAGAAAATAAAACACAGAGAGAAAGAGAGAGAGAGAAACACCAACTCAACTTCATCTGAGTAAGTAGTTTAAGCAAATGAACCTTTAAAAAAAATGAAATTCCTTTCTAAAAAACTTATTATACCAATATATATTGAGAGAGAGAGAGAGAGAGAATAAATGCTTTAAATAGAAATGGCTGGAAAATCAGGCCTTTTCCATCTTTTCCAATGATTCCTATTCCTCCTGACTCAGTGCCCAAGCACGTCTTTCTCTGAACTGCCTTGCTCTTTTGCCAAAAGAGAAAACTTATTTTCCATCTATGTAAACTCCTAGAAGAGGAGGGAGCAGGAAGACTACTCAATTCAGCCCAAGAAAAATAGAGCCCTTGTGCCTATCTCCAAGTGTCTGGCAGTGGCCCAATTTCCTGCCAACATTGGTGGTCCAGGCTAAAGGCTATGATCTGACCTAGGAATTAGAAGCGTTTTGCTAACCTCCATTCACTGGGTCAACTGGAAAAAATGATACACTTACCAGGCAGGAAGGAAGGGCATGAAGCACATCACATTTAACATCACCCTTTTCCCTGAGCTGGCAGATCCTAGAGAGTCCCTGGAATTTAGCTACAAAGGATTAAGCCTTGCTAAACTCTGTAAGAAGAGAAACAGCTTCAATGGAACAGAGGGAAAAGAGGGTAAGGGGTTGGGGGAGGAAGGATGAAGAACTTGACCTCTGAATTCAAGAAGCCAAATCTGTTATTTACATGAAATGTTAATTAACAAAAGCAACAAAAAGGCACATGAAAGACTAACAATATATTAAAACTAGTTGTCTAATAAATGAGTATACTACAGCTAAGAGGCAGATTGTACAGTAGTAGTGAATGAATTAGAAGGAAAAGTTAAAACGAGAGTAAATTCCTTATTAGGAAGAAGTAAAATCAGACAGGAAAGATTATACATTTTGATTTCTCCTTAGCTCTCCACAAAATATGAAAAACTAGCAAGAACACAGTGAACTGAGAGAAAAAAAAAAAAAAAGGAAAATCACTTAGCACATTGTTGTTGCTGTGTAGATTCCATTAACATGAGTGACTTCTGCCCAAACCGTTCACATGAACCGAAGTTAACTGAATAACTACTGGATCAGAAACTATGGTAAAGGCTGCAGATACAAGGAGGAACCATACAGAATTCCTGCCCTAAGAAGGCTCACATTTAGTGAAGAAGAGTTGATTAACATATAATTGCAAGTAAGCAAGATAAGAGGTACACAGAAGGGTCAAACCAAACTTGAAGCATCTGAGATGTCCCAGAAAGTGGCATCTAGGCTGAGACCTGATAGTTGAATTGGAGCCAGCAAGAAGACTAGAAGGGAGGACATTCTATGTTTTAGCATTGAATAATGGCCATCTTCTATAAACAATGATTTGAATTTGACATATACCTCTTATTGATTTACCTAAAATCAACCTGGAATCTTGTTCCTTTTGTAGTAGACAAGAGAAGAGGCTGCTATTAGCAGTTAAAGCCTCAATGAAGAACAGGAAATTAAAACATCTTATTTTAAATAATCAAACTACAAATATCTCTTTTTCAATATTTTGACAATTCCCTATGGAGCCTACTTGGAAACTGCATTAGTTTATTCTCATAGTGGTATAAAAACACATCTGTGACTGGGTAATTTATAAAGAAAAGGGGGTTAGTTGGCTCACAGTTCTGTGAACTGTACAGACTTCTGCTTCTGGGGAGGCCTCAGAAAACTTACAATCATGGCAGAAAGCAAAGGGGAAGCAAGCAGATAGTCACATGGCTGGCAGGAGAGAGAGAGAATGAAGTGGGAGGCACCACACATCTTTAAACCATCATATCTTGTGAGAATTCACTAGGGATACTGAGAATGGTAAGGGGGAAATCCAACCCCATGATCCAATCACCTCCCACTAGATCCCTCCCCCAACACTGGGAATTACAATTCAACATAAGATTTGGGTGGGGACACAGAACCAAACCATATCTGAAACTTATTAAGAGCTCCCTGGTATTTCCTAGCCCGGCAGACTTGATCTCACCAACTTCTCTTGCAGGGGATACCACCAAGTTAATGCCTGAATTATATCTATGATTGGGAGTAGGGCAGGTTAGGCAGAAAAAACTAATACTGATACCTACTGTGTGCTTCATGCCTGATGTGTTATATGTATTACATATTCAATTCTTACAACAAGCCAGCAAAGCATACCCTGATAATCATATTTTTAAGATTAGGACACAAGACTTAGAAACTTACAGTATTTTACCCAAGGTCTTATAGCCAGTCAGAGGCAAAGCCAAGACCCAAATCTAGATTTGTCTGATACCAAAAGCTTGCTCAAACCCATTTAAGCCAGCTGCCTTCTACTTTCTAAAATCTCAGTGAACACTGCACCTGTGCAGTAGCAGCCTCCTCTGTTCTCTCCCTCTTTTTTAAATAAGCTTGTTATTTTAAAATCTATGAAGACACACATGTTACTTTTATTAGAGGGCGTGGAGGCTTATTTCAAGAGCACCCGAAAATTTAGATATGCACCAATAGGTTAAGAATAGAATAGGTCAGAGAGCATAGCTATGGGATGTATTTTAATGGCAAAACTATATCTGATTTATAGTTTAGATTTTAAAACTTATTATATGGGTATTGTGGTCTATAATATTGAAAAGTTCCATTTTCTGCATGTTTGGTGTTTTCTGGTTATAAAAATAATATATGTTCATTATGAAGAGTTTGAAAACTATAGATACAAACAAAAATTATACATAATCCCAACATTTAGGGTTAGCCTGTGTGGACACATTCACTGGTGTATTTCTATATCCTTAGGTGTGTATATCTCTATATATGTAATTTTCAACTAAGATAAAAATTGTGAAAAATGTGTTGTAAAAACATGTTTTGTAAAAGTATTTCCCTCAACCTCACAGTATTCAATAACATGGTTTTCAATTAATTAAAGACATTCTTATTTTATAGATCTGTGCTGCACAGTATGGCAGCCACTAGACACTGTGATGATTTAAATATATTACTTGAGAGGCCAGGCATGATGGCTCACACCTGTAATCTCACCACTTTGAGAGACTGAGGTGGGCGGATCATGAGGTCAGGAGTTCAAGACCAGCCTGGCCAACATGGTGAAATCCCATCTCTACTAAAAATACAAAAATTAGCTGGGTGTGGTGATGGGCACCTGTAATCCCAGCTACTCTAGAGGCTGAGGCAGGAGAATTGCTTGAACCAGGGAGGTAGAGGTTGCAGTGAGCTAAGCTATATATATATTATATGAAACATATATAATATATATAATATACAACATATATATATATCATATATATATATTAACATATATATATATCATATATATATATATATAAAAAACCCAGGAGGTAGAGGTTGCAGTGAGCCAAGCTATATATTATATATATATTATACATATTACATATATAGATTATGTAATTTATATATGTAATATATATAATCAGGTCTCAAATTATATATATATTACATATATAATGTATATTATATTGGAGTCAGCCAGAATAATTGTCATCCTCTATAAACAATGATTTGAATATATAATATATATAATATATATTACATATATAGTTATATACATTATATGTAGCTACATAGTGTGTGTATATATATATATATGTAGCTTGGCTCACTGCAACTTCTGCCTCCTGGGTTCGTTCTATATACATAACTTGAATATATATATATATAAAATAAATGTGTGTATTGCTATTGTTCTGTCCAAAAGACTACCCAGTTACTCTTTGGCCAAAAACAAACTGTTTTTTCCTGTAGTTTATCCATGCTATGAACATCTAAGGGACAAAGCAGTATCTTTTTTCATCTTTTCATCCCTACGTTAAGTGACAAACACACAGTAAATGTTCAATAAGTATTTGCTGAGTTGATCTAAATGTATGCCTACGTGAGACCCACTGGATAATAAGGCCAGGTAACATAAGGTGGATTTTTGCATGCTCTGTAAATATATGTACAATCAAAAATCTAGGCTCTCAATTGTAATATAATAAAAACACAAAAGAATACTCAAGATGAAAGCTCTACCATTATTTTATACCAAGGGCAGAAAAAATATGTTTCCTAAAACCTCAAAACTACTGAAGGATTTTAATGTCTAATATGAAAATGATGTATTCTGAATACTCTTCCCATCCTCTTTACCAGTGCCACATTCAGGTTATTATAAAACTACAGAATCAATCCACCTTTATAATGCATTTTTAGAATGTATTAGAATGACAATAATTGTTAACAGCCTACAGATCTATTTCCAGCAGCAGAAAGCATCAACACATGTATGAAAAAAGGTGATCCTGACTCAAAGTCAAATTAGGAAATAAGATACATAGAAGAAATATGGAGATTAGGTCACATCTTTCAGTGGAAAAAAATATTCATTCCAAAAGTGATGTCATGGGTCAGCATTGAATCCAAGTGTAAGGTTAACATTTTGTCTCACTAGAAAAAAATGAATTTGACCTTGTAATATTTATATCACACAAAAACTACCACAGACAGATTTCTTTCTGAAAGCCTTCAGATTGCTTCTTATCAAACCGTCTGTGTCAGGGATGTGAAATGTGATCTTAACTGGTAGCCATATTTGATGGTGACAGCCCAGAAGACAGGGCTGAGAAAGGTTTTAGTGTGTGGCCTCTTTCCTTTTTTTTTTTTTTTTTTTAACTTGTGTTTGCCACTATTTTTGTCACGTCTGTCCAGAAGAGTACAGATGTCTTTGAGGGCAGCTCTCAGGTAGAATTGCTTATTTTTGTAAAACTGTTAACAGTTTTCGATTAAAAATGTAAAGGCATTAGATTCAGTCTGCACTCAGAAAGGCAAAGTCACATACCTCAACTTTTGACTAAAGCATGGCAACTCACTGTGAAGCAACCACAGAACAAAAACCTCCAAACATGGCACTGGCAAATAAAAAGCTATCATAAGTTGATTTTGATGAATGTTAATAATAGTAAAACATATTATTTATTCTTTTAGATACTTACAATGAATTAGGGGAAGGAGAGCATTGCAACATTTTTAAACAGGCACTAATTAAACAATTAATGGGGTTTTATTATACAAAAGTAATAGTTTTTAATATCCAAGAATATATAATTTCTAACAACTTTAATGGAAATGCCCTGTAGGGTAATATTTAAGCATCTTATATATACTTTTGCTTCAAATATCAAAGTATATGCTCGAATGTATTTTGCAAGTTATTTTTTATTGACCTGTAATGTCTATCTTCATTATTTCCCCATAGGCAGAAAGTTTATGCCTTATATTTTGTAAACAAAAGTAAATATGCCTTTTAAAAGCCATTCACATGATTCCTCTGACATGCTTAAATATGTGAATAAGGTGGAAACAGTACAGGCTTTGGTGTCTCACAGATGTGGGTTGGAATGTCCAGTCTGCGACTTCAGCCATACCACCTAACCTCTGCAAGTCTCCATTTAGTTTCCTCGTCACTGAACTGGGGAAGATAATACCTACCTTGATATGTGGTTTTATGGGATAGGCTTTATATGTGTAACATACATGTTTGTAGTCAATAGTAACAGTTATTGTTCTATTACCACTACTGCAATTATTATATTGGCCCTTGCTATGAGAACGTAATTGGTGAAAGCATGTTACAGTCAACAACACAAAATATTTTACTTATTATCTAAGTTACTGTGAAATTAAATATTTAGAAAGACTCAAAGTGCTGAGGGGCTCAGAAGAGAAAGGAAGATTAGGGTGCAAATAATTAGGGATGACTTTGGTGGGAAGAGACTTGATCTTTGCTTTGAAAAATAGTTGGGATTTAGGAAGTTTCAAGGGGCAAGAGGGTGAATGTACACATGTGAAAGGCATTTTTATGTTACTAAAATCCCATACAGCCCAAACTAAATGTGTCTGTAGGTTGGGTTTGATCCTTGGGCTATAATCTGTGACTTCTAATGTGCAACAATTATACACATTTGGAGAAAACAAGGAAACTATTCAGGGACTTAGGTGATGGTAATAGTAAAAATAACCCCCACTTACTGAACAACTGCTATGTGTGAACTGTCCTCTGTGTCTCAATTTCCTCTTCTGTAAAATGGGGATAATAGCTCTTAATTCAGGGAAAACACCTAGGACATTTCCTAATCTTAGTAGGCATTGAAACACTGGCTTTGATTTTCATGCTGCTGCTACTGCTGCTGCTGCTGATGATGATGATGCAGTACCAGGTCCTCTGCAATGTACTTTCTGTAAGCAACACCCTCTACTCCTCATGATAACCCTTCAAGCCACATAGCAACAAGTTGGAGGCAGTGGGTAGAACAGAGATGAACAGAAAAATGTTGGACTTCGCCAGGCGCGGTGGCTCACACCTGTAATCCCTGCACTTTGAGAGGCCAAGGCAGGTGGATCACCTGAGGTCAGGAGTTTGAGACCAGCCTGGCCAACATGATGAAACCTCATCTCTACTAAAAATACAAAAAATTAGCTGGGCGTGATGCCACATGCCTACAATCCTAGCTAATCAGGAGGCTGAGGCAGGAGAATCGCTTGAACCCAGGAGGGAGAGGTTGCAGTGAGCTGAGATTGTGCCAATGCACTCCAGCCTGGGCGACAAGAGCAAGGCTCTGTCTCAAAAAAAAAAAAAAAAAAAAAAAAAAAAAGAAAAGAAAAAAAAAAAAAAAAATGGTGGACTTGATAATGGGAAAAGGAATTACTGATGAACAGCTTTAGGCTGACCAGTATTTTTTAAAGATTAGTGTTGCAGAAGCAGGCTAGCTGGAAAGCAAAATAACCATTGAGATCCTTGCTGTCCAGGCAATGAGGTTCTGAGAGGCATTTTGAAGACTGTAGAAATAGGATGGAGAGAAAGGAATTCTAATTTAAAAAAAAAAAAAAGGAGGATGGGGCATTAAAATATTGTCTTTATGATTCACCACCATTTATATAAAGTGCTTAAAATGTGCCAAGCAGCGTGCTCAGTGCTTTTATGCTAATTATTTCACTGAATTGTCCCTGCCTTAGTTACCATTTTCATTTACATTTTGCAGATGAGTAAACTGGGGCTAAAGTTTACATCACTTTTCCATGGCAATACAGCTGGCTAGCAGTGAGGCCAGAATTTGAACTCAGATTTGTCTGACCCCAGAACTAGCCTTCTTGACCTCTACACTGCCAGTTCTCATATGGCAATACTTATGATGATAAATACACTATCTGGTTCTAAGAATTAATTGATATTGATTCCTTTGTTTTTCAGAATGCATCTCTGGTATCTGAAGTTTTACTCTGTACCAGATATTGTTAAGGAATATCCATTTTTAAACAAAGAATGCAAATTTCAATTGCCAATCATCAATATTTTGAAAAATATAATACTGACAAGACATTTCTGTCAAGGTATATAAACATCTGTGGTGGTTTTCATAAAAATCAACTTATTCATGAATATAATTATTGCTCTTCTCTATTGGGTCTAGGTTGGTAATTGGATGGAAAAGAGACTCATATAAAGGCAAAGCAAAAGAAGTTTCTATACGGCAAAATCAAAAAGTTAATTTCATGAAACCAGCTATTTTAAATAGGGTTGTTTGGAAGGCATTGTTCACATCTATTCAAATAGACCCCAGCCCGACCAAAATGTTAATCTGTCACTTCTAACTGATCCTTTACAAAGCCTTAGACCACTGCTTACAAAGGAATGTAGTTTATTACAGTTGTTGCTCTCCAAATGAATATTGATTTCAATCTCAGAATGCTATGAAAGGACTTGCATCAATTACACAGTACATCAGAGTCATAATGCAAGTTACCTAGTTCCAATGATGCACACAGCAAATCAATCATTCACTTTCACATACCTTTGAAGAGACACCAGCCACCAAGAGCTTCCTTTATCTAAACCTTAAAATAAGCCATGCAGTGCAAAGCGGTGATAGAAAAGGAAACCATCCCCAGTTTTTTAAAAGCCATAGGCTACTGTCAGAAAGCCATTATAATTACTCCCTTTCAAGTGGGCTGTGTGTTAATACAAATACAAATGAGGGGGTAAAAAAATGAAGCCTTAATGACAGCATTATGAGGGGAGGTTTCTCCTTTACATTATTTATTTATTCAATGGAAAATTATTTGGCAATTATGATAAAGCAACTAGAGGACAATGACTTTCGTTTGAATCACTAATTAAAATGCTGATTGCCTGTGGAGTGAGATGTGCAGTTATGGTCAAACAAGAACTTTCATTGTGCTAAACAGCTTGGGCTGGCCTGACACCTGGGTGGGGAGGCGAGGTATGAATCAAACACACTTCATTACTAAAATCAGACTCATTTTTATTCAGCAAAATTCTAACAGAATGTTATAAATCTGGGCAAGATAATACTGTTGCCAGTAATCTTAAGAGATTAAAAAGAAAGAAAGAAAATCCAAGTTCTAAAATGAATAACCTTATGAAGTCTAAGAGTATATTTGATACATATCAAGTAGCTTTTTATGTGAAAGTTATTTTTTTTATAAATTTGCACTTCCTGTGTTCTTAGATCTCTCTACAAGTTACCTTTATGTGTATACAAACGTCAAATAAATGTCACCTTCTTAACTCAACATAAATGTTCTTTAAACACAGAAAATTTCTCTTCAATAAGGGAAGAAACGTCTTACAATTAATTGTGAAGAGGAAATTGCCTTTCATGTAACCTAATGAATTCAGTGCTTTAAATGTTACTGACTAAAATTATAGTTTTCCCAATAACACTGAAATAGTCATCATTTTTAAAAATAAAAAATATATTTCTTATATTTTCAACTTAGGTTCTAAAAATGTCAATTAAATTCATAAAGTTAAAGGAGAGTAGGTACTTTTAACCAGTAACACTCATCATTAGAAAATGCATTCTTTTCAAAGATTCAGTCTCTCACAAAATGATACATTTTCACATTTAGAAGAGAAATGAGACTTCATTTACCCCCATCCAATTTGGAAATTTCTTCTATTGTATCTCTCAGAAAGTCCTGCCTCTGCTATGACTTGGAGGAGATGATGTTTATCACCCTGAAAAGACTATCCCACTTAAAATGGTTCTGAAGGTCAGCAAAAATGTAAAGGTCAAATTGGACTTCCCATCACTCCTACCCCTGGAGCCCATTCTGCCACTGGAGCATCACAAGATAAATCGATCCCTCTTCCAAATGACACCCTTCAAGTGTTTTAAGACAGCATTCATGCTTCCTTCAAAGTTTCCACTTTTCCAAACTTATTAACTCTAGTTCTTCCAGCTAGTCCCTCTGTACCTTTGTGTCCACCTCCACTATCTATGCCTCTTAACAAATTTTTGGAGAAAAAGAAAAAGATACATATTCTAGATGTGATCAAATTATTCAAGAGTAATGGGACCAGTTTCATTTTTTTGTTTGCTTGTTTTTTCTGTTTCTAATTTTTAAAGCCATGATGTGACAATGAATCATATTCATCTCACAGTGAACTAAAACATTTAGATCAATTTTATGCAAAGGATTTGTTAATAAAAATACAAATTGTATAAACTTTACATTTACTGCTCTTAGATTTCATTTTTCTTTGTCCATTATTAATCCTGATAAAATCTATTTCCTTCCACTTGATGCTAGTTAATCTCTCTAAGGCTTAGTTTTTTCATGTATAAAACACTTAGTACAATAAATTCTAAATAGGCACTAGCTACCATTTAAGGAGTATTTCACACATGAAAAATCTACAAGGACAGAGAGGTTCAGTAATTTGCTCAAGCTCACTCAGCTAACGAAAGGGCCAAGCTTTAAGTTTAGACTACCCTTAACCCCCACACTATCAATGACCATTCCTCTTAATGTTCTGACTTGTTAAACATGAATAAATGAGACTGTGATAAACTGTTGAACAGAACCATATATATTAAAGCGGTATATCTCCTTAAAGACCAAACTTCTATTTGATTAATTTATCTCTGGGAGATCAATTGGCTCAAAAACCCATAAATCCCTCACCACATAATACATGTATCAACAAAAATGCCCACAATCATAATATAATTTCTCATTTCTCAAGTGACTTGCATAAACTGAGATACACTATAACCTGGGAATTTTTCTACTCTAGGTTCAGTAATCATTTTTTTTAAAAAAGACATGAGGTTAGCCTGGCATCCTGGCTGGCAACTAACAACTACTGTCTTTTTTCAACAGCTGTCAATTCATCCATTCAGTACTTCCCATCACAGAAGATGCCTAATTTTAGGCATCTGCTTTTTTCCAAAATATCAGGAAACTGGCTCATCTCTCCTCTTATCTAGATTTTTCCAAAGTTTTCCAAGAGTGACTCCACAATCCCAGCTGAAAATTCCATTAGTGCCATGAGATGAATCTGTAGCGATTTAAGGCAGCTAGGAGCTCATTTAGAATCTCTACGCCTCTTTGCGGTTTTCAGGTTCTTTTAGTTATGGTTGTGCTGCCCTTTCTAATTTGAAAAACCATTATCCTTTACAGAGAAAACAGAATTTAAATAGAATTTAGTAGTGTTTCTTTCTCTGTAGTCATCTTTTAACATTATACCATCTGTTCCAAACAATGCAAATCGGCAAATATTTATGAAACGCCTGGAATGTGCAAATATTTTCTATGAGAATGAAAGGAACACAAAGATGACACAGTGTGCTTAAAAATTAGGAAGGAGGTGGGGCACAAAGCTGAAAAGGAAGTTATAGAGAAATAAATGGATTAAGTATTTTATAAAAGAGAAATGAACACATAGGAGAACAAACAAACTGCTACAGGATCCCATAGAGAAGGAGCCAACTAAGCAATGGGCTAGGTCTTTTTTTCCCTTTTTATCTGTTTCCATACACAACTTTAAATCTTTTTTATGGTTCTATATTTTATATATGTGCCCTTAAAACTGGTGTGTGATATGTTTTAGACAACCATTCTCTTCTTCTTTGGTTATCAATTATAGTCAGAATTTTATTATTAGAGCCTCCCATACCCACAGGCCATCACTCAATCACCTTTTCACTCATTCATTCATTCATTGACTCATTCCATGAATATTGCTATGTCGACTGAACACCACGCAGTCTTTTACAGTCTTAAATCATGGGATTACACATATCATATTTTCAGATTATATACTATGGGCCAAGTGCTACAGAGACACAGGCTCTGTATTTAAGGAACAAAAAACTTTTTTATTTGGACTGCCTAAAAATCTGCTTCCTAAATTCTCAGTTACAGTTCTAGCTATATACAGTCTCCACTTGACCAACAAAGTCTCCCTTAATTTAAAATTAAATTGAGGGTTTTCAATTATTCAATTGTTTCCTCAATCATTTGAGAGATTGTTTTTCAAGGCAAAGCATCAATTTTTCAGATTTTGGGAGATAATCAGTAGAGATGAAATTCCCCGACATTACTATACCTACACGATTAACAGTTTTACAATCCCAATAATTAAAAAACTTCATTCATTTCAAAAAGTGGCCAAAAATTACTCTTTTCAATTATTTTATCCATACCCAAGTGCTTTCTACTCAAATATGTTTTGATATTTCTGGAATTTCAAAATATTACTTAAATACTATTTATATTGTCAAAGTAATATATGTTTACTGTTGAAACATCTAAAAATACAGAGAAACAGAAAAACAATTACTCACAATTTTACTGCCCGTAGGCAATTTCTTTAGCATTTTAGTGTATTTCCTACTTCAGAATATGTAACGTGTGTATGTGAATACACACACTTGTCTGTGTATGCATATGTATCCTGTGTGTGTATGTATGTGTGAGTACTGCATGTACATCTATGTGTGAGTACTGCATGTACATCTATGTAATACATAGTGGGTCCTCCATATTTTGTAATCTGCTTCTTGCAAAGAGAAAGTTTAGTCCTTACGTTGTAAGTCCTTCCCCTAAATCCTTGGGACAAGATTAGCTCACACTCCTTATGCCATAATTCAGTTTTCTGCTTAAAACCTCTAATTTGTACTCAGCATACAGATATCTGATGGTATTAATTTCATCCCCATATTACTATGGTTTCCAAAGAATTTTCAGGACCTTCATTCACCATCCCTTTTTGTTGTTCAGATGTTAATTTTATGTTTTGCTCATTTACTTTTATTTTTTTCTCTTTACTAGCCCCAAATTTCAATATAAAGCCCTCTTGGTCCTAACAAGACACTTGTGAAGGTCATTCTTCCCAATCCTGAAAACTTGAAAAACAGATGAAGACACTATGTCTCAAACCTTGTAAGTTAGAATCTAGAACTTTAGAGATACATTCTCAGGCCTTTCTAACCATGTCACACCTAAATCATTGATCAGCAGAACGGGTAGCAGCCCTTGGCTTGAAAGAGATTTAAAAGACCAGTCATTAATTCTAATATTCTCACTCCAAGAATATGGTCTATCTTTCATAAAGCAATTTCTGATCTACATACAACCTCTTGCCCCTTCCCAAGAGAGATTACTGTACTGTATCTGGAGTACACTAAGAGTCTTCTACAACTCAGCACCTGTGAATACTCCTAACAGTTGGGCATAGTACAGAACAGTGCTTCCTCCGAAGGCCTGGTCTCATGCTCCCAGGGAGTATCCCACACCCACTGCGCAGCTCTGGTGAGGCAGAGGTGCCTCTTCTCTTCTATGTGGAATCAAGTTCCTATGCTCACCAACCTCTTGATGCTGGTTTACAATTTCCTATTGATGTTCTTTTCTTCTTGGAATGTTTATTCCATTCATTTTGCTCTCATCAAAAAATAATCTAAGAAGTGATGTTATTACCCGGTACCTAAAACAAGGAAACCTTCTCCCTCTCTCTCTCTCCGTGGTTCAACAAATTTATTTACTAAAAAGAACAAATACAATTTGTGATTTAATATACTAAGTTTTCATTGTTTAGTCATTTAAGACTAAACAATGTGTCATATATCACATTTCAAAGACTATATTAATAATGACTTTCATATAAGGATGTGATCATTATCTTAAGATTAGTTCAAATGAATGGTATAATATTTTATCACAATTGTGGCATTTGAGTAGCTTATTTTATATTGAGGATTAGAAATATATCTCTACAACTTTAGAAGGAACAAAAAACAAATTTATATATCTCTGCAATTATTTATATATTTTTCATACTAAAAGTATTATGTTATGAAATAGAATCCTTGAACAAATAGAATATTTGATAAATAAATGATTCCCTTCCTTCTCTGTCTCTGCCATAAAAATGCATCTTAGCATCATCCCCAAATAATATGACAATGTAACATTTTAATATTATCTAAAAATTAACATTTTTTCTTTCTCTATTCTAAACAGGTTCTGGGGATAATTTTTTAAATAAGTTTTTCTAATTTGAGTAATACCTTACCAGAAGGAATAAGGTCAATTAGACTGATCCTGCACTTAAGATGTTTTAGACTAAATTTTGTTGTTGTTCATTTGGACATATATAGAAAAGTGTAAATAGTTTTATTTCTTTTTTTAGCTTATTTTGTTGTGATATTTCCATGTTGTTACTGACATGAAAAGAAAATGACAAAAATCTGGAGAGTAGTTTGACAATATTTATCCAAATTTAAATGCATGTTCCACCTCTCTAAATTTATCCTAACAAATCTAGTAACTGACAAATATGTACACAAATGCAAAAACATATCCACAGCATTGTTTATAAAAATAAAATATTGAAATCAGGTTAAACATCCATTAATAAGTAACTGCTTACAGGAAATAATATGCAGTTAAAATAGTACACAACTATAGAAAATGTTGATGTAAAGATTTCTAAATTATATTAGTAATTTTAAAAGTATATGAAGATCAATGTGTACAGTAAAATATATTTTAAATGGATAGATGTATAAAAAGTTTATAAGATTATCACCAAGTATTTTTAAATGGCTATTTCTATGAGGTGGGATCACAGGTAATTGTTTTTGTCTTTAAATTTCTGTACTCTGTGTGGCATACAATAAGTATGTATTACATTTAAAATCAAAAAAGGGAGACAGTAAAACTATCCAAAATGTAAAATTTCCTTTAAACTCATTATCTTAAACTAATTAAATGAGCCAAAATACATGATTCTGAATTCCATTTAAGACTTTTTCTTTGAATAGAAATGTTAGGTCTGGATCATTTTAAAACATTTATAAGGGAATCTGTTGTAAACCTTCAATAACTAGAAACACATACAAGACAACCTCCAGGGGTAAAGAGATACATGTATTCATGAAATAATGGCAAACATTCTCATTTGTTGTACGATGAAAACATCTAATCTGATCTGCATGTATTCTTTAGGTATGAAGAAAGTGGGTGAAGAATACAATACTTTTTCTGACTCATTTTACTCACTCAATCAGCATATCTTATTAGCAAGCAGACAAAGGTCCAGCGGAGTAGACTGTTGGGATTTGCTATCCCACAAGAGTATGAACATTTTCAGTCAGAAAATCCATCTATCCCCACTGTTTTCTCAGTCCCCAAAACACTCACATTCCACTGCTCATGATGCTAATCAAAAAAGCCGGACAGTGAATCCTCTTTCATACTATGCCAAGGTGTATATATAAATATGTTCATCAAAAGATACGATGTTGAGGCCAAAAATATTATACGCTTTTCCTGATACTGTTTAGTTTGAAGATCCTCATAGGCTCTAAATCTGAAAGTGGAACTCTAAAAGACGGAAAACAAAAAACATGGTTCCTGCTATTTAGCAAGTTATTAGTTCTCTTTAAACTTTAGTTACATCCACCAATACATGCCTTCATTGCAATAATATTAGAAACTGATTGAATATTTGAGGTAGATAGCAACTAGTAACTTTGTTTTGTGCAAGCAGGGTCTCAATTATCTTCCACTCTATACCTCTACCACTTGAGATGAGAAAAGTTAAAACCTATAACAAGTGTGATAAAACTCACAGTGCTCCTATATTAATTAGTGAAATTATAAGGGATAGGTCAAGGCTCTTTATAATTGTTCCGTGCAGAGCCCTGGATGGAGGACACAGCTTGGAGAGAGGAAGGGAAGTAAAGGCAGGCCCCAGGCGTCGCTCAACCTGAGCAGCACTGCTCCTATCTGTTGTACATGCTGGGCTCCTATGTATGGTTTCATTTGGAGAAACAGGCCTATTGCTTAGAAGGGAAAGGGAGAAGAAAAAAAAAAAAGAAAAAAACCTTTGAGGTGAAAAAGCACATGCTGATCTTTGACAAACCTGACAAAAACAAGCAATTGGGAAAGGATTCCCTATTTAATAAATGGTGTTGGGAAAACGGGCTAGCCATATGCAGAAAGCTAAAACTCCCTTTCCTTACACTTTATACAAAAATTAACTCAAGATGGATTAAAGATTTAAGTGTAAGACTTAACACCATAAAAATCCTAGAAGAAAACCTAGGCAATACCATTCAGGACACAGGCATGGGCAAAGGCCTCATGACTAAAACACCAAAAGCAATGGCAACAAAAGCCAAAACAGACAAATGGGATCTAATTAAACTACAAAGCTTCTGCATAGCAAAGCAGTGTGAACAGGCAACCCACAGAATGGGAGAAAATCGTTGTAGTCTACCCATCTGACAAAGGGCTAATAACCAGAATCTAAAAAGAATTTAAACAAATTTACAAAAAAAAAAAACCAAACAACCCCATCAAAAAGTGGGCAAAGGATATGAACAGACACTTCTCAAAAGGAGACATTTATGTAGCCAACAAACATTATGAAAAAGCTCAGAATCACTGATCGTTAGAGAAATCCAAATCAAAACCACAATGAGATACCATCTCACACCAGTTAGAATGGCAACCATTAAAATGGCAGGAAACAACAGATGCTGTAGAGGATGCGGAGAAAAAGGAATGCTTTTACCCCATTGGTAGGAGTGTAAATTAGTTCAACCATTGTGGAAGACAATGTGGCAATTCCTCAAGGATCTAGAATTAGAAATACCATTTGATCCAGCAATCTCATTATTGGGTATACACCCAAAGGATTAGAAATCATTCTATTATAAAGACACATGCAGACGTATGTTTATTGCAGCACTGTTCACAATAACAAGGACTTGGAACCCACCCAAATGTCTATCAATGGTAGACTGGAGAAAGAAAATGTGGCACATATACACCATGGAGCACTATGCAGCCATTAAAAAGGATGAGCTCATGTCCTTTTCAGGGACATGGATGAAACTGGAAACCACCATTCTCAGCAAACTGACACAAGAACAGAAAACCAAACACCACTTGTTCTCACTCATAAGTGGGAGTTGAACAAAGAGAACAACACATGGACACAGGAAGAGGAACATCACACACGGGCCTGTTCAGGGTTGGGGTGTTAGGGGAAGGATAGCATTAGGAGAAAAACCTAATGCAGATTATGGGGTGATGGATGCAGCCAACCACTATGGCACATGTATACCCACGTAACAAACCTGCACGTTCTGCACATGTTCCCCAGAACTTAAAGTACAATGAAAAAACAAAAAGGAAGACACAAACTAATTAAATAAATAAAATAAAAATTAAAAATTAAAAAAAAAAAGCACATGAACCCTGGTCTTTCTAACCTAGAAATCTGAATTTTTTATTCATGTCTGCCACAAACCAAGTGTACACCTTGGGCAGGCCATCCCGCTTCTCACAGTCCGCAATTAGAAGCAACACTAAAGTGGAGAAAAAGTACAAAAGCAAAAACAAGGAAGAGAAGAAAAGAGCATATCTAGTTTATAAGTAAATTATTTTCTAAGCATAAGTAGGACAGAAAGACTACTGGCAATGGAAAAAGAAGTAGGAAAAGCAGGACTCTGCTTTAGAAATTTCTGATTTCTCACAAATTAAAGCAGGTCCTCCAATAAATGTCATTTTGTTCAACCTCATTTCCTTATAACACTGATGAGGGAAAAAAAGCTGATTTCTAGCCAGGGTCGCTGTCTGTGTTGAGTTCGCAAGTTCTCCCCAACTCTTTGTGGGTTTTCTCCAGATTCTCTGATTTCCTTCCACATCCAAAGGCTGTGCACATTAAGTGACCTAGCATGTCTAAATTGTCCAAGTCTAAGTGAATGTGCCCTGTGATGGGATGATGTCCTCTCCAGGGCTGGTCACCACATTGCACCCTGAGCTGAGCTGCCAAGATAGGCTCTGGCCACTCATAAACCTGAATTGGAATAATTGGGTTGGAAAATGAATGGATACAAATAATTGTCAAATAAAAATTTAAAAGTATGCAATAATCACACAAATATATGGCGAAAAATGATGCAATACAAAATTGCTCAATGTGCCACCATATTGGTTATTGTTTATTTTTGAACTGCATGATGGTTGGAAGTGCTTCTTATAATTTTTAATTTTTGCAAACATCTATTCCTCAATTTAACTCACCACCATAACTGCTGTTACTCACTGATTCAACAAAAGATTCATAATTAAACTATCTTACTTGTTTGTATCGGTCTTCCTTAAATTTATTTAGAGCTCACATTTATGTCAATGTTTCTCTTTTTCTTTTTCTTTTTTTTTTTTTTTTTTTTTTAAGATACAGTGTTTGGCTCTGTCACTCAGGCTGGAGTGAAGCGGCATGGTCCTAGCTCACTGCAGCTTCAAACTCCTGGATACAAGCGATCCCCCTGTTTCAGCCTCCCAAGGAGCTCAACAACAGGTGCATGCCACTACTCTCAGGTTTGTTTTGTTGTTGTTGTTGTTGTTGTTGTTGTTGTTTTGCCCAGGCTGGTCTTGAAACTCCTGCCCTTAAGTGATTATCCCACCTTGGCCTCCCGAAGCACTGAAATTACAGGCATGAGGCACTATTACCAGCATACTTCAATGTTTAACATTAGAAGAGTTTGGGATCCTTATTTAGAAGCTTGGTGATGTTTTTGCAACCAGAAATATCTCGCAGGAACTTAATTCTTATTTCTATCAATTAGCCTATAGTAAAATTGTTTTTATTATGTATCATTTTGCTTAAAGTTACAGCTTCCAAGAATGTATCAATAACATTAAGTGATGGGCTTACTGTATTTGTAAGTATGTACCTTCTTACATAGATTGGCTTGAAGTTAGTTTAAAGGAGAATTGGCTTGTACACTTCTCACTTTGACTACTTATACTATAAATGTTGGTGCTTTTAGAATGCTACTGCCAAATATAATAGATATGCAGTTACATTTCAATGAAAAAAGGATCTCTCACAACCTATCCCCCTGGTTATGACTCACATCTGTAGGGACGTTCTTCACCCTGGATGTAAACAGAGAGGTTTATGCTAACTATGCAACATCTTCATCCAGAGTACAGGGTGCAACCAGTAAAATAAATGTTGAGGCAATGAATTAAACTGGCTGTTTGATGCTAAGATGATAATCACATTTTATTTATTGGGCTCTAAAATTTTACCGAAAGTCTACTATTTGCCTGACACTGTTCCATGCATTAGCTCATTGTCTCATCCAATCCACACATACAATTATTAGCCCCATTCTCTGAGGAAGTAACTGAATCATGGAATGAATGCAATGAATCTTGAAGATTATACTGTCTGGGGCCTTTATTTTATGGTGGAGGAAAATGAGGCAAGGAGTTACTTAGAGTCAGAGCCAGCACTAGACTATGGTTATCCTCTGGGCCAGCCTGGTCTTAAGAGGTTTGGGGTTCCGGAGTTAGACAGAAAGTATTTACATACCTGCTTTGGCACTCACCAGCCAAACGTTCTTGGGCCAGTTCTGTTATCTCTGTAAACCTAGAATCCTCGCCTTTATAATGAAGAAAAAGTGGTACTATGGCCTTGGGCTTAGTGAGATGGAAAGATAATGGTGTGAAACACTTAGCATCTTGCCTGGCAGAAAACTCCTGGTGAAAAACACAAGACTCTAGGATTACTACTACCACTATCTATGCTACTGCGGCTTCCATTATACCAGCACCAGCATTAATGTCATTATTGTTGCCACCGTCATCATTACTTACATTAGGCTCCTCTTCCAAAGAGATGCCTAAAGATGCTCTCTGCCTCACTGTCATTGCCTGCAATCACTCTTCCTCCTGAAATAAGCCTTTCTGTCTCCCCATATCAATCCAAACTTTGCACTGAGTCCCAAATCAAGACATAATTCTCTCAAGAAGCTGGCCCTCAACTGGCCCACATTGGTCCCCTGAACTGCTTTCTATATTACTGTATGCTTCATTGGTGTTTAAAACTGTGATGTCTTTCGGTTCTATTTAATTTCTTCTTATTTCCCAGTAAGGCTTGCTCTTTCAGGAAAGGAGCTGTCATTCACATTTCTTTTATTACCATTTATTTTTTCTAATACAGTGAGCAGCTCATAGTAGGCCCTCAACGAATACTTGCTAGCTTGAAAATAGAGCCTCTTCTCAACCTATAAACAAGATTCTTTTTATGTTGTTATCCAGTCTGTGTCAGGAATCACATACTACACTAGTTTATAACAGTCACATTTTAAAACAATATGATGCTAAATTCAGGTACACTGGCATCAGATTCTCATAGATTTCACTTGAGAAGGTTGCATGTTGCAAAATAAGTTTCCCTATCAAAATGTGACACAAGCACAGGTGTAAATTCCTAAGGCCAGACTGACCATAACACTGACATACAGCTCATAAATTGCTGACCACAGTGGTCAGTCTATTACCTTTGCTAAGTTATTGAGTTTCTCAAATTTCATAATGTTCAAAGATTTTCTGCACATCCAAGGCCTACACAATAAATAAATCACATGTCCATTCTATGGGAGGTAGAATTCTTACCTAACGTTCATTTCCTATATTTCCTATAAAACCCTCAAAATTACAAAGACTATAAATTTCATGTGTTACAATTTTAAACTTAAAAATCCTAAGTCCTTATCTTTTACACTGTTTCAGAATGTAAATATCTGTCTAGCTTTTGTGTATGCATCATTCTCTAACGTCTTTTTAAATTTTGTGATTTTACATTCTCTTTAAATTTGACTAACTCTCCTAAGCCCAGTCTCTGCTCAGAGATAATCACTGTTAACAAGTTGGTATATATTCCTCTACAGTTTCTTTCTATAAATTCACAAACATATATTTTTACCTACAGAAAATATACTGTATTCTTTTGTGACTTTTTTGTTTCGCATAAACAGTGTTGTATTGTATATGTCACTCTAGAACTTGCTTTTTTAACCCTCAAGAAATGATGCTGGGTATAAATTTCCTTGTCAGTAAAATAATACATGTAGTTCATTTTTTTAATGGTACAGATTTCCACAATTTATTTAACTATTTCTCCATCAATGAACACTTGGGCTGTTTCTCTTTCTTGCTTTTATAAATAATGTTGCAGTAATAATCTTTGCTAGTGTTTCTCTATTATTATTAACATTTTATTAGGAATTATTTTAATTAAGCATATATCCTAATTACATACAATTTCTTGGTAAACAATATGATCCAGGGTATTTTTTTTCTTTCTTCTTTAACTGGAATAAATTTAAACTATGGCTTTCATCTACGTTAAATTTAGAGCTCTATCCTCACCCTAGAACAGGAGTTGGCAACTTTGGCCAACAGGTTAATCTCACCCATTGTCTGTTTCTGGAAATAAAGTTTTATTGGAACACAGCCACACTCATTTTTTTTACATATTGTCTTTGCCTACTCAGAGCTGAGTGGTTGTGACAGAGGGTTGTGACTGTCTCCTTTCCAAAATATTAATACTTTACCAACCCCTGTACTAGAACATGAAACATTTTTCCTCTGAAATTTTTATTCTGTTTGTATAAAGTATAAGTTAAAGGGTATCTTTATATTTTAAGTGTAAAGCATGTAGTAGCACTTGTTTCTAAAAACCAAACAAAAAGTTCACATCTGCAGAACAAAATAATACCACTTTTGAATTCCACAACTGAAAATATGCAGTATAAAGATATATCTGCTTTGGATCCTTCATAACTTTTGAAGATATTGAGTAAATTAATTAAATTAGAGATTTTCCTTTAAAATAGGAAGTTATCCCTCAGTCTGACTGCTGATTTAGGTCAGCATTTTGAAAAAATATATATACAATTTTTTAAAAAAATGACGTACCTGCTACATCCTAGTAGTATTTAGTAATATTAGTAAGATACAAAACAAAATTATAGAATGAGGCAATGACTTGAGCCAAGTAACTTGTATTTCAGGGCTTCCCTGCACCTTGTGGCATCTGGGATGCTTGCGCCAGACGCTACTAAGACCCTTCCCAGTCCTCACATTCTGTGGCTCCTACAATCCACACTTAAAAGGGGGTGCTTATAATAGGAACCTCATTTATTTAAGTCAACACTTAAAATTACAACAACATTAACTGACAAGCTCTTTATCATATGTTGCCACTGACTGTGATATTTACGTTAATGTTGGAAAACAGGTGCTAATGGGTACAAAAGTCATAATTTAAGCTTACTCTATGCTCATGTACAATAAACTAGTGTTTACAAAATTAATTACTAACAGATTCTACCACTTATTTAAAATAATACAAGGAGACCAAAACATGCATAGATGAATTTGTACTATTAGAATTATAAATGTTCTCATTGTTTTCATCTTGGCTTGCCAGGTTGTGTTATGCTTATAGGAAAAAGGAATAATGCTTCCAGCCATTGCCTGACATAAATGTTTTTTTCCACATTTCTCATTATGAAACATTATGGAAGGTATACGGAGGGTCCCAACAGTTATATAAAGCACTGAATTCCCATTTTGTTCTTCCCTACCGAGAGAAAGAATAGAGAAATGAGTCCACCCATTGTATTTGGTCAAAAATAATGGTTAATAATAATAACTTATCACTTATTTGCTGATTGACAGTTGGCAGACTTTTTAAACTTTTCAGATGTGTTTGGTGACCAGATTGCTTAGTCTCTTAGAAGGACCTGGGTGAGGTGACCCACGGTTGCCCCTCCCCCTGCCAACTGCTCACAAAAATATTAGCACATTAATCTGTTGGTAGTGCTGTTGTTGTGTGGAAAGAGTATGGAAGAGGGGTGGAGAAATAAATGCTTTTCTCTATCAAAGTCTTAGGTCCAGGGTGGATGCAGTTTGCCCAGGACAACCAGGTTTGCACCAGGTTGTCCTAGTGTTATTATGAATTGCCCCCACTTTCCCCTCAAAATGTCCCAGGCAGAACCACAAATTATGTGATCATTCTCTCTAGGCCCAGCTTTTCTCCCTTCAGTTTTGCCTTCTCTAGTCCCTCCTCTCCATCTTTTCTTTGAGAGTCCTGATTAGGAAGGTTCTGAAGGGAGAAGCAGGGAAGCACTGGGTTGGAAAAATCAATAGAGCCAGAGACAAGTAGGCTCTAGACAGCAAGAGGAGATGAAGGAAGCAGTCAATGTGCCGACTCAGGGGAGGAGGCTGAGGTCAATGTCAATGGCTCCCAGGCTTCTGGTCAGCCAGCTGGTTCATGGGGAGGGAGTTACATGCTTCCAAGTTTGGCTGCTGAAGGTTAAGTGTGAGGGGCAGAGTTTCTGTGGAAGGCTTCTTGTCATAATCATAAGGACACAGGTCAGTATCATGAGGACAGCTTGCAGGAAAAAAACTGAAAAGAATATCCTTGTCCAAAGGTCTAAAATGAGACTGAAGACTCACAAGTGTTATCATGAAAGCTGATATGTGAAAGAAATGAGGAAAGCTCTCTGAATCCTGAGGACCCAAGCACCAAGTAATGTCCAAGAAGCAGCAGCTTTAACAACTTTGAGACTTCCATTGCCTATAAATTTAGAACAACTCACTTCAACCCCAGTCTGCCTCATCCTCTCCTCTAAACTAAAGGTTTTTTCCTATTTTCCAGCACAGATTATTTCAGACTGAGTTTCCTTTAGAAGGATTCCTTCCCTAGGTGGAAAATGTCATCTGGTTGGGGTTCCATCTCTCAAACCTACCTCTCATATTAATTGTCATCAGCTGAGTACTGGGCAGCTGAAGAACTGTGACATCATGTGACTTGTGCTCCCAAAAAAACTGCATAGATGCACTAAGTGATCACAGAATAACAACATAGTCATGTGCCACAGAATGACTTTTTCAGTCAAAGGCAGAGCACATATATGTAAGTGGTCCCCTAAGATTATAATGGAGTTGAAAAAAAATCCTATCACCTAGTGACATTGTAGCTATCATCATAACACGTTACGCACATGTTTGTGGCGATGACAGTATAAACCAGGCTTGTCCAACCCATGGTCCATGGGCCACATGCAACCCAGGATGGCTTTGAATGCAGCCCAACAAAAATCTGTAAACTTTCTTAAAACATTATGAGTTTTTTAAGATTTTTAAAAAAACTAACAGCTCATCAGCTATTGTTAGTGTTAGTGTGTTTTACATGTGGCCCAAGACAATTCTCCCAACATGGCCCAGGGAAGCCAAAAGATTGGACAGCCCTGGAGACAAACCGACTGTGCTGCCAGTTACATAAAATCATGGCACATATAATTATGCATAGTACATGACATTTGAAAATGATAATAAGTGACTAAGTTACTGGTTTAGGCATTTCTTTTTTTTTTTAATTGCATTTTAGGTTTTGGAGTACATGTGAAGAACATGCAAGATTGTTGCATAGGTACACACATGGCAGTGTGATTTGCTGCCTTCCTCCCCATCACCTATATCTGGCATTTCTCCCCATGCTATCTCTCCCCAACTCCCCATCCCCTGCTGTCCCTCCCCTATTTCCCCCCAATAGAACCAGTGTGTAGTGCTCCCCTCCCTGTGTCTATGTGTTCTCATTGTTCAACACCCGCCTATGAGTGAGAGCATGTGGTGTTTGATTTTCTGCTCTTGTGTCCGTTTGCTGAGAATGATGGTTTCCAGGTTCATCCATGTCCCTAAAAAGGACACGAACTCATCGTTTTTGATGGCTGCATAATATTATACTATATTTTTCATAATTATTTTAGAGTGTACTCCATCTACTTACAAAAAGAAGTTAACTATAAAAGAGCCTCAGGCAGGTCCTTCAGGAGGTATCCAAAAGAAGACCCTGTTAACATAGGTGATGACAGCTCCAACCATGTTATTACCCCTGAACACCTTCCAGTGGGACAAAATGTGGAGGTGGAAGACAGTGATATTGGTTACTTAATACTGTCTAGTCCTAGGCTAATGTGAGGCTTTGTGTCTTTTTTAACAACAAAAAAAAGTTTTAAAAGTTAAAAAAAAAAAAAGAAAAGAAAAACTTTTTACAATAGAAAAAAATCTTATAGAATACAGATAAAGAGAAATATATTTTTGTACACCTATACAATGTATTCATGTTTTAAGCATGAGTCAAAATGTTTTCAAAAATCAAAAACATATAAAGTAAAAGCTACAGTAAGCTAAAGTTAATTTATTATTGAAGAAAAATATTATTAAAACAAATTTAGTGTAGCCGAAGTGAACAGTGTTTCTAAGGTCTACAGTAGGTACAGCAATGCCCTAGGCCCTCACATTCACCACTCACTCACTGACTCACCCAGGGAAACTTCTAGTCCTGCAAGCTCCATTTATAGTAAATGCCCTATACAGGGGCACCATTTCTCATCTTTTCTTTGTATTTTTACTTACTTTTCTATTTTTAGATACACAAATACTCATTATTGTGTTACAACTGCCTACAACAGTCAATACAGTAGTATGTTGTACAGGTTGGCTATACCACATAGTCTAGTGTGTAGTAGACTATACCATCTACGTTTGTGTAAATGTACTCTATGAGGTTCGCATGACGACAAAATAGACTAATGATGATCTTCTTAAAATATATTCTTCTTAAAATGTATCCCCGTGATTAAGCAACACACACTACTAAAAATTATTATTATAGTTGTTGCACAGCCAATAATAAGAGTGTTCTCTACATGTCAGGCTCTGTTCACAGTAACTATTAATAATTCATTTAATCTTCACACACCCCTAATAACAATGGCATAACTCCCATTTTACAGATTAGAAAACTGAGGTTAACTAATTTGCCCTAAGTCACATGCTAATAGGTGCTATGACCAAGATTCAAATCAGTGTACCTAGGCTCCGGACCCTAACCAGTCAACCACTTTACTACAATACCTCTTTTATATCAAATTCTGCTGAAATTTCAGGGTGAGTGCTGTCTTAAAAGCAGTTTTAATGTACAACTTTAAGAGACTAGAATATCAAACTGCCCTAACCTGACGTAAGTCCAGCAAATCACACGTACTGTTCTTGAATTTCTCTCTTGAAAATTAAAATTAAAATGTAAGGGACAATGCTTTGTACTTTCCCCTACTCCTATGAATCACATAATAATCTTAAATCATTCAACTGTTGCAAAGCTTACACTGTGAAAATCTTACTTGGATTTCTTCTAAACCAAAATAACCTGCCAAAATATTCAGGGGAGAGAATTCATGACGGTGTTATAGTTCTTTCTGAATGTTTCATTTAGACACCTACCAGAGATCCCTTCATGGACACAGAAAAAATCTTAAACTGTCTCTATTTGATTGTGCTTGCCTAGGGCATTAAGTCCAATCCACCATGTCGCACCTCAGTAACTCAACACAGACTAGAAAATTCTTACAGTCAGCTTCCCCAAGGGATTTGTTAAGTTTCACATGCATTTAGTTGTGCAGCTGGCCTGCTCAAATTGATAAACTTGTAGCTAAATTCTTTCTGCAGCAATGGCCTGTTGGGCTTTTTTTTTTTTTTTTTTTTTTTTTTTTTTATCAACAAGAGAATAAATACTGCAAAAGAAGCTGTTACTATGTGTTAGTGCTACTCATTAGTTTTTAGCATAATTGAGTTTACATTCAAATTTCTCAGTAACTGATAAGTATTTATTTTTTGGATGCAGTTAAGGGTGAAAGGGTTTAAAAAGGACTAACACTGAAATATATTTATAGCAAAAAAGGGAAAGAAATGTTTGTCTTCAATTCTGCAAAAAAAAAATTATGAATGAAATCATTATTTGTATTAAAACTCTCCTCTCAAGTTGCTATGATACATTCCTATACAGGGAGACTGTCAATGATCTGCCCCATGAAGATGCTTTAGCCACACTCACTTAATAATACACAGAGTGTGAATGACTTACTTGCCCAATGTCACAAACACCAACAATAACAAAGTTGGGATTAGATCACTGGTCTCCTAACTCCACAGTCAGAGCTCTTTCAAACATAGCATCCTACCAATGTCTGTAGAACATCTGCATCTGAAATCCTGTTTCAACCTAAACCTGAACATCTATTAAATCAACACATTACAGTCATTCAAATCATCACTCATTCCCAATTTGTTACCATCAATACTACACTGTTATCAGAATCTACGGAAGTCACCTACTTCCTTCAGTCTCCAGGTATCAGTAAGTCCTATCAGTCACTTTTATACCTATGTTTCACAACCCAAAAGCCTATTAGAAATCTCTGGCTTCAGATTTCCACCTTCTCTAATTCTGTAGGGCACAGGGCCACTTTGCTGTCTGAAAAAAAGAAGGCTCTTTGACTCCATCTCTAACATGTTGTATTTGTCTATTTGCAACTTGACAGGATCCTACAAACAACCATAAGAATTCTCTTCCCTGAGTAATTTTTGATGCCTGTTCTCAAAAGCCATCAATGGCTCCCAATTGCCTCTTGAATCAAATGAAAACTCCTATCCAAATTATTATCTTTACACCTAAGTGTCTTCATCTCCATTCAACACAATTTATTCAGCAAGTATTTGTTGAGTAATCATTTTGTGCCTAGTTTTATGCTAGGCTCTGTAGGAAATTATGAGCTATATGACATAGTCTCTGCTCTTATGGATTTTAACTCTCAATGTGAAGAAACAAAACATGCACACAAACATTTTCTAGCAAAACGAGGCTAGATAAGTCTAAGCACCCAGAGAAATGAGTAAAACACACAAGTCAAATATTACTGGGAGCCAATATGCTTGTGAGTAAGGTTTCATGAGTTACACATGACATGAGCTGAGACTTGCTCCAGAAAGGTACAAAATAGTACATTCTCCCGGGTCAGAATTAGCATCCTCTAAATTCAGAGACTAATGTGAGCAGTATGCCCGGAGTAGAGCTTTCCTGTGATTAGTTGTCAGAAATGAGAGTAGGAAGGAGGTGAGGCAAGGTAACAGTGATTCTTTAGGTACAGGCTGAGGAATCTGGAATTCATCCTCACACAAAAGGAAGGAAAAGAGATTACTAAATGAGAATGGAGCAAGAAGAAAATGATTATTTATGAAGCAGCAATATTCGAGGTGGAGTTCTAGGTAGGGACTTACTATACCCATGCCACCATTGGGAGATACTGTCACTAACAAGAGGATGCATAGTTGGAAGAAGAAAAGAAAGAACAGGCTAAAGAGGCATCCTGAAGGAACACTGTTAACCATGACTGTGAGGTACGTGCTAAGGTAATAAAAGAATGGAGAGACCGTTGATTAAAAAAAAATAATGAAGTCAGGCAAGGAGAGAGTGGTGACTATGAGGTGATGGCAGGGCACCTAAGCTTCGCAGGAAAATTGGAGAGACTCAAATCATCTAAATTTTGGGTGAAAAAGAAGGATGTGCTCTAGATTCATAAGATGATAGCATAAAAGTGATGGCAAGAGATGATGTGTCCCCAAAGTCCATGCCTACTTTTTAAGAAGCACCCACCTACATTACCTTTCCTAGGCTCCTGCATGGAGGTGGGGCCACAAGGCTGAGTTCTGGTCCGTAGAATGTGGGAAGTGTTACTTCCAAGCTTGGCCCATATATACCTCCATTTTCTGTCCATTTCACCAGCTGAATGAAAGAGGCTCTTAGAACCTACAGGAAAACTCCTAGAATTAGCTATTACAAACCTGCATCCCTAACTAATAGAGACCCACAAACACAAAGGTTCCCATTGGCTCTGATGTAAAAAGGTAACCTTTTATTACATTAAGCTATCTATACTTGGCACTGTTTGTTACAGCAGTTACATACTCTAGTATAGTTGGTTTTCCAAAAGAAATGTATGTCCTAAAAATACTCAGCTGTTCCAGCAAACCTTACTGGCATCTACAATAGCCTGCCTGCTCCCTCTGTATTTTCATTTCATTTTTACTTCCTAGAACGATTTTCCCCACACTAATCCTTGTGCTTCCTGGCCTTAAATATTTTTGGATAAGTTTTACATCCTGCATTAAAACAGTCCCTGACTTTTCCCAGCTGACAATAGTCACTGCAGTAATTTTTCCAACTCCACAGCACTTGTGCAAATATCTCTATCCATCTGTAACTGGTTATGACTATGTTTTTATGTTTATTTTATCTGTTATCATGTATCTCCATTTATATTTGTTTCATTAGATTATAAACTCAATATGAACAAAGATTGTGTTTCCTATTTCCTTTGTAATTTCCTACATGCCTCATATATTGCCCTACACTGTCAGTGCTTCATAAACCCAACTAATTGAAGTTCAAACTTCTACTCATATACTTGCACCAGATGCATAACAACTCACAAAATCTGTGCCGATAACATAAATACATGCACAGTCTTGCAGTGGCACCCTCGTTTATCCAGCACATCAGGGAGTCAGCTGACCCACAGAGTTAATCTTGGCTATCAAATACAATGCAGCAAGGAGAAACACAGTGGCTAAACAACCTACCACACTTAGTCGGCATCTGAGCCTGAAATACTCTCTAGTAAATCACATTTTGTCAATAGTCATTAAAATAGATTCCTACTAGACTTGATAGCAAAAAAGTTCAAACTGATCAAAATTAGTTTACACTTGTGCAACCTGGACAACAACGGGTAAAAAAAAAAAAAGTATTTTATTTAAGAGGCTGTTGACACTCTCCAGACACCATTAAATCATCTCCAGACACCAGCAACTCCTGCTTTGAGACTCAACTCCACATGGCATGGTGCCACCTCCTCTATTCCCCCAGCAGAGTGAGGGGTTCTCTTTGTGTACTAGGTCATTTTGTATAAATGTCAGTTGCAGCAGCATCATTCTACATGGCAACTGTGACCCTTTCTTTCCACTTCATCCCAACCCACTACAAATACGTTGGAGACAAGGACTGAATCTTTTTCCTCATCATATCTCCAAAGCCCATGCAACACTTGTACCATCCAAAGCTATAATATTCAGGATGTTTTTTATTACAAGCAATAGAAACACAAGCTGAACAATCTTAAGGTGAAAAAAAAAAGAATCATGTAAGAGTAAGGATAACCGGGTCTAAGAAAATATATCACTAACAGATTTCCCCTGGCAATATGTAATTTCTGGAGCATCTTTACCAAAGGTAAGAAGCTTATGTTTGAAACTGTTTTCCTCCAAAATACCAAAGGAAATAATTAGAAAAGTATATATGTAATTATTAAAAATAAAAACACTTCAGTAGGGAAATACAGACTGGGTAATCATTTAGAAAATGCAACTGCGTTAGCCAAGGAATATAACATTTATAATAATACCCATCTAATTCCTCACAGTACTCCTACTGTAAATCAAGGTACAGAAAAGAAGTTCAATTGGATTTCTTTTTACCACAATCAACAGCTGAAATTAAGGAAACAAAAATTACTGTTTACAAAAGTAAATTACTGTTTAAAAGCAAATTCTGAGTACCCAATATGTTCCCTACACTATACTGGGCATGAGAAATAGAAACATGAATAGGATGTGGTTCCAGCCCTGAGGGAGCACGCAGTGTAATAATGGGAAGAGGCAGGACCATCACAACCCTGAGCACAGTGCGAAGAGGCTGCGAGGAGGCCTCCAGAGCAAGGATGAGCAAGGCGAGGCGGCCAAGAAAGAATGTTACTGCCTAGGGAGGGGCAAGGCAGGTGCATGTACTTCACAGAGGAGCCAGCACTGCTGTTCTTTACCAAGAAAGGAGACAGGAAGAAGAGCATCAGCCAAAGTAGAGAAGGATTAAACAACAACAAAAAAAAAAGTGTTTAGGCAACAGCAGCTATTCCCCTACGGGTGAGACGAGACACAGGGGAAGGAAAAGCAGGACAGAAAATGCAAAATTAGGTTGTAGGTGAATTGTGAAGGAAGCTAGGGAAACTGGAGCTTCATTCTGTACACAAGGGGGAGCCAGTGAAAATTTGGTGAATTGTTTTAATTGAAGTGAAATTCACATGATACAGTATTAATCATTTTAAAGTGAACAATTCAGTGGTGTTTACTGAGGGAGATATGAAACCACTACCTGTCTCTAATTCTAAAATATTTTCATCACACCAAAAGAAAACCCCATGCCCATTAAGCATTTGCTCCCATTTCCTGCTTCCCCCATCACCTGGTGGTTACCAATCTGTGTTCTGTCTCTATGGATTTACCTATTCTGAATATTTCATATAAATAAAATCATAGCATATGTGATCTTTTGTGTCTGGCTTCTTTCACTTAGCATGGTTTTGAGGTTCATCCACATTGGTACATGTATAAGTACTTCATACCTTTTCATTGCTGAATAATATTCTAGTGTACATTTATAACACAATTTCTTTGTCTAATCACCTGTTAATGGCATTTGGGCTGTTTTGGCCTTGTGGCTCTTGTAAACAGTGCTGCTATGAGCATGCATGAGCATGTACTTGTTTGAGGATCCATTTTCAAACATTTCAGGTATATACCATGGAGTGGAATTGCTGGGTAATAAGATAATTCTATGCTTGACTTTTTGACAAACCACAAAAGTGTTTTCCATAATGGCTGAACCACTTTACATTTTTTATTAGTTTGCTTTCATGCTGCTGATAAAGACGTACCCAAGACTGGACAGTTTACAAAGGAAAGAGGTTTAATGGAGAATTCACAGTTCCACGTGGCTGAAGAAGCTTCACAATCAAGATGGAAAACAAGGAGGAGCAAGTCACATCTTACATGGATGGTAGCAGGAAAAGAGAGAGCTTGTACAGAGAGACTCCCATATTAAAAATCATCAGATCTCGTGAGACCCATTCACTATCAACATGGGAAAAGATCCACACCCATGATTCAATCATCTCCCACAATACGTGGGAATTGTGGGACTTGCAAAATGAAATTCAGGTGATGGACACAAAGGGAAACCATATCATTCCACTCCGGCCCCTCCCAAATCTCCTGCCTTCACATTTCAAAACTAGTCATGTCTTCCCAATAGTCCCCCAAAGTCTCAACTCATTTCAGCATTAACTCAAAAAAGTCCACAGTCCAAAGTCTCATTTGAGACAAGGGCAAGTCCCTTCCACCTACGAGCCTGTAAAATCGAAAGCAAGTTAGTTACTTCCTAGATACAATGAAGATACAGGCACTGGGTAAACACAGTCATTCCAAATGGGAGAAATTGGCCAAAACAAAGGGGCTACAGACCCCATGCACATCTAAAATCCAGCAGGAGAGTCAAATCTAACAGCTCCAAAATGATCTTCTTTAAGATGTCTCACATCCATGTCTCACATGTCTCACATCCAGGTCATGCTGATGCATGAGGTGGGTTCCCATGGTCTTGGGCAGCTCCACCCCTGTGGCTTTGCAGGGTACAGCCTCCCTCCCAGCTGCTTTCATGGGCTGGCATTGCGTGTCTGTGGCTTTTCAGGCACACAGTGCAAGCTGTCAGTGGATCTACCGTTCTGGGGTCTGGAGGATGGTGGCTCTCTCCTCACAGCTCCACTAGGCAGTGCCCCGGTAGTGACTCTGTGTGGGGGCTCTGACCCCACATTTCCCTTACGAACTGCCTTGGTAGAGCTTCTCCATGATAACCCTGCCCCTGCAGCAAACTTCTGCCTCGACATTCAGGAATACATCCTTTGAAATCTAGATGGAGGTTCCCAAACCCCATTTCTTGATTTCTGTGGACTGGCAGGCTCAACACCACATGGAAGCTGCCAAAGCTTGAGGCTTGCACCCTCTGTTGACACAGCCAGGGCTCTACATTGGCCCCTTTCAGCTATGGCAGCAGTGGCTGGGACGTAGGGCACCATGTCCCTAGGCTGCACATAGCACAAGGACCCTGGGCCTGGCCCACAAAACCAATTTTTCCTCCTAAGCCTCTGAGCCAGTGATGGGATAGGCTGCCATGAAGACCTCTGACATGCCCTGGACACATTTTCCCATTGACTTGTGGATTAATATTGGACTCCTTGTTACTTCCACAAATTTCTACAGCTGGCTTGAGTTTCTCCTCAGAAAATGGGATTTTGTTTTCTATTGCATTATACAGCTGCAAATTTTCTGAATTCTTATACTCTTTTCCCCTTATAAAACTGAATATCTTTAAAAGAACCCACATCACCTCTTGGATGTTTTATTGCTTAGAAATTTCTTCCACTAGATACCCTAAATCATCTCCCTCAAGTTCAAAGTTACAAATTTCTATGGCGGGGGCAAAATGCCACCAGTCTCTTTGCTAAAACATAACAAGAGTCACCTTTGCTCCAGTTCCCAACAAATTCTTCGTCTTCATTTGAGACCACCTCAGCCTGAACCTTATTGTCCATATTGTTACAAGCTTTTGGTCAAAGCCATTTAACAAGTCTCTAACAAGTTCTGAACTTTCGCACATTTTCCTGTCTTCTTCCAAGCCTCCAAACTGTTCCAGTCTCTCTCTGTTACCAATTTCAAAGTCACTTCCACATTTTCAGGTAACTTCAGCAACACCCCACTCTACTGGTACCAATTTACTATATTAGTCCATTTTCACACTGCCAATAAAGATATATCTAAGACTGGACAACTTACAAAGGAAAGAGGTTTAATGGAGAACTCACAGTTCCACGTGGCTATAGAAGCCTCACAATCATGATGGAAGGCAAGGAGGAGCAAGTCACATCTTACATGGATGGTAGCAGGAAAAGACAGAGCTTGTGAAGAGAAACTCCCATTTTTAAAACCATCAGCTCTTGTGAGATCCATTTGCTATCATGGGAACAGCATGGGAAAGACCTGCCCCCTGATTCAATCATCTCCCACAATACGTGGGAATAGTAGGATTTACAAGATGAGATTTGGGTGGGGACACAGAGCCAAAACATATCACATTTCTATCAGTGAAAGCTTTTAAAGAGTCCATGCCATAGAACAAACAAGGCAGTTAAGAGGCTGTTCTGGTTATCTGGATGAAAGATGGGAGGGCCTCTGCTAGGACCACCGTGTTGGGAATCAGAGAAGTAAGCACAGTGAGGGGTAAATAGGAGGCAGAAATACCATGTAAGGAAGAGCCAAACATGACTGCTTCTGCCTTAAGTAACTGGATGGATGATTCAACCATTAGCTAGTTTGCAGAACAAAAAGGATAAAATTGTATTGAAGGGAGGGAGTTAGATGGGCTGATTTAGACAAGCTGAACTATCTACCAAAGGTGTCCAATTTGTCATCAAGAATTCTGGTCAAGGGATGAAAGTTTGAGCCCATATTCCTTTTTCTGTGCTGAGCTGCCCAGCTTCAGTTTCCTACTGAAATAGTCCTCTTTCTTTCCTGTCTTCTTTATAACATTCCCAAGAGCCACTTGTTTCTTTAGTAAAATAACAATTGCTCCAAAGAAAGAATCTTGATTCAAGGAACTCAAAGTGCTTAAATATTTAAAATAGAAATAATAGAATGGGCTGGGCATGGTGGCTCATGCCTGTAATCCCAGCACTTTGGGAGGCCGAAGTGGGTGGATGACCAGAGGTCAGGAGTTTGAGACCAGCCTGGCCAACATGGCAAACCCCATCTCTATTAAAAATACAAAAACTGGCTGGGTGTGGTGGCACACACCTGTAATCCCAGTTAGTTAGGAGGCCAAGAAAGGAGAATTGCCTGAAACCAGGAGGTGGAGGTTGCAGTAAGCCAGGATTGTGCCACTGCATTCCAGCCTACACAATGAAGCAAGACTCTGTCTCAAAAAACAAAAAAAAAAAAAAAAGAAAGAAAAATACTAGAACGGCTAGACTATCAATTTTTTTTTTTTCAATTTAAGGTCCCAATAGCAGGCAGTTATCTTGCAAACCTCATCAAAGATTAGCTTCTCTTTAAATAAAATCATTTTTATTAAATTAACATCTATCATGAAAAAAATATTTTGGGCTCTAATCTAAAATTTACAAGAGTTTAGTAGGTTATTTTTATTTTAATATGTTATTTTTATCTTTTGCTAAAAAGACAAAAAGAAGTATGAGTAGTATTAATTTGTCATAATTTTTGTTAACAGGTTATTCATTTAATACACAGGAAGTCAGTTGGCAAGTATTCATTGTAACAGAACAGTGAAGCACCATCGAATGCTCACTTACATTTTGTTCTCAATAGCGTACATTAAGTACACTTGCACATTTAAAGTATTTATGGAATTCATAATAAAGGATTTCAAACAAAATAACAAATAACTTCTTATCCCAGTCCATCAACTATACCCGCTTCCTCCAACTCCCCCAGAAAACACCAGCCGCTCTATCACCTTTTAACCTACAAAACTCAAAGGATGATACCTCTGCATATTTACTGGTTCCCTTTCCCTGGGGCAGAAGGTAATTAATTTGACTTAAAAATCCTCCTCTTCAAATTCCTTCTGGGCTAGATAAGCTAAGATCCTGTTTATGTAAACAAAAGTGCTTAATTAAACAGAGCATCGGAGAGTGCCAAAAAGACCTGGAAATATTTTCATGCTGCCATTTTATTGATCAAAATTTGAGTATATCTACAGAACCACGAAGATATATCAGTCTTTAAAAGGGTAACAATATTTTAATTTTTTCTGTTTCTTAAGCTAACTTCACCTTCATTCAAAATTGAAATCAATTTCCATAAAAATTTATTGGAAAGAATGCTTAATTGTGGAAAATAAAAAACACAATCTGTCAGTAAAGCCCAGTAAAGTCATTTCTGCCTATCAAATGGAAAATAACCCTTAGTTATTTGAATATAAAAATACAAAATGATTAATATTAATAAATGAATCTTTTGCCATATATGACACTGTCATCAAATTCAGTGACCATTTCTAGGTTTAAAATCTTTTCACTTTGTGCATTTGCTTACAATTTTTTCCTAAATTTCTCACCACCTTAGATCTTCTGTCCCTACACAAAGGAGGAAATTTGATTGTATTTGATTATATTTCCCTCTGGAATTTCTCACCTTTTTGTGTTTCCTGACCCTGTTTTCAACTGCCTCCTTGAAAGTTTATTTCATATTTCCAGGAAGGAAATATGAAATATTTCTCTTGTTCTTCCTACTGTCAAACCTCTAAAACTGGTCAGCCCCAAACCTATGGATTTATCCCTGTTCTCACACAGATCCCGTTCCTGCTTTAAGGGCCCATAGGCATTTTTACTTTAACATAGCAACATCAATCAAATGCAGCATAATCTCGAGACCATCATTTTCTTTCTTTCTTTTTTTTTTTTTTTTTGAGACGAAGTTGTGCTCTTATTGCCCAGACTGGAGTGCAGTGGTGCAATCTCGGCTCACTACAACCTCCGCCTCTTGGGTTCAAGCGATTCACCTGCCTCAGCCTCCCAATCAGCTGCGATTACAGGCATCTGCCACCACACCCAGCTAAGCCAAACCAGCTCCATATCACAATCTTCCTATTTTCAGTAGTCATATTACCATTCTTCTTGTTATGCAAAACTTTGGAGTTATCTCTGATGCAATTCTCTCCTTCATTCTAAATTTAATCATAAGTTTATATATATTTCATATAATTTTTTCAATAAGGATAATATTTAGTACCTTCACATGAAAATATAAGCCAGTCTGAGTCTTGATATTTACATCAGAATATATGGTCACTATACTCCCTGATTCCCTACTTCCTCTTATACTTCCAAAACATCAATAACTACAGTAACTTACCTGTCAGACAGCCTCATGCCAGGCTTTAGGAAAAGTGTGGTTTCTAGGCCAAGGACAAGCAAAGAATTAGCCTTGGTTGCTCAGGTCTAGACACTACCTGTACCTGGGTGCTAGGCAGTGCATAGCCTAAACATGCAGACATTAAATACCTATGACATTTCTACAATAACTAGAACATATCAGAGTGGAAGTAGGCAAAGTCATCTTAAGGAAACAGAATGGCTTCTAAACCATCAAAGTTTACTACCTGATGACCTAAAGAAAGCATATGGTAGAAAAAATATTCTTTAACCACAGGTACTACCTAGAAAATGAGAGCAACAGATACAAATTCGAGATGTGCCCTTCCATACCATTCTCCATGGAGGAGCAGCTTTGGTTAATAGGCTTTTAGGAGTCCAGTTTACTGACCAGTCCATGTGCAGATGGCAGCATCAGATCATCACAGTTTCATTCCTCCAACTCTCCCATTCTGACTCGATGCTCACTGGGCCCCTTCTAAGTGTAATCTGGCTCTTCATTTTGAAAAAGCATGTTTGAGTCTAGCTAAGACAAGCATTCCATCTGTGTGATTGTATTTCTAATGGTAAGTGAATAATTTGGCATTCTGGTTTTATTAGCCTCATGAATGTAGTTAATGTGAGTTCACCCGAGAGAGACGGATCTGCCCTCTGAGTGCTGACAACACCAGACTCCTGAGTTGGCAAAGCTGAATGACAGACCCTGCACCAGACACAGTCAAATTACCAAGGCAACGGATGCCTTACTGTGAGGCCCAAAGGGAGGTGCAATAGTATTTTTTTTTAACCAATCATGAATGATATTTTCAAATGCTGAATGTATGGGATAGCATTTACAATCCAAATTGCTTTAAACTAATCGTGGGTTATGATCTAAATGATACAAATTAAGAGATGGACAGTAAAGTAACTGTCATATTGTTTGTTATCTAGTAATTAAATGAATTACGTGTATTATTTGTATAGCTTTGGAGAGCCGGGGAAAGATTTCTACCTATATTTGATCTCCACTGCCATTACAAGGATATATATGAGAGATCCAGGACACCACTACCTTGTACAGCTTCAAAGGCAGAGGCTACCAGTGTTACTGGGCAAACTATGGCAAATGGACAGAAAGCTAAAGACATCGGTGCTGTGTTTTGCCAAAGGGCCAGGTACCCCTTGAGAATTTTCATTCTCCTGAGTGAAGACTTCTAAGGTAGTCTTACAGGAGGACATTACCCTCCATGTCCAGATTACAGCTTACATGGGACTTGATTCTACTGGAATTATAGCCCCAATACCTAGAAAGGCTTTCTGGGGAAGCATCAAGAACATAAAGCAGGAGTTTGAGACTAGCTTGGGCAACATAGTGAGACCCCGTGTCTACAAAAAAAAAAAAAATTAAAAAAAAAAATCAGGCATGGCGGCACATGCCTGTAGTCCCAGCTACTTGGGAAGCTGAAGCAGGAGGGTCACTTGAGCCCAGGACTGTATATAACCATCCTGTATCTATCTCATTGGTCCTGATAAACCTCCAGTAAGAAACTTTGCCAAAAACAAACTTTGACCTATGGATTAATCCTGCAATCAGTGGCTTTTTTTTTTTTTTTTAAGATGGCATCTCATTCTTTTACCCAAGCTGTGGTGCAGTGGCATGATCATAGCCCAGGGCATCCTTGACCTCCTGGGATCAAGTGATCCTCTTGCTTTAGCCTCCCATGTAGCTGGGACTACTGGCGTGTGCTACCATGCCTGATTTAATTTTTAAAATTTTCTACAGACACAGGGTCTCACTAAGTTGCCCAGGCTAGTCTCAAACTCCTGAACTCAAGCATTGCTCCTGCCTTGGCCTCCCAAAGTGCTGGGATTATAGGCGTGAACTACCGTGCCTGGCCTGACTTTTTAAAATCAGTACTTACTCCTAGTTTATTGGTCATTTCTCTTCAAATTATTCCTCTACCTACTGGATTTGCCCACTGGTAGCCTTCCATTGTTACTAAAACATTCAAAAACTGGGCAATGAGGGAAGGAGAAATAATGGTAGCATCTAGATTAACCAGCTTTAAGTACAGAGTTTTGTATAGTCATATCAACCTATCTGGAAACTTTAAAGCAACAAAAAGAATTGTTTGCATGACTTATCCGTTCACTTTTATATAATTAGAATGCTTCCTATTGTGCTGTATGATTTAAAAATAATCATAGCAAGTCAATAACAGTCATTTAAAATGTAATGATTGAAGGCTAATCACATCCACTCAGTCATTCAATAAGCATTTGCTTGTCAAATACATTCTATTATTTTCATATTCTCGATTAGTCTACAAATATCTAGATTTCTGCCATTTCATGTTTTCATGAAAGACCTTGGTCTGAAAGCATCCAAAATAGGACTCATGATCTTCTGGCACAAATTTGTCCCTTTTCCTACAGTCTGCTTCAGGGAATAGAAACACAACGTACGGAGTCAAAACCCAACCTTGGCTTATCCTTACTCCTCCTTTACAAGCACCCCTCACATCCATTCACTAATTACTTTGTGTAAATTTGAATCCGATAATTTATTAAGTCCATCACTATTCATATTGCTTTCAATGGGAGCACCAAGTCTTGCCTGGAGCACTACAGGAGCTTCACACTGTTAGCCCTTTCCACCAATCTCACCCCCTTCCTCTCCCCTCCACATCACCACCAGAGTCATCTTTCTGAAAGTCAAATCTAACTAGCTCACTTCCAAGCTGATCCTTTCTTTCAGCTTAATTCTTAATTTCTTTCTTTTAGCTTAATTCAATTCATAGGTATTGTGACAGGAAGTAGAAAATAATGGTCAAAATTCACTGCATAGAATACAAAGTTGTTTTTTGAGACGGAGTTTCGCTCTTGTTACCCATGCTGGACTGCAGTGGCACGATCTCGCCTCACCGCAGCCTCCACTCCCTGGGTTCAAGCAATTCTGCTGCCTCAGCCTCCCGAGTAGCTGGGACTACAGGCGCACGCCACCATGCCCAGCTAATTTTTGTATTTTCAGTAGAGACAGGGTTTCACCATGTTGACCAGGATGGTCTCGATCTCTTGACCTCATGATCCACCTGCCTCGGCCTCCCAAAGTGCTGGGATTATAGGCGTGGGCCACCACGCCCGGCCAGAATACAAAGTTTTAATAGCTTCTCAAAATGGAGTTTGTCAACTTCATTTCCTGTATATGACTATGTCTGTCCAGTCACAACAGCCTGTATAGATTTCCCTATGACATTTCTGCCTCTGTGCCTGGAATGTCCTTCCCAACTTTATCTACCTGCTTAGTTCTTTCTCATTATTCAAGACTTAGGGTTCCTTGCACTTGACATCCACTCCTGAACATCCACAACGCAGCTAGTAGCCCAGCTCTATGCCACCAGAATATCCTCTACCTGCCTCTTGCACAGCATCCATCACACTAGTTGCAACTGTTTCTTCGCACATATTTCTTTGCACACAGTTCCACTCCTGCCCCTCCGCACTCAGACTGGGAGATCCTAGATGGAAGATACCATATCTAGGTCATCTGTGATCTCTACCACCCTGCTTAGTGGCTATGCTATAGTGGTACTCAATAAATAATGTGCTGAGTGACTAGATGATAGGGAAGATTCTATAGGAGTTGTGCCATGGGCTACATAACTGGAGATACAGAATAAATAAACCTAGAGAAAAGTATAAATTGGACGGTCTTCTTGAAAGATACAAATTCAGTATTCCAGAGATTAAGTAAACCCTAAAGAAGTTTTGGAGAACGTTAGTCAAGTGACATCAGTGTATGAATGTGAAGACAAAAGTACATGTGTCCAGTCTACTTAGTTGCCACTGTGGCTAGTGAGACTCAAAGATGACACACCCCATTGGTGGTATAAAACCAGATTCAACCTCCAGGGTCCTCATAAAAAAGGTACCATACAAATACAAGATTTTCTCATTTCTCTCATATAACAACAGACCAGTTGAATGACCGAATCCTAAACGTGCTTTTGGATTAATCAGTTTCTTATCCATCATTACATTTTAATCAATCTTTTTTTTCTTTTTTAAAATTTTCATCTAAATGGAGAAAAGGTTTTCATTTTAATGTATAGGATGTGTCTGTTTCTAAACTACTATCATATACTAAAAGAGTTACTTTTTATAATTTAGTTTTACTAAGAAGATAAAAAATTAAAGAAAATTGTCCTTTTGCTTTGACGTAGGTCTGCTGTGCACATACAGAAAAGGCAGTCTTAGAAGGTAAAAATAATCATTTTTTGAGTTACATGCTGACCAGATCAACTCTGCCAACTACTCAACTAGAAAGGCTTCAATCTGTTGTTACCAAAGTATCCTAAATGCTATACACAACTACAAACTTCCTAAATTATTTGTAATGTACCTACAAAAACTGTAAAGCACATACTTATGAAGAAATTAATTACCAGAAAAATGTGTTAAAAGAAATAAAGTCAAAAGGGCAACAACTATTGAGGAATAAATGGCTTCAATCCATAGTTCAAGTGGAACACATATTCCGAAGTGTATCAAAGTTATGTGCTTTGCCGTCTGCGTCTATAAACTTCTCTAATTTTGTTCTAATATTAAAGCAGCTATGTGCTTGCCCCCAAGAAAGAGCCATTAGTAGGCAGGCACCTAAGATATGCAGCACAAGTGACAGGTCTGTGCTGTCCTTTCATTTCTTTAAAATCATTTCTCATAGCTCAATTTCCAGAAAGCACATATAAAAAGTAGACAGAAGTTGCCTTTTGCCAGCCTCTGTCAACTGAGACTCCAATGTCTAGTTAAGCAAGTAAACTCCCTTTTCACAAACTCCTCTTTCCCACTCACAATGCACACTTTGAAGGGCCATGGGATAGAGAGGAGACACTCCCTGCCCTTGCCCGTGTTCAGCCCACGTGATCCAGCCATTTGTTTTCTCTGTTTTTCCTTTTCTTAATGTTTAATGTTCTTTCTTTCCATGGAGACAGAAATCCTTTGATTTATTAATACTCTTCTTAGTGTAAACAACTTTACCATCTATTACATAATGATTAATACTTCAAGCCATAATTTAATGGAGAATTACAATAGTCAGATATTATGATTCTTAAATATATAGACAACAAATCACCAAATCAATGTTTTCTGAAATCTTATTTAAGTATTTTACATATTGGCATTTTAATATATTTTACTGAAATTGTTTTTGTTAAAATGTTTTCCAGAACTTCCATTTTCTTCTATTGATGTGGAATCAGGAGTAGAAATTAATAATAATAATGAACTTTATACGGATACCAATATTAAAAAGGAAATGAAGCATGTTTCTTTCATATATTGAAACATGACAGAATTTAGTTGTTATTTTAATTAGTATGTACTTTATCCAAGTATAAGAAATTTCATGAAAATGCTCCAAATTAAGTAATAGTAATTGCTAAGAAGAGTAAAAAGAAATGTAAAGTATTTTTTGCATATAATCATTTAATGCAAGTCTTGTAAGTTCATAAAATTATACTGTGTAAAATAAAAGGAAAGATTTGATCTTTAAAACTTATAGTTTTAGGTTTGTGATTTTTATAAAATATATAATTATATTTTGTTGTCCGATTGTTGTTACTGTCAACAATTATTATCGTTTGTTTTATAAAGACCACAGCACGTTTCCTGTTTCAAAAAAATGTCATATTACTAATGTTCAAAATCCAATTTTGTTATGTTTCTAATCACTGGAAATAAAAAATAAGAAAACTTCTGTAAAGTTCTGAAACTAACTCCCTGCTCTCAGGGGTCATCCTTAATTTTTTAATCCATCCTGGAAAATGTAACATTTTTTTCAAGCAGCTGATGCTTTCAAACATGCAGGACTGGGCTGAGCATTCCTTCATCCTGATGTCATGGACCAGCATTTGTCTCAGAAGACATCTTTTGTAGTTGTAACCAAAAGGCAAAAGAAATCAGAGCTGTGAACAGGGAGAGAGGGGGAGAGAAGGAAAATTGCTTAGACCGATTCACTAAAAAAAAATTCCAACACAAACTTGTATATTTTTAGTCACTCAACGTGCATACTTTAAAATAAAGCCTTCCGACATTTATAAGGTATTGTGCTTATTTTCACACTATTGGTTTAAAAAATACTCTCTGCTCTATGGTAATGTGTCACAGGGAAGTTAGCTATAGTTTCATGAAAGACGTTTTCATCCCTGACTGGCATCTTCTCAATAGCTGGGGCCCAGGCACACCGCTCTCTTCCCGGCAAGGCCCTCTGCACTGAAAACAGTACAGCATTCATAACTTATTCTCAGCACTGCGGGGCAGCTCCACAGAAAAGCTTCTCCAGCCTAATGGGTTACATCACTGAAAAGTCTTCCATTTGGCCTAGGTGAAAAACATGAATGCATGCCTCATTCATTTCTCCACCTTAAAAAAAAATAAAGTAAAATCATATCCATCCTTAGCTAAAGACTTGCATTCCCACAGTCCAGCTCAATCAAAGCTACGATGCTGCTGTTAACTAAATGTTATGCAGTGGAACTGCTAACTTTTTTAACTACCATTAAATAATTTTTACAACTATGCCACTATTAAAAATGTCAAATGAGATACCAGAAATAACTTTAAATTTTAATAGAAAAGTCTTGATTAGTGCTAGCATTCCCTCCAGATTTAGGTCACATTTTAAAATATAGTTGACATTTGGTAATCAAAACCTCACCCTCCCCACTGACATCAACACACGAATACCCACGCACACAGAGATTTTCCTTTCTCTGTCTCCATATTTCTCCTGATAGTCAAAAGAAATCAGCTGTATCCAACTTTTTCAGATTGTGTCAAATATCCATCGTTCCTTGGAAGGAAGGCACCCAGTAGTCTATCCAAAATATTTAAAATTAAAGAGAATACACTTTCCTTTTTCCTCATTAAAATATGCCTTTTAAGGCTGAATCATAATGAATGACATGAGAACATTTCCATCCTTTTCTCAAAACACAAGCTAAAGTGTGAACACAGGTCACACTTGCAGGGAAACAAAACCAGTTTTCATATTCTCTCCCCTAAATCATACAAACGAAAGTGAGAAACTAAAGCTGGAGCTCTGGCCATGATTTCTAAAATGATGCGACACATCCAAAACCACAGCTGCACACAGACGGTTCGCGAAGCACACAGTGTTCTCCTGCATGGAGAGTTCAGAATCCTCACAGCGGTACCCATGTGGACTCCTAGGGCTGCTGTGACAATGGCTGCAGCCCCATGTCCTTACTGCTGTCTGTCTGAATGACAAGGGGAAGTCATGTCAATTATGAAGAATCGTGGACCTTATGACTAACAACTCACTCAAAGCCATTTATATCCTTGATCGTGTAAATCCATCCTTGCTCACCAAGCCATGACATGACAGAACTGTATAGCCTCTTCTAAGCTATTTCCTTGCATTATGGAGAATCAGCCTGCTTCCATCTATGTTCAGAATCTGAAACCTAAACATCCTTGTAAAATACTTACAGAAATCGACTCTTTGCACTTCTACAGGCCTGAGTTCTTTTTTTCTGCTTTCTTTTCCCTTCCAATGATATATCTTTTCTTATGAGTTTGTTGATTTTTGTGTTTCATTTTTTTAAAAAAAACATAATCCCTACCTGGCATATATTAAAAAAAAATCTTCCCTAGAATGTCTGCACTGAAAATTCCAAAAGAAGCTACATTTCTTTACTAGGCATATATTTTTGACATTAGATAAACTCTTTACAGAAAACAAGCATAAAGATTAATTCTTGAAACACTAAAAGTTCACATTTGCAAAAGAATAGCCTAACATCAACAAGGCAGACTATTTTAATAACCAAAGGTCCCCTCCCTGTGTTATTTGGATAATTAAAATTTATGTGTACTATAGATTTCTGATATTTCAAAAATGTTCCATAGCCTCTAAATTGTGTAGCTACACCTCTGTCCTTCAAGATATATCATACAAGCCCTACCTAAATTAAGTTAAAAATGAGACACCAGCATCCATAAAGACCACAGTTACCAAGCCCATCTGTAGGATTCCTTTCTTTGTTCACCATTTTCTGTCAATATATATAAATTGCTTGTTATCTGACTATAAGCATATCGTGCTGAGACAGTGTTACAACGTGTCATATCATATGGCTCCCATGAATATCAACACATAATCATTACCACAATTTAAAGAGCTCCCAGTATGAGAGAATACATATAATTTGGCCCTCAAATTATTTACATTTTTATGCACATTATATCCAGGACTTAATTAGTTTGCAGTGTAGATATCAAATCAGAAAATCCCGTTGATGCAATTTTCCTTAGCGATTAAATCAAATACTGAGTTTTAGAACACAGGAAATGACTACACTGGAGCTGTAGACTAGGTGGCCATTCTCCACAAGCTCTTTTAGAAGACAGGGCAAAAATTCACAGAATATTCACATGACAACGGATAATTAAAGTCAACCATTTCCACCCTACAAAAGAAAATGGAGCTTCTGTTAAGAATGAACAATAAAGACATTATTTCGGTTCCATTGTGCTTTTTTAAGGAGTTTTCATCTCTAAAAAACACAATAGTACTCCTGCTATCTCAGTGTTATCCAATTCACAGATAATGTTGTTGGAAAGAATTTTGTGAATACGAGAAGAATATAAAATGCTTTAAATATTATTTTCATTCAAAATACAGCACAAGAAAGGCTTATAGAGAACTGAAGCTTAAGTATTTAGGTAGTTACTCAACTTAGCCACATCTCCAAAGACTCATGAAACAAAATGTTGATGAAAGAAAACCAGATCTCTGTTATAGTTCATCCCTTTCCCTCTTACTTTTTTTCCCAAAGTAAGTTTGTATTTACGTAACCCTATTTGAGCATTTTCAACCTGACAGAAACACTAAAAATGTGGCAAGATTTATATGACCACATTACTCCAATCTAAGTGGAACATCCTTGAAGAACAGTTGGAGAAAGAATCCTTGCTCTGCTTCTAATTTTATATAAAATTCTAAGATACAGCAGGGATTAACACCAAACAAAATAAGATTGAGCCATTGTAACAGACCCAGGTTGCATCTAAGATTGGCAACTCTCTTTCACAACATGGGACAACATATAATGTGTTACATACACTAAATCTAGTCAGTTAAGCTTCACTTGACCACACTGCATTAAATGACTTCTCATCTAAATGAGTTTTTCCGTACAATACTTAATAATTCTATTTGGCAGGGCACAGTGGCTCACACCTATAATGGCAGCACTTTTGGAGGCCAAGGTGGGCAGATCACTTGAGGTCAGGAGTTCGAGACCAGCTTGACCAACGTGGTAAAACCCAATCTCTACTAAAAATACAATAATTAGCCAGGTGTAGTGGCAGGTGCCTGTAATCCCAGCTACTTGGGAGGCTGAGATAGAAGAATTGCTTGAACTCGGGAGGCGGAGGTTGCAGTGAGCAGAGGTTGCAGTGAGCCAAGATTGCACCATCACACTCCAGTGTGGGTGACAGAGCAAGACTCTTGTCTAAAAATACAAAAATTAGCCAGGCATGATGGCACGTGCCTGTAGTCTCAGCTACTAGGGAGGCTGAGGCAGGAGAATCACTTGAACCCAGGAGGCAGAGGTTGCAATAAGCCAAGATCATGCCACTGCACTCCAGCCTGGGCAAAAGAGCAAAACTATATTTAAAAATATATAATAATAATAATTCTATTTCATTCAATATGTGTTATAAATTGCATGAATATAGCTCAGCATCAATAATATATAGCCACTATTGAAAAAGAAGGGAAACCAGCATATATCACATAGTTTTAGCCAAAGATTTAAATTTAGACTATTTAGCAAAAACTTTTGGAATGAATACTAGTGTATATTATTTTTTCATCTATAAAGGGAAATTTTGCACTAAATATTATTGTTAAAGGAACAAAACTGAGTGGAAACCTACAATGACAAATGAAAGGATTTATCTCAAAAATAAATGATTTAATACAAGTGAGTGTCCTACCATGAATAGTGGGAATATAAACAGGTTATTTAACGTACTAAATCATTCCATCAATATAAAGCATGTGTGTACATATGCATGCACACATACACAATTTGGTGAAGTAAGGAGCAGGGGAATTTTTTAGTCTAAAGAAAAAATACAACATTTCACAAGGAATTTTTTTTCAGGTATGTAAACCCTACAAAGTACTCTACTAAAGACAGAACTTTAAGATATTTTTTAAAATAGGCTTTGATGGAAAATATAATCTCTATTGTTACTAGTTGAAGGCAGTGAATATACACCACTTGCTACCTTTGTATGATGGCAATATGATACTCAAACATTTACAATTCTTTGTGTTGAAATAGGTTTTTCTTCTCTAATTATACCTAACAAACTTTTTTTCCTTTCCTCTTCACTTAAGATAACTTATAATTGCATGCCATACTATAAACTGTTACAACTGGCCAAATCAGACACACATCATTTCTGCCATAGCCTCAAACTTTTAAGTTATTCATATCATTACAGAACAATAAGCAAAAGCTGCAAGTTACCTACAGCTTTATTTTGGAAAATAGTTTTAACTCTGCCTCCAACATCTTAGTGATATTAGCAACTGGGAAATTGAGTGATGTGAGTTTTACCTTCTTTCTGTTCCTTTATCCTACAGCTAGCAATAAAATCCCCACTGACTGGTTCATATAATGCAGTGGACAGATGCAAGGGACCATGCTGAAGATAAGTGTATAGAATTTAGGAACTAATTGTATTTTAGAAGGAATAAGTTGTCTCAAGTCTTGAACATTTATAAAAGAAGTAAGAGCATGAACATAAGAGATCAGTTCTTTAAGTAGTGTATATAGAGATATTTTTTTTTCTTTTGGTAGAGATGAGATCTCGCTATGTTGCCCAGGTTGGTCTCAAAGTCCTGGGCTCCAGCAACCCTCCTGCCTCTGCCTCGGTAAGTGCTGGGATTACAGGCATGAGCCACTGTGTTCATAAGATGTTATTGTAAGGGATATCTTATTTTGGAATTTGAAACTGCTATGGATTCAACATGTTTCCCAAAATGCATGTGCTGTAAACTTAATCCCTAATACAACAGTATTGGGAGGTGGGGCTTAGTAGGAGGTGTTTAGGCCATGAGAGCTCCATCTTCATGAATGGATTAATGCTGATTATTAAAGGGTATGAAACTGCAAGTTTGATCTCTTGCTCTCTCAAGCTCTTGCCCTTCCACCTTCTATCATGAAATGATACAGTAAAGATCTCCCTCACTAGATGCCAGCACCTTGATACTGAACTTTCCAGACTCCAGAACTAGCAGATTTAAATTTCTCTTCTTTATAGGTTATCCAGCCTGTGGTATTCTGTTATAGCAACCTAAAACTAAGACAGAATTCCTGGTGAGATATCTTGAGAAAGGAGTTCATCAGACAGTTTGAAAGATTAAGCAGAAAATGAGGCAAGAGGTGAGAAGAAGAGATGAAAAGGAATGGGCCATCAGCAGAGCTGCTATTTGACAACCTAGGAGTGGATGAGATCATCTACGGAGGAAGCCTAAAGGGAAAAGAAAATAGCCTGGATTATTTGCATTTGTGCAATTAAGAGTTGAGTGTGCATTGGTTCTGCCCATCAAGATAGTATGCTGCTGAAGTTCTTATCACACCCCGCTCCACAACCACCCCAAGATGGTGAAGTAAGGCTTGCACTGCTGTTAAGAACACCCAAGACACTTCTATGTGATATATTAAGGAATCTTTTTTGGGTTGACAGAAAGACTCAACAGAGATTTATTTTTAAATACCTAACTTTCTGAGTATTTTTCTAATCAAAAGAACATATTATTTTTTAGTAAGAATAAAAATAAAGTCTGAAAATTTTCACGTGATACATAATTTATAAAGTTCCTCAACAAAACATTTATTGCACAATGATACAATTGTGCTTAATATGTAGCTTGTTAAAAATAATTAAATGGCTGCCACATTTTACTCCAGAGGTAGATTCATTTCATTTCCATATTGGACTCAAAGATCACTTCCTATAAAGTAGTCTCAAGATGCATGTTCCATTTACAAAAGCTCTTCAGATGAAAGATGTTTTTGCAAATGCAAAATATGAATTATTGTCATCATCATCATTTTTATTGTGCTAGGCATGTGAATGGATTTTGCATCTGGTGGCTCGGTTAAAATCTAAATTCCTAAAGCAGTACTGTAATACTTTGAACCATAGTGACATCCAAGAGGGATAATGACTTTCTGATGAAGTGAGCAGCTCCTCCATGGTATGAGGAGAAATGCCAAACCTGGAACCTGGTGCAAACTCACTGCTAACTCCTAGCTGAAAGTGGATAATAAATGGCTGTAGGCATTTCTGAGTTCTTCTGTGTGAGCCTCTAACAGCAAGAACCACTGGAGGTCACAGTGCTGAGGAGCCTAACAATTTGAAAGATATGCGTGTGTGTGTGTGGGTGTATATATAGCTAAAAAATTAAACTGAAATACTATTTTCTAAATACCTTACACAACATAAGTGACCTGTATCATCTTTCAAGACAGAGTATCAGTTTATTTCAAATTTAGAGATACTGGCCTCGATTCAAATTCATGGCAGTTATAGAAACCAATGTTCCGTGCCTTGATTCAGGTGGCAAGCATTAAATCTTTTTCCGGCTGTCATGCAACAACAACTTTAATACAAATTAGCACTGCCAAACTCAGTTTCCTGGACTCAGAGGTCCTTGATGCTACTCAGTGAATTTTATTGAGACTTTCACATGAACTGTACGTTTTTTGAAATGGTAGCATCCAAGAAGAAAAATCTAAGCAAAATATAATTTAATTATTCTAATTTACAACTCATTACAAAAAAATTAATATCTGCCTTGTATTCTTTTGATTAATATGAAACAATCATTATATCATACAAGAGAAGGTACTCAAATAAAAATTCCATTTCTATAACTGCAGTCTGTTTAAGCTATTTACATTGAACAGAGACATGTCAATCAACAGTAACTCAAAAATACAGTGCTTGTGTTAGTACCTCACAGTTTCTAAGTCAAACCTTTTCAAAGCTCAAAACCCTGAGAACAACCAACCAAAATAAGAGAGCCGCCTCTTTTCACTAGATAGAAAAATTCAATTAACTCTGAACCTAACACTCCAAACAACTTTGGAATGACTTCCTGGAAGGAAAGATCTGTCAGGTAAACAATATTTCAAGGTAGGAACCAATTCTTATTTCTTACATTCGTTTTTAATTAAGACACACAAGAGGAAACATAGTAGTTATTTTAACTCCCAGGTAGCTGGATGTATGCTCAAAATCATGATTCTCTGGCAACATCGTAACACTCATAGAAAAGTCTGTCTAGCTGCTTTAGAATTCGTAATGATAGGTCATTTCTTTTCTTTACAACAAAAGTTTTTGACACGTCAATTGGCATAATCCTAAAACAAAGTGACCTCCCAGTTTAGTAGCTGATTTTACTTAATAACCACTTCAGGCCGGGCGTGGTGGCTCACGCCTGTAATCCAAGCACTTTGGAGGCCACGGCAGGCAGATCACCTGAGGTCGGGAGTTCAAGACCAGCCTGACCAACATGGTGAAACCCCGTCTTTTAAAAAAAATAAAAAATAAAGAAAAGAAAAAAAAATAAAATAAAATAACCACTTCAAACCCCACAAAATGGATAATGTAACACACATACAACAAAAAACTAATTTCAAATTCTGGCCAAGTAGTTTTACCCTTTCATGATATTGGAAATACAGGATTCAGTATTTTTAGACTGATCATTATAAGAAAAAAAAAAAAAGTTAAAATTTCAAAACCAAAGAGAAGTTTGGGAAAGTATAATTTCTTTAAATATTTATTCTACTATGATTCATTTAAAACCCTAAACAGGGCACATAAGGACTCTATTATATTACAGCTCTCAGACCCAAAGAAAGAGATGCTACAATAATGGCCCACACATATGTATGGCCCTTTTAAATGGCCTTAGAGATTGTAAAGTACAGAGCAGTGGCTTCAGACAGACACTTGCTGTTACTACCTATGTGACCTTAGGCTGAGACCTTCATTACCCGAAACCTGGTATGCAAAATTGTAAAATGAGAACACTGCTACCCATCTCAAAGGATTTTTTGCAAGGATTAAATGAGATAATGTGTCCAATTCAGTGGTGCATATAATACACACTAAGTAACTGTAAATTCTAAATCTTATTTAAACTTTACAGCAATCAGTGAAGGAGGTATTAGTAGTATCCGTTTTTTTATATAATAAGACTCAGAGAGCTCAATTAGTCTGTTTGAAGGTATACAGGTTTTAAGCAGCAGAGTCAGGAGTCATCTTTTAAAGATAAACCACAATAATCAGAATAATAACTATCAAAAGAAAGCATTTATTGTATACCTACAGTGTGGTAGGTACTACACTAAGCTCTTTAATGTGTTATCCAATTTAATCCTCTTAAGAATACTGTGAGATTCACACTATTATCCCCATTTTATAGGTAAGGAACACTGAGGCTCACGATGGTTGAGCAACTTTAAATTACTCAACAGTTATTTTTTGAGCCCTTATGATGTCACAGGTATGGGAGATACAAACGCAAGTGGACAGATGGGATTCCTGACCTCTTGACTTGAAAAACATCACACCTAAGAAATCTTCAAAGGGAGTCATCTTAGAGACAAAGGAAAATATCAGCCTAAAACTGCAAGTAGTCATTATCTGACACTGTCATAAGAGAGACAGCAACCAACAACTTGAAGACCTTTCTCACCAATCCATCCAATGTTTCTCTAATATACAAAGAAATTATCATTTTCATTTCAGAGAGGAGTAAACTGAGATGAAGAAATACTAATATTCTTGGATCAAAGAATGGAAAACAGTTTCATCAGTGAAAATAAAATGTTTCAGAGAGAATGGAACCTAGACACCTAGTGAGCCCCACAAGTGTCAGAGACCCAATCTCCTACCTAAGGAGTCTAGGTGGCCCTTCCTCTACATAGCTTCCTAGCTCCCAGATCTACAAAAACCTGCTAATATTTATAAATATAGAAACTTCATAACCCCTTCCAACTTGTGCTTGAGACAGAAATTCCCAGCCAGTACTACCACTTTGCAGAGCTCTGGGGAACCCTTCACGCAAATACAAGTGAATGATGGTTTCTGAGTTGTATACGGAGAGCCTTTCTCCCAGCTGTGTGTTTGGGCTTCTCCTGTGGGGCAGGGTAGGCTGTGTTTGTTTTCCCAAAAGACGTCTATCCCCATCCCAACTTCCAATCTTACAAAAGAGCCAAGCTTCCAGTCACAGTAGAAAGGCAGAATAACATACACATAAGGGACACTATGCATAATAATATACACTAAGAGGCAGAATATATACACAGAGGTAAAAAAACAGACCCTTGACATCTGGAGTCCTGCCTCTTCTCCAACTGACTAGCTGAGTATTGAAGGCAAGTTTTCTCACGTCCCCACATCTTCACTTCCTCATCTGTAAAGTAGGATACTAATGACAGCACTCATCTTACAGGGTTATTATAAGGATTAAATGAGATAACACAGTGCCTTGCACAGTGCCAGGCACATGCAGGCTCAATTAATAGGAGTAGTAGCAGCTACATTAATTATCATTTTAAGTCCAATTTTGCTAGTCCTCTTCAAATTACCCAGACCCATGCAACAAGAATTCTGAGAAATATCAGTAATAAATGGCGTTAAAAGATGATTTTTAAAATAAGAAACCAACATAGATTTCCGATCTTCAGACACTTCCTGTGCTATGTGGCTACTAAAATATTAACAATATTAAGAGAAACTGCTGAAGTTTTTCAAACCAGAAATTTATTTATTTATTTAGAGACAGGGTCTTGCTGTCACCCAGGCTAGAGGAGGGTACTGCAATTATGGTTCACTGCAGCCTCCACCTCCTGGGCTCAAGCGATCCTCCCACCTCAGCCTCCTGAAGAGGTGGGACTATAGATGCACATCACCATGCCCAGCTAATTTTTTTTTTCAATTTTTAGTAGAGACACGGTCTTTCAGTGTTTCACAGGTTGATCTCAAACTCCTGGGCTCAAGCAATCCACCTGCCTCAGCCCTTCAAAGTGCTAGGATTATAGGCATGAGCCACCATGCCCAGCCTCAACCCAGAAATTGTACATGTTTACATGTGCCTTTTCTCCTTTATTTATAATTCCATTAAACAAATAGATTGGGGTGAGGTAGGTAGGTGTGTGTGTGTGTGTGTGTGTGTGTGTGCGTGTGTCAGAGAAAAACTCGTAGAGCGGGGCACAGGGACTCATGCCTGTTACCCCAGCACTTTGAGAGGCCAAGGTGGACAGACTACCTGAGGTCAGGAGTCCAAGACCAGCCTGACCAACATGAAGAAACCATGTCTCTACTAAAAATACAAAAATTAGCCAGGTGTGGTGGTGCATGACTGAAGTCCCAGCTACTCGGGAGCCTGAGGCAAGAGAATCACGAACCCAGGAGGTGGAGGTTGCAGTGAGCCAAGATCAGGCCATTGCGCTTCAGTCTGGGCAACGAGAGCAAAACCCCATCTCAAAACAAAGAAAAAGAAAAACTTGGAGGGAAAAGTAATAATGGTCTTATGTCTAGAAATACTGACTAGAAAAACCTAGATAAAAAGACATGGCATCTTTGGATCCTATAGGCTGTTTTAAAGAATAAAAAATATGAGGAGGCAGAGTCTTGATGCTAGCTTCAAAATAAGGAAAATAAGAGTTTACCCATTGGCCTACATTAGTCATTACAGTGACCAATCAGTGTTTTTAGTTGTTGCCATCTAAAAGTATATTTTAAAAACAAAATTATGCCGTGAAAACAGTGTGTGTGTCTGCGTGTGTGTGTGCATGTGTGTGTGTGTGTACCTTGACCAGATAATACTTCATAGGAAAAGGTTCTGTGTGAACAGAAGGGGTTAAATCAGGTTTTAAAGACAAAGAATGAGGGGACTCTCTAGAAAATCCACATTTATTTATATCCACTTGAGTCACTAGTCACCATTACTAGAAGGTAAACTCTATTCACAGCTGAAGTGAGAGCCAGAATCTGAGAGACTGAAAATATCTTGATTCTTCTAATTTCTCAGGAGTTTGTTCAAATAAAGGTGTTAAGTCAGATAACTAACCTTAGCACACAGATATTTCTAGTTGCCATAAATTGCAAACCCTTTTGTCCTCCCAATATTTTGCTCTGCTCTGTGTGTATGTACATAGTAGTAAAAGAAGCATTGACTAATGTTGATACCTAAATGAAAAACAACTAAGGAACAATAAGCTCTTGCAAACAGTTGGAAAGAGATATGGATTTTGGCCTTCGAAATCATTCAAAGCAGTGCTCGCTAAACTTCTTTGATCATGCACCACTATCAGTGAGACATTTTCTAGACCAGGCCCTTAATAAATGTGTACCACTTTATTTCTAAAGTACGAATACATAAAACTTTATGAATACAGCATGTATGTTACAAAACACACAAAAAAATAATTTTAAACGACAAAGTTAAAAATAAATAGAAATAGAAGTTTCATTATTTCTTTTCTGAATCAAAATGAGTCTCCCTACAAACCACCTGGAGTGTTCACACAGCACTTCGGAGACCTCAGATTTCAGAGACCACAGCAGGTGAGACACACTGAGGCCCAGTGCGAGAGCTGTCTTCCTAGCTTCCTCTAGCACCTCGCTCACTGGCTGCAGGAGTGCTTCTTAAAGCGGAGTCCAGGGACTACCTACAACAAAATTGTTTGGAGTACCTTTAGGTTCCCAATCTCCACTCTTGCCTGACTTAATAAATCAGCAGGCCTGTAAGCCTTCATGTTTATCAAGCTCCCTGAAGGATTTTTACACACACTAATGTTTAAAAGCCACTGATGTACACCAATCACCAGGAGTTGATTGTCTTTGCTCCTTCATAGTTGTGGTTCCCAAGGAAGCCAGAGGAAGAAAAAGGCTACGGTTAGGGTAATTCGGGTAAAACACACGTGTGCGTGCTCTCGCTCTCTCTCTCTCGTTCTCTCTCTCTCTCACACACACACACACACACACAGACACACACACGCCCCTTACCACAAATTATCAAGGAAGAAAATTACCTTTAAGAAGTAGAAATGCTGGCCGGGCGCAGTGGCTCAAGCCTGTAATCCCAACACTTTGGGAGGCTGAGGCGGGTGGATCATGAGGTCAAGAGATCGAGACCATCCTGGTCAACATGGCGAAACCCTGTCTCTACTAAAAATACAAAAAATTAGCTGGGCATGGTGGTGCGTGC